>NC_067399.1:337121455-337442843 GCF_016432865.1 Antechinus flavipes
TTTATGTTGAAATCTGGAACTTCCTCTAGGCTCACTTAATATCCATGTTATTTAGCTTAGTTTTTCTAAGCTATTCTTTTTTATGATTACTGGAGAAAACATTCTATGACTTTTATTGTTACTATGATTTTAATCAAAGAAAGAAACATAGAACTCAGAAATTTTACTTCCAGTTCTTCTCTTGACTCACTGAGACAGATTTTTCAACTAATCTGTATTTTTCCCTATTCTCTATAAAACAAAAATTATGTCTATGCTCATCAAAACTGTAATGAAAAAAATGTCTATTTAATAATGGATTAGATGATAATTTTAAATGCATTTAAGAAGAATTAGTACTGGTCCCATTAACTACTATGTTCCCTTCAGAGAGTCCAGGGAAGACTAAAAAGGATAGAAGTTACAGGGATGTAAGTTTTAGAAATTCTAATTGCATTTTTCGAGAAAAGATTGTGCCAGTCTAGCCTTCTTTTTATTTATTTATTTTTCTTTTGGACAGGATTATTAGACTTGACAATCAAAGGAATGCCTTTGCCTTTGCAGTGCTTATTGGGATTTAACAAGTCATTTTACAAGACTTTCAAGAAAATCTTGTAAACAAGGTGGAGAAATATGAGCTAACAAGTAGCTTTGGTGAATGTGGAACTAGATGAATGACTTATTCCAAAATCAAAACTATTAGTAGATAGGTGTAATCCTAAAAATTGCCTTTAGTGGGGTGCCCTGAGGCCCTGATCTTGTGGCTATTTTATTCAACATTTTTTTTTTTTTTAAACCAAATTACTTCTGTCATTCTGGATACTGTTCATGAATTCTAGCATAGCATTAGCTTTTTTTTGTCTGCACACATCATTGATTCATGTTGAATCATATTGCAGATCACGAAAAATTTTATATTGTTTCATAAGAACTGTTTTCTAGACATCCTTTCCCCAATTTGTATTTGTTATGTTGATTTATTTTGCAACCCAAGTGTAAGACTTTGCATTCATCCTTGTTGAATTTCATCTCATGAGATTCATTCTAGAGCTTAATAAGAGGTTTTTTAACTGGATTCTGTCCTCCAAAGCATTAACTATTCCATCAAGTTTTGTAACAATTTTGAATTTGACTAATAATATCCTCTATGCCTTCAACCAAATCATAGATTAAAAAAAAGTTGAACGCTACAGAACCAAGGACAAATCCCTGTAGTACTTTACTAAAGATGTCTCTCCATGTTGACATTTACCCACAAAATTCAGTTAATTCCAAATTGACACACACAAACTGAAATTAGGTTTTTCTTACATGACCTGTTTGTTTTAAGAATATTTTCCCAGTTACATGTAAAAACAATTTTGAACATTCATTTTTAAAAATTTTGAGTTTCAAATCTCACGCCCTCTCCCCCTCCCCCCCCTTTCCTTTCCTGTCATTGAGAATACACGCAATTTGATATGGGCTATATATGGTAATCATGTCCAACCTATATTACTATAAATCATGTTGTAAAAGAAGATACAGCTCTCTCTCCCTCCCAAAAAAATAAAAGAAAAAATAAAAAGAAAGTAGAAGAGAATATGCTTTGATATACTTTCAGACTCATCAGTTTTTCCTTTAAAAGCATTTTTTTTTATCATGAATCCTATGGAATTTCTTGGATTGTTGTATTATCTTGGATTATTATATTGCTAAGAATAAAAGCTTCACAATCATGTCACAAATTATTCAGCCATTCCTTAAAAGATGGACATCCCTTCATTCTTTAAAAGATGGACATCCCTTTTCAATTCTTTGCCCCTATCAAAGGAGCTGCCTATAAATATTTTTGTACAAATAGGTTCTCCCTTTCTTTTTTTAAAAAAAGATTAAATTTTTTTTTAAATATAATCTTTGGGAATTGTTCCAAATTGCTTTCTAGAATGGTTAGATTAGTTCACAATTCCACTAATGGTGTATTAATATTCTGATTTTTCCAAATCCTCTCCAACAGTTATCATGTTCCTTTTTTCTCTTACAAGCTAATCTGATGGGTGTGAGGTGGTACTTCAGAGGTGTTTTAATTTACATTTCTCTAATTAATAGTAATTTAGAGCTTTTTTTCCTCCACAAGACTGTAGATAGTTTTGATTTCTTCCTTTGAAAACTGCCTGTTCATATTTATCTTTTGACCATTTATTACTGGGAGCATGATTTGTGTTCTTATAAATTTTACTCTGTTCTCTCTATATTTGAATAACAAGGCCATTTTCAGAAACACTTGCTGTCAAAAATTATTTTTCCTGGCTTTCTGCTTTCCTTCTAATCTTAATTGCATTGGTTTTGGTTTTTGCAGAACCAATTATTAAATATGATCAAAATTATCAATATATGCCTGGGTTTTATTTATTTATTTGGTTGGTTGTTTAACTGTCCGTTTGCAGAGCATATGCATGGGTAATTTTTCCAACATTGACCGTTGCAAAATCTTTTGTTCCAGATTTTCCCCATTTCCCCTCACCCCATCCCCTAGCTGGCAGGTAGTCCAATACATGTTACATATGTTGAAATACATGTTAAATCCAATATATGTTAACATATTTATACAGTTATCTTGCTGCACAAGAAAAATCAGATCAAGAAGGAAGGACAAGAAAAACTGAAAAAGAAAACAAAATGCAAGCAAATAACAGAGAAAGTGAGAATGCTATGTTATGTTCCATACTCTGTTCCCACAATTTTGTCTCTGGGTGTGGTTGGCTCTCTTCGTTACTGAACAAGTGGAACTGGTTTGAATCCTCTCATTGTTGAAGAGAGCCACAGCCATCAGAATTGATCTTCTTATAGTTGTCTATAATGATTTCTTGGTGCTGCTCATTTTTACTTAGCATCAGTTACATGACTGGTTTTTAATGGAATTGTTCATTTTTATTGAATTCAGTGCTTTTCCTCCACAAGTTCACTAACTCTTATTATTATATTCAAAAATTTTATATGTTCTCTGCTCTGTTATTTATAGATGTCATCAAATCTCTTCCTTTTTTTGAAGATTTGGACAATATTCTTCAGAAACTGTCTCATTCTCTCAAAACTTGAAGAAATTACTAAGAGAAATTGAGTAATCTCATTTCTACTAATGACATATTTTTCAATAACTTGCATGATCATTTGCCTAGGCCAGGTGACTTTAAATCATTACAAGGTACTCATATCTCCTTACTTATTTTCAATTTCAGGTTACTGTTTAGTCATTTTTCCCCTGCCCTTTCTAAGCTAAGAATTACTTTTCTTGGCAGAAAAAAAAAAAAAAACCAGAAGGGAATAAGAATTAGGCTGTTCCACCTCTCCAACATCAGTTATCGTTGTCATATATAGGTATCCTATGCAATGATTCTCTTTTCTTTTCCCCTTAGTATTTCTTACTGGACCCAGCTCATTAGTTTTAGCAACACAAATGCTAATCTTAGAGAACTCTGATACACTTTGTTTTCATCCTCCTTGACATTCTTATCTTGATTCTATTTTCTTCACATAGTTTTAAAATGTAGGTTGATCAATAAGCTTTCTGTGCTTTTATGCAGGTCTCTTTTATGCTTTATTGATGGCTTTTGCTCTTTTATAGTATAGTTGTTTCCCAGTATGTCCCTCCATTTATCTTTCCCTTTGTTAAACAAAAATGGGGGTGAAGATAATCATGTCTAATGACATGTGTTATTCTACTCCATAGTCTTTTACTTGTTTATGTAGAATGTAAGACATATATCATTTGTTTTCCAGTACTAAGATTAGTCAATCTGAGTTCAGCTGCCTTTTGGTGTTGTTACCTTTAATATTATTGTAATTTGTGCATATTGTTTCTATATCCCTTAGAATGTATATCAGATTATAAAAAGCTTTCCTCTCCATTTCTACTGCAGATTCCAAGATAGGGTAATCATTTCCCCACAACTAAACTCTCTGGTTGCCATCATTTGTACTTCAACAACCAGATATCAGAATCTGGTCCAGTTCCTCTTAGTGCTGCTTCTATCTTTAGAAGTTATTATTTAGATAAGCCTACAGTGTTTTAGCTTCTTTGGCTTGGAGCAGAGAGCAAACTCCAGAGGTCCAGACAATTGAAATCTCTTTAACTATTTATCACCATCCTTCATACTGAACTTATAGTCTTTTCCCCACACTCTTAATCTGCTTTCTTCCATCTAGGTGACTTGTATGTACTCCCAATGACAATGTGACTTTCTTTTTTGCCTCTGTTGGTCTTCACTCAAATGTTTTCCACATTTCCAGTCTGGTTCCTGGATTTCCTCACATGATTATATGATCTTGATACACAATGCTATCTTTTATTTTTGTTTTTCCTTTTGAATTTGTTATAGGTTCTATTTTACTCAGTCTTAATAATACTTAAAAGCCAAACTTGCTTCTTTGTATTGAGATTGTAAGATATTCTTATTTGTTATATAAACTTTTGTATTCAGTTCTGCCCCTAAATTCTAGTCCTTATGGCTAGGTCCCACCTAAATGCTAACAGACCTTCCTCTTGCCAACCACTAGATTTGTCCACTGTGATCTATCTGGCTACCAAGGCATTCATATTGTGCTTCCTGCTTGATCTCCCTGATGCTAATTGCTCACCTTATCCTGCTCTCTCTTCTTTCCCCCCATTCCCATTTTACTGAATGTTGCTGAATCCTTACTTGCTTATTTTCCTTGCTTCAATCTGTATGTTTAATTTCTAGCTCCTGACTAACCCTGGTCTGGTTGTTCAGAAGACATAATTCTGACATATTCTATGTACCCATAATCTACATCCAAAATTAATTTATGGTTATCATAAATTTTTTACAACTATCATGGATATTTAACTTATATGATGTTGTAAAATAGGCCTCTTAAGGGGATTTGATAAAGCACTTGAAGGAACTAAGTATACTGGGAAGTATGTATATATTAGCTTGTATATTCACTTAGAAATAATACTAAATAGAGGATTGATGTCACTTTGGAAGAAAACACAAATGATGCCTTAAAGGTCTAAATTAATTTAAGATTTCTATCAGTTACCTAGGGAACCAACAGACATGTTCTTAGGCCTTAAGGTTATATAGTAAGCTAAGGAGTTGCTAACACTTAGAAGATAGAAGCAAACTTGAATTATTGGGGACAAGTACAAGGAAGATAAATAAAAACAAATCATAAGAAGCTAGCTCAATGTGGAAATTTGTCTTATTTGATTACATATAGTGATTGCAGGGGGTTTGTTTTCTCTTTTTTGTTCAGTGTGATTAGGGTGGGAGGGGAAAAAGGGCGTTATTGAGAGGTTGCCTCCTCTACCCCACTAAAAAAAGAAAAATTTTTTTTTTAATGTACAGGAGAGGATGGAGAGGAAAAGACAAGTAGAACAGCTTTGAAAATTACATGTTGAATTTATAATTTGTTTGAAAAAAAAAGCAAGCTCTGCATTAGGAATCAATAAACTACAATAACTTTTTTTTTAAACAGAAGGTAATCTAAAAATGGTCTTACATTTTGAAATAAAGTTATATTGTATTTTAAAATGTGTAAAACATTCTTAGCTCATCATCTGACAAAATAATGGGTGGCCAAATTTGGTTCTGGGGCTATGGTTTACCAACTGATGCCTTAAATAAGAGAGTTGTGAAGTTTTATGTTTTTTCTTTTCTACTTTGTACATAAAATGCCCATTTTATTTCATGTCAAATACAAAATTATTTTTTTAATAAGGGGGTTGGTGTAGATTACTTCTCTTATTAAAAAAGATCATGGCTAAGTAATCGAATCTAAGAAAGAAATTCAAAAGGGATGCAAGTAGCATTAAATATCAATCAACAGCAGTAGTAATAATTTACTGTTTAGTTTAGTCTGACTCTTTATGACACCATTTGGGAAGTTCTTGGCAAATATATTGGAATCATTTTCCCTTTTCTTTCCTAGTGCATTTTATAGTTGAGGAAACTGAGGCAAACAGTGTTAAATGATTTGCCCAGGATCACATAGCTACTAAGTGTCTGAGACCAGAAAAATCTTCCTGACTTTAGTCCTGGTTCTCTATCCATTGCACTACCTAGCTGTCCTGTGTTAATTTTAAGATAATGTAAGCCAATTGTTGAACAAATATTTACTACCAGTGGTACAATTTGCAAGGCACTATTCAAACTATAAATTCTCTTACCTCAAAAGGCTGAGAATATAATTTCAGACATAGATCTATGAAGTCCATAAAAAGCAAAATCTAAGACTCCTCCATCATCAGACTTCAATAGTTGTATTGTTGCCGTGAGTTCAAAGAAGAGATTATGGTAAGTTGGATAGATGGCCAGCCTAGCTTAATTTCTGAGTATTCATTTTAGGCTACAATATTTTTAAAATGTCTATACCTTTTGACACAAATATATTACTGCATATAACCCAAAGAAACTAAGAATAGAAAAAAAAAAAAAAAAAAAAAAAAAAAAAAAAAAAAAAAAAAAAAAAAAAAAAAAAAAAAAAAAAAAAAAAAAAAAAAAAAAAAAAAAAAAAAAAAAAAAAAAAAAAAAAAAAAAAAAAAAAAAAAAAAAAAAAAAAAAAAAAAAAAAAAAAAAAAAAAAAAAAAAAAAAAAAAAAAAAAAAAAAAAAAAAAAAAAAAAAAAAAAAAAAAAAAAAAAAAAAAAAAAAAAAAAAAAAAAAAAAAAAAAAAAAAAAAAAAAAAAAAAAAAAAAAAAAAAAAAAAAAAAAAAAAAAAAAAAAAACCCTGAGATTTTACCTTGTACACAGCAAACTGGCAGAGATGACAAAAGATAGAAAATAAGCAGTTTTGGAGTAGCAGAAAGAAAAACAAATCATAAGAAGCTAGCTCAATGTGGAAATTTGTCTTATTTGATTACATATAGTGATTGCAGGGGGTTTGTTTTCTCTTTTTTGTTCAGTGTGATTAGGGTGGGAGGGGAAAAAGGGCGTTATTGAGAGGTTGCCTCCTCTACCCCACTAAAAAAAGAAAAATTTTTTTTTTAATGTACAGGAGAGGATGGAGAGGAAAAGACAAGTAGAACAGCTTTGAAAATTACATGTTGAATTTATAATTTGTTTGAAAAAAAAAGCAAGCTCTGCATTAGGAATCAATAAACTACAATAACTTTTTTTTTAAACAGAAGGTAATCTAAAAATGGTCTTACATTTTGAAATAAAGTTATATTGTATTTTAAAATGTGTAAAACATTCTTAGCTCATCATCTGACAAAATAATGGGTGGCCAAATTTGGTTCTGGGGCTATGGTTTACCAACTGATGCCTTAAATAAGAGAGTTGTGAAGTTTTATGTTTTTTCTTTTCTACTTTGTACATAAAATGCCCATTTTATTTCATGTCAAATACAAAATTATTTTTTTAATAAGGGGGTTGGTGTAGATAACTTCTCTTATTAAAAAAGATCATGGCTAAGTAATCGAATCTAAGAAAGAAATTCAAAAGGGATGCAAGTAGCATTAAATATCAATCAACAGCAGTAGTAATAATTTACTGTTTAGTTTAGTCTGACTCTTTATGACACCATTTGGGAAGTTCTTGGCAAATATATTGGAATCATTTTCCCTTTTCTTTCCTAGTTCATTTTATAGTTGAGGAAACTGAGGCAAACAGTGTTAAATGATTTGCCCAGGATCACATAGCTACTAAGTGTCTGAGACCAGAAAAATCTTCCTGACTTTAGTCCTGGTTCTCTATCCATTGCACTACCTAGCTGTCCTGTGTTAATTTTAAGATAATGTAAGCCAATTGTTGAACAAATATTTACTACCAGTGGTACAATTTGCAAGGCACTATTCAAACTATAAATTCTCTTACCTCAAAAGGCTGAGAATATAATTTCAGACATAGATCTATGAAGTCCATAAAAAGCAAAATCTAAGACTCCTCCATCATCAGACTTCAATAGTTGTATTGTTGCCGTGAGTTCAAAGAAGAGATTATGGTAAGTTGGATAGATGGCCAGCCTAGCTTAATTTCTGAGTATTCATTTTAGGCTACAATATTTTTAAAATGTCTATATTCTCCTTAAATAGAACTCATATTTTAGATTCATACTTGACTGCCCTTGGAGAGGAAAAACTGAAGACAGATGTTTATATTCACAATTACTTGATTTTTTTTTTTTAATCAGGAATTTATGGGAATTCTTTGTGTAATTTTTATAACACATTAACAGTAATTTAAGAAAACTAGCAAATTATAGCAAACATGATTTTCTAAGAAAACTCACAAAAATAGACAGCTAACTTAGAATTTTAAGTTGTATTTTTAATTAAATAGAGGAATTGTTGTAGCTCTGTTTATAGAGTTGCAAAGATATGCGTCATATGATATAGAAAATATACATTAAAAAACCATGCCAAAAATATAAAATGGTAAATGCTGCTCTTAAGGAGTGTCTCAGTTAATTAAATGTGTTGGTTTTTAAAGCAATTTGAAAATGCTAATATACAGTGCAATAGCTGCTGAATACTTAATCCCATGGCTGACTGAATTCAAGTTGTGAAAGGTCAAAAGAAAAGGTAAATTTCTCTTTTTGATTAGAAAGTTATTTCACATCTTAGATTTCACATCTGAAGACATGAGTCCAAGTCCTAGCCCTGACTAAATCACTTAATCTTTCTAAACACCTCAGTTCCCTCATTTTTTTTATTATTGTTGAGACAACTGGGATTAAGTGACTTGCTCAGGGTCACATAGCTAGGAAGTGTTAAGTGTCTGAGGACATATTTGAACTCAGGTCTTCCTGACTTCAGGGCTGGTGCTCTACCTAGCTGCCTCTGTTCCCTCATTTTTAAGATAGAGGTAATACTGCTCTCTAGTTATTGTTATACTACTAATATTACTAATAATATGCTGCTACTTTGTAATATGATATGATAATACTGATATGTACTATTTTAGAAAGTTCAAATAAAACAATATCTGGGTATGTATATATGTATATGTATGTGTGTGTGTGTGTGTGTGTGTGTGTGTGTTTGTGTTTGTATCCTTTTGCAAGGTGTAAAGTGCTATTTAAATAGCAACTCATTTATATGTCTATATTGAACTTATTTTCCTCACAAAGTAACTTCATTAGATAAGCAATCTTAAGTGTCATTGATCCCATTTTACAGGAAGGAAGAAGATGCCAAAAGAAACCATCCTTCTGGTTTTGTACTTTATATATGGCCTTGTTTATTATGGAAAAAAACAATGTTTTAATTTATGGTAAATTTTTTATTCTTATAATAGCTTCTTTGAAAAAAAGAAAATTAAATGTCCTCTGAATAGTCTCAGTTCTCACTTCCCATTGAACTATTTGACATGTATATGGACAAATCATTAATCTCTATTCCCTGATAATCTGTACCTTTAAAATTCAAAATAAATAGTTCTTATTTTAATGAAATTGTTCATGGGATAATTTTCCTTTGCCTAAATGGAAAGATATAGGCACAGAATAATGCTTTTCCCTTTTTGTTTTGCAATGGTAGCAGTGTTTGGATTGCTGTGCTCTTACATTAAAATAACCATTAACCTGCCTTTTCTGTCGCTTGAAAAGACAGTCACTAACGCACATTTAACTTTATAATTGTAATGTCTCTTTAACTGTACCTGTGTCTATCCATCTTTCTCGCTCTCTCTTTTTTTAATCAGTAGGATTATTTATTCCAGTGAATAATAGGTTACATTTCTGTAGTATTGTATGGTTTTAAACCAATTTTGCATACATTATCTCACTTAATCCTCAAAACAGCCTTGTAAAATAGGTAATGAAAGCAATTTTATTTTAATGTCTTTTATATATGAGGAACCTGAGACTCAGGACACTTAAAGGACTTGTCTGATTTTATTCTAATTAGTGACAGAGCTGAACTTGGGACCCAGATCATTTATTTTTTTTTTAATTTTTTATTTAATAATTACATTATATTGACACTCGTTTCTGTTCCGATTTTTTTTTCCCCTCCCTCCCTCCACCCCCTCCCCTAGATGGCAAGCAGTCCTTTATATGTTGGATATGTTGCAGTATATCCTAGATACAATATATGTTTGCAGAACTGAACAGTTCTCTTGTTGCGTAAGGAGAATTGGATTCAGAAAGTATAAATAATCCGGGAAGAAAAACAAAAATGCAGATAGTTTACATTCGTTTCCCAGTGTTCTTTCTTTGGGTGTAGCTGCTTTTGTCCGTCATTTATCAATTGAAACTCAGGTCTCTTTGTCAAAGAAATCCACTTCCATCAAAATATGTCCTCATACAATATCGTTGTCGAGGTGTATAATGATCTCCTGGTTCTGCTCATTTCACTTAGCATCAGTTCATGTAAGTCTCGCCAGTCCTCTCTGTATTCATCCTGCTGGTCATTTCTTACAGAACAATAATATTCCATAACATTCATATACCACAATTTACCCAGCCATTCTCCAATTGATGGGCATCCATTCATTTTCCAGTTTCTAGCCACTACAAACAGGGCTGCTACAAACATTTTGGCACATACAGGTCCCTTTCCCTTCTTTAGTATTTCTTTGGGATATAAGCCCAATAGAAACACTGCTGGATCAAAGGGTATGCACAATTTGATAACTTTTTGGGCATAATTCCAGATTGCTCTCCAGAATGGTTGGATTCGTTCACAACTCCACCAACAATGCATTAGTGTCCCAGTTTTCCCGCATCCCCTCCAACATTCATCATTATTTTTTCCTGTCATCTTAGCCAATCTGACAGGTGTGTAGTGGTATCTCAGAGTTGTCTTAATTTGCATTTCTCTGATCAATAATGATTTGGAACACTCTTTCATATGAGTGGTAATAGTTTCTTTTTTTTTTTTTTTTTAATTTTTTATTTAATAATTACATTATATTGACACTCATTTCTGTTCCGATTTTTTTTTCCCCTCCCTCCCTCCACCCCCTCCCCTAGATGGCAAGCAGTCCTTTATATGTTGGATATGTTGCAGTATATCCTAGATACAATATATGTTTGCAGAACCGAACAGTTCTCTTGTTGCGTAGGAGAATTGGATTCAGAAGGTATAAATAATCCGGGAAGAAAAACAAAAATGCAGATAGTTCACATTCGTTTCCCAGTGTTCTTTCTTTGGGTGTAGCTGCTTTTGTCCGTCATTTATCAATTGAAACTCAGGTCTCTTTGTCAAAGAAATCCACTTCCATCAAAATATGTCCTCATACAATATCGTTGTCGAAGTGTATAATGATCTCCTGGTTCTGCTCATTTCACTTAGCATCAGTTCATGTAAGTCTCGCCAGTCCTCTCTGTATTCATCCTGCTGGTCATTTCTTACAGAACAATAATATTCCATAACATTCATATACCACAATTTACCCAGCCATTCTCCAATTGATGGGCATCCATTCATTTTCCAGTTTCTAGCCACTACAAACAGGGCTGCTACAAACATTTTGGCACATACAGGTCCCTTTCCCTTCTTTAGTATTTCTTTGGGATATAAGCCCAATAGAAACACTGCTGGATCAAAGGATATGCACATTTTGATAATTTTTTGGGCATAATTCCAGATTGCTCTCCAGAATGGTTGGATTCGTTCACAACTCCACCAACAATGCATTAGTGTCCCAGTTTTCCCGCATCCCCTCCAACATTCATCATTATTTTTTCCTGTCATCTTAGCCAATCTGACAGGTGTGTAGTGGTATCTCAGAGTTGTCTTAATTTGCATTTCTCTGATCAATAATGATTTGGAACACTCTTTCATATGAGTGGTAATAGTTTCAATCTCATCCTCTGAAAATTGTCTGTTCATATCCTTTGACCATTTATCAATTGGAAAATGGCTTGATTTCTTATAAATTTGAGTCAGTTCTCTATATATTTTGGAAATGAGGCCTTTATCAGAACCTTTAACTGTGAAAATGTTTTCCCAGTTTGTTGCTTCCCTTCTAATCTTGTTTGCATTAGTTTTATTTGTACAAAGGCTTTTTAATTTGATGTAATCGAAATTTTCTATTCTGTGATCAGTAATGGTCTCTAGTTCATCTTTGGTCACAAATTTCTTTCTCCTCCACAAGTCTGAGAGATAAACTATTCTATGTTCCTCTAATTTATTTATAATCTCGTTCTTTATGCCTAGGTCATAGACCCATTTTGATCTTATCTTGGTATATGGTGTTAAGTGTGGGTCCATGCCTAATTTCTGCCATACTAATTTCCAATTATCCCAGCAGTTTTTATCAAATAATGAATTCTTTTCCCAGAAGTTAGGGGCTTTGGGTTTGTCAAACACTAGATTGCTATAATTGACTATTCTGTCTTGTGAGCCTAGCCTTTTCCACTGATCCACTAATCTATTTCTTAGCCAATACCAAATGGTTTTGGTGACTGCTGCTTTATAATATAATTTTAGATCAGGTACAGCTAGGCCACCTTCATTTGATTTTTTTTTCATTAATTCCCTTGAGATTCTCGACTTTTTATTGTTCCATATGAATTTTGTTGTTATTTTTTCTAGATCAATAAAATATTTTCTTGGAAGTCTGATTGGTATAGCACTAAATAAATAGATTAGTTTAGGGAAAAGTGGAAAGGGAAGGAATAAGCTAAGCGGAAGGGAATACAGGAACTGGGAGGGAAAGGGGTAAGATAGGGGGAGGAACTCTCAGGCGGGGGGAGGGATACTAAAAAGGGAGGGCTGTGAGAAGCAAGGGGTGCTCACAAGCTTAATACTTGGAAGGGGGGGAAAGGGGAAAGAAGGGAGGAAAGCAGAAACCGGGGTTAACAAGATGGCAAGTAATACAGAATTGGTCATTCTAACCATAAACGTGAACGGGGTAAACTCCCCCATAAAGAGGAAGCGGTTAGCAGAATGGATTAAAAGCCAGAATCCTACAATATGTTGTTTACAGGAAACACACCTGAAGCGGGGAGATACATGCAGGTTAAAGGTAAAAGGTTGGAGCAAAATCTACTATGCTTCAGGTGAAGTCAAAAAAGCAGGGGTAGCCATCCTGATCTCAGATCAAGCTAAAGCAAAAATTGACCTAATTAAAAGAGATAAGGAAGGACACTATATCTTGCTAAAGGGTAGCATGGATAATGAAGCACTATCTATATTAAACATATATGCACCAAGTGGGGTAGCATCTAAATTCTTAAAAGAGAAACTAAGAGAGCTACAAGAAGAAATAGACAGTAAAACTATAATAGTGGGAGATCTTAACCTTGCACTCTCAGAATTAGATAAATCAAACCACAAAATAAATAAGAAAGAAGTCAAAGAGGTAAATAGAATACTAGAAAAGTTAGATATGATAGATCTCTGGAGAAAATGTAATGGAGACAGAAAGGAATACACTTTCTTTTCAGCAGTTCATGGAACCTATACAAAAATTGACCATATATTAGGACATAAAAACCTCAAACTCAAATGTAGTAAGGCAGAAATAGTAAATGCATCCTTTTCAGACCACGATGCAATGAAAATTACATTCAACAAAAAAGCAGGGGAAGTAGACCAAAAAATAATTGGAAACTAAATAATCTCATACTAAAGAATGATTGGGTGAAACAGCAAATCATAGACATAATTAATAACTTCACCCAAGAAAACGATAATAATGAGACATCATACCAAAATGTATGGGATGCAGCCAAAGCGGTAATAAGGGGAAATTTCATATCTCTAGAGGCCTATTTGTATAAAATAGAGAAAGAGAAGGTCAATGAATTGGGTTTGCAATTAAAAATGCTAGAAAAGGAACAAATTAAAAACCCCCAGTCAAACACTAAACTTGAAATTCTAAAAGTAAAAGGTGAGATCAATAAAATTGAAAGTAAAAAAACTATTGAATTGATTAATAAAACTAAGAGTTGGTTCTATGAAAAAACCCACAAAATAGACAAACCCTTAGTAAATCTGATTAAAAAAAGGAAAGAGGAAAATCAAATTGTTAGTCTTAAAAATGAAAAGGGAGAACTCACCACTAACGAAGAGGAAATCAGAGCAATAATTAGGAGTTACTTTGCCCAACTTTATGCCAATAAATTCGACAACTTAAATGAAATAGAAAAATACCTCCAAAAATACAGCTTGCCCAAACTAACAGAGGAAGAAGTAAATATCCTAAACAGTCCCATCTCAGAAAAAGAAATAGAACAAACTATCAATCAACTCCCTAAGAAAAAATCCCCAGGACCAGATGGATTTACATGTGAATTCTACCAAACATTTAAAGAACAATTAACTCCAATGTTATATAAACTATTTGAAAAAATAGGGATTGAAGGAGTCCTACCAAACTCCTTTTATGACACAGATATGGTACTGATACCTAAACCAGGTAGGCTGAAAACAGAGAAAGAAAATTATAGACCAATCTCCCTAATGAATATTGATGCTAAAATCTTAAATAAAATATTAGCAAAAAGACCCAGATCATTTAAACTTTAACCCAATTCTTTTTCCACTATACCATCTTTCTGTAGTCATGGACACATTCATAAGCTTTTATTGGAAATAATTTGCATATTGTTTCTTAAGGACTTTCATATAATTTTGTTTCATATCTCCATTTAAATTATCAAATAATTTAGACTTGAAGGGACCTTAAATTATCTTGTTAAACTGTTTTTAATAAACATTTTTTAGAAATAAATAGGCTCAATGAAATTATATGACTAGCCCTCTGCTAATAAGTAGCAGGACAAAGATTTCACATTGGGATCTCTGATTCTTTATCCAGTGCTCATTTCACTAGCCAAGCAGGATCATGGAATATCCTTCTATGGGTAATGTAAAGGTTGATGGTATAAGTGCAGTCTTACTTTTGAAATTATAAAATTATTTGAATATCTCCTTTTCTAAGAAATATTTTGGGATGGTAGAAATGATGGTGGTGAAGAGAAGTAACTCTTCTCACTTACATATTGATCAACTATTTGTTATTGAGAGGTATGTACAATACAACTTCACATCTTCTTTGGAAATATCTTTCCCATAGACAATTGTATGGAGAAATCAAAGAAAAAATTTTATTCCTAATTTTTTTCATGTTTAGGAACACAGTTTCCTTAGGAAAGATTTTTATGTGACTGAAGAATATGAACAGATAGTTCTCAAAAGAAAAATTATAAACTATTAACTATATTTTAAAAATGAATAATCACAAGAAATGCAAATCAAAAAAAAAAAAAAAAAACCCTGAGATTTTACCTTGTACACAGCAAACTGGCAGAGATGACAAAAGATAGAAAATAAACAGTTTTGGAGTAGCAGAAAGAAAGGAACATTAATACATGACTGGCTAATCTGAGAATTATGCACATAAATTGACTAAAATGTCTATACCTTTTGACACAAATATATTACTGCATATAACCCAAAGAAACTAAGAATAGAAAAAAAAAAGCCTCATATTTATAGCAGCTCTTTTTGTAGTAGCTAAGATAAGGAAAAGTAAACATCCATAAACAAGGGAAATGGATAAATAAATTGCAGCATATGAATGTTATGGATATTACTCTGCTGTAAGAAATGACAACCATGATGAATATTTAGGCTAACTTAAACAATCAATTCAAGTGAAGTTAAGACAAACTTGGAAAACAGTATTCATTGTCTACAACGTATATGAAAAGAACAACCATCACAAAACAATTTACAATGAATATTGCAAAATTAAGAAGTTAGCCTTCTCAAATGGGAGAACAACCCCATCCTACTGCTTTGCAGAGATCACTGCAAATAGCTTCAGATTTTTAAAATATATTAATTGATTTTTCTGAATTTTTTCTTTATCTTTTTATTTTAAAAAATGATTTATTATAAGAAATGTCTTTCTTGGAAGAAGAGGGGAAGAGGATACAGGGGCAGATTTAGAAAAAGATCATTAAAAAAATTCCATGTAAAAAAAATCTTACTTTACATACATGGCAGGATAGGTAACATGTCATTAAGGAAAAAAGTTTTGATTTTAAAATCAGAAGTGATATTGGGTAAACTTGGAGTTTAAAAAATCTGAGGTCAAGTGCTTCCTTTAGACCTCTAGTAGTTTTGTCCAGTTATGTCATCTGTAAAATTATGACAATAAGAGCACTAGGTTACCTCCCAGGGTTGTGAGAATAAAAATGAGATATCACTAAAAAGTGGTTTTCAAACCTTCAAGTACTATATAAATGCTAACTATCATCATGTTATCTCCTAGAGTTCTAACTTCAGTGTTTTTCTAAACTTCTCTCTTATAGCTGGTGTTATTTTGACTTTAAAGGAACTGCATATTTGCTTTTAAGTTCAGATTTTTTTTTCTATTAAAATTTTAAATATATCCTTATCACCTCCCACCACAAAGCTACCTGCTCTGAATCCATTTTTTAAAATAAGTCTAATATGAAATAAATCTCTTGCCCATTCAGGTTGGATTAAAAGAAAATGCACATTATTACAGTGGAATGTGATCAATTTATAGGCCTAATTTAATGGCTTTGATATCTTTTGAATAGATTTATTGTATTACATCCAAATCATTCTGGATAAAAGATTAGCATTTATTAAGAGCTGTTTTTTGTTTGTTTGTTTTTTGTAGAAAGCAGCCTGTGGTCAAGATTAATGGAAGAAGGATACAACTTTTAATGCAACAAATTCCTCCTGTTACAAAGTTTTAAAAGTTATATTTGTGGATGAATGTACTTTGTGTCTTATTATAAACTAGAATATTGGAAAAGTCTGCTTTCTACTTATATCCAATTAGAATGCTCAACTATTAACTTATAAAATGAACAATTATTAGATACTAGACTTGAAGAAACTTAACCTGAAGAAATAAATTCACTCACACTAAGTTTCTTCTCTAGCAGGAGTTTTAGGTAGCTTATGATTCATACTTAATTTAATTTAGCTTTTTTTCCCCCAACTAACTCTTACATTTGAACTGATTATACCTGATAAGGCCCTTGATTTAATAATGTCCTTTTTTGTCTTCCAAATTTGTAGTGTTTGGTCTTAGTTAATTGATTTAGGGCCCTCTTTGAAAACTCGTCTTCAATTTTTTTAAAAAAACAAACAAAACAAAACCAAGAACAATAAAATGAGGCATACCTGCAGTTGCTGGGCTGTATCATGCTCATAATTTCCCACTATTACACACAAGAGTGAGAAATACATTTTCTTTTGAAGCCAGATTTGTTCATCATAATTACCATAATGATCATTATAATTTTGTAGTTTTCAGTTTGGTTTTGTTTTCTTTATCATTATTGTTCTTTTGTCATTGATTATGGGACACATACACTCTGTTGCTTTTTATGTCTTTTTCATTTTAGACCTGTTGTACATAATTTCATCTGAAACTTTCTTTCTTTCTTTCTTTCTTTTTTTAAATAAGTTTTTATTGACAGAACCCATGCCAGGGTAATTTTTTTACATTGTCCCTTGCACTCTCTTCTGTTCCAATTTTTCCCCTCCCTCCCTCTGCCCCTCCCCCAGATGGCAAGCAGTCCTATACATGTTAAATATGTTACAGTATATCCTAGATACAATATATGTGTGCAGAACCGAACAGTTCTCTTGTTGCACAGGGAGAATTGGATTCAGAAGGTATAAATAACCTGGGAAGAAAAACAAAAATGCAAGTTGTTTATATTCATTTCCCAGTATCCTTTCTTTGGGTGTAGCTGCTTCTGTCCATCCTTGATCAATTGCAACTAAGTTCATATGAAACTTTCTTGACTTCATTTTACATTTTTACTTTTTAGAAAGCACAATGCCAGGTATGTAGTTAGCACTTAAATCCTTGTTTGTCTTTTCCCTTTTAAAAAAACTAGCTTCTCTGTTTTTATTTTACTTTTTGAAATATCTTAATTTTTCTAATTAGAAACATTTTTAACATTTGCTTTTTAACATTTTGAGTTCCAGATTTTCTCCCTCTTTTCTCTCTTCTCTCCTCAATGAAAAGAAAAGCAATTTAAAGTTTGATTTGATTTGTATTCAGGCACTGGATGGCATTTTTCTTTATAAGTTCTTCAGAATTGCCTTGGATCATTGTATTTCTGAAAATAGCTAAGTCATTCACACTTGATCATCGTATAACTTTACTGTTTTAACTGTGTACTTTATTGCTTATGTCAAAAGGCATACATTTTTAATAATGTTTTGGACATAGTTCTAAATTGCTCTCCAGAAGGTTTGGATCAATTCACGACTTCACCAACAGTGCTTTAGTATTACAATTTTCCTATATCCTCCTGAATATTGGTTATTTTCCTATTCTGTCATTTATGCCATTCTGATAGGTATGAAGTGATAGCTCAGCATTGTTTTAATTTACATTTCTCTATTCAGCAGAGATTTAAGAACATTTTTTTTTTCATATGCCTATAGATAGCTTTGATTTCTTCATCTGACAACTGCCTGTCTTTGCTCATTTGTCAATTGTGGAATGACTTGTAGTCTAATAAATTTGATTTTTCTCAATATGTTTGAGAAATAAGGCCCTATCAGAGAAACTTGTTGGAAAGTTGGAAAAATTTTTCACAATTATGATTATTGTGTATTTCCCTCCATCCCATTTTTCCCCATTTATCCTTTTTCTTCTTAATTCCCCCCTACTACTTCTCAAAAGTGTTTTGTTTTTGATTACCACCTCATCCAATCCAGCTTCTTTCTATTAGCCTCCTTCCCCTTCTTGTATTCCCTCCTCCTCCTACTTTTCTATAAGGTAAGACATATTCCTGTTACCAATTGATTGAGGATATTATTTCCCTCTTTGAGCCAATTTCAAAAAAATAAAGTTCAAACATTTGCCATCATTACTCTCCACCTTCCCCTCCCCTGTAAAAAGCTCTTTTGCACCTCTTTTATGTAATATATTTATGCCATTCTACTTTTCCTTTCACTCTTTCCCCGTGCATCCATTTTTCTCACTCCTTGAATTTTTAAAAAATATCATAGTCAACTCACACCTATGCTCTCAATTTCTATAGGTGTTTTCTAACTACCCTAACATTGATAACATTCTTAAGCGTTACAAACATCATCTTCTCATGTAGGAATGTTAGCAGCTTCACCTTATCAATTCCCTTATGATTTCTTTTTCCTGTTTACCTTTTTATGCTTCTCTTGAGTTTGTATTTGAAAATCAGATTTGCTGTCCAGCTCTAGTCTTTTCATCAGAAATACTTGAATTTTTTTTTTCTTCATGAAATGTCTGGTTTTTTCCCCTGTGAAGGATCATACTTAGTTTTGCTGGGTGAGTGATTCTTGACTCAAAGATGCTAACTTCTTTACCCTTCAGAATATTATATTCAAAGCCCTCCAGACCATTGTTGTAGAAGTTGCTGCACGACATTTAAATTGTTTCTGACTGTGTATGACACACTTCCCTCACTGTGGCACTCTGAAATTTGACTATAATATTCCTAGGAATTTTCATTTGGCAATCTCTTTCTGGAGTTGATTGGTGGATTCCTTGAGTTATTGTTTTATCCTCTACTTCTAGAATAGCAGAGCAGTTGATAATTTCTTGAAAGATGATGTCTAGGCTCTGCCCATTGTCCCTCCTTTACATGTTTAGCCTTATGGCATCTCTTGAATAAGTGGATCCCCTACATTTTCTATCTGTTTATGCCTTTTCACTTATTTTAAACTTCCTATTTTTTTCTAAAAGAGAATTGATCATTCTGGAATTTGGGTAAGAAGTCCTTGCTTATTGTGTCATATTTGGAGGCAGCTCAGTAACATAGTGGGTAGAGATTCTGGGCCTGAAATGAGGAAGTCTTGAGTTCCAATCTAGCCTTCTACATCCTAACTATGAGATGATCATTTTTGATGGGGCATGGCTCCCTTCAACAATGAGATGATTCAAACCAGTTCAAATCAGTCATGAAGAGAGCCATCTCTCATGAGATGCCTGTGGGAACTCAGTATGTATCTGCTTGATCCAATTTTTCTTGTGCAGCAAGATAACTGTATAAATGTGGTGTATATATAAATGTGTATTATATATCTATATATTGAATTTAACATATATTTTAACATATTTAACATGTATTGTACTACCTGCCATCTTAGGGGAGGCAGTGGGGGGAAGGAGGGGAAAATTTGGAACAGAAGGCCTTGTAAAGGTCAATGTTGAAAAATTACCCATGCATATGTTTATAAATAAAAAGCTATAATAAGATAAATTATAAAAAATTATAAAGCAGCATACAGGTACAAAAGATTATCTTCATCTTCAAAGAGTATTTATCAAAAATGTTTCTCAATTTACATTCAGTATTCTTTCTTTATTCTCATAGCTTTCCCAGTCATGTTTCCCTTCTCATTCTAGGTAATACTTTATATGGGGTATCTCAAAAGACTTAGTGTACTTTAATCCTTTTTTAAAATCATTTTTAAAACAGTATTTCTGTCTCCTTACATTTGTTTCTCCTCTTATCCTTTCTACGAATTTCAACTAATTGAACTTGATTAAGCCACCACAACAAAAAGGCAAACTGTGAAAAGTATATTTTTGTATGTTTGTAATGTTTCTCTAAGCTGTGCTGCCTGTAGCTATGGATTGTAAACTAGTGGAAGCAGGTTTTGGCAATCTTGTAAGGTATTCATGCCAGTCTGGAAGGCAGAAAAGAAGATGTATGAAGCAGGTGCCAATTTGCCAGCGGCCCTGACGACAACAGCTGTGACTTGGCACTTAAAACTAGTCTCTTTTACTGTCTTCTTCTTTCCAAAACAGAGGTGGGTGCAGATGGAGAAGAGCTCAAAGGAGCTAGGCATGTAGAATTGTGTTGGAGAGCAGGCAGGATGTCGGCCTGATTGATATAACCACGTGGGTCACTGCTTAGGGGGCCCGGCCCGAAAGCCGGCTGTGGGGTCTGTGGGACTGCTGTCCCCAATCTCCATTTTAGGTTCAGTTTGTATGGCTTACACAGCACAGTCATAGCAGGTTTAATATGATGGAAATGATACATATGAACAAAATAAGTAAGTATTCTTCCAATACTCTCAATATGTCATTGTTCCTGAATCTCTTTCTCTTTGTGTGATTTTTTATTATTTTCTTTTCTTAGTGTTGCAAAGATTTTAGGGAGATATTTGGTCAGATATCTTAACTGTTTTCTGTTTGAGGCTTTAAAGTCAGTATTGTCCCAAGTAATTAATGATAATTTGTGAATCAAAAATAAAAGATAAAATTAGCATTTAGTTTAAAACTCTAATATCAAAGCAATCCTTTATGGTACACCTAGTGCCAATAATTTTTCTGCCTCTCAGTGACTTGTGACAAAGATGTGAAGACTTCAGATAGCAGATGACCATTCTAGTCTGTTTTCTCTTTTTAATCAGGGAGACCCGACCCATGATAAAGGAGCAAGAGGAAAGAGAAAACATACAGCTAGATATGTCCCTATACCATTGTTTATTGGGAGTTTTTGTGAAATTAAGACTGCCATCTCCCTTATCCTTCCTCCCACTCCCATCCCCAGCCTTCAACTCTTTTCTGTTCATTTACATTGTTGTGTCTTGCCAGTGGGGGTGCTGCTTCTGGCTCTGTCAGGACCAGAAGGGGAGCTTGAGTAGAGAGGAGGGGCTGTTAGAAGAAAGAGCTAAAATTTTAAAAGTTCCCCAAGCCTCTTGCCATAGGCTGGGATGGCTTTCTTCCATGAGATTAAGCCAAGTGATTGTTGGCAATCTCCCCGTTATAAGTAAGCTGTCTAGTGGAACAAGAGGCTTGGCAGAGTAACTTTTATATTTTAAAGTAAAATACTCAAATTGGGTTCAGAAGTCTTAAGAATGGCTGCAAGAAACCACCTTTTTAGCTACACAAAGCAAAGCAGACCTCCTGGGTGAGTTTCTTTTGACACAGCTCTACTTTACCCTGGCCTGGATAACTCACCAAGATAATCACACATTGTGCATTTGTCATTTTCTTAGCACACTCTCCAGAGTGGAGAGAATATCATTGAGATCAGTGAACCATGAACTCAATGTCTGCGTTGCATTTTTACTTGCCAGCAAGAACAGAAAGCCCCTCATGAGGATTCTGCAGTTGCTCCCACTGGGTCATATGCTAATTCTTAAGAATGTTGCAAATACTGCATTGTATTTCATGTGATTGAATTGAGAACTTTTCACTTGATTGGGTAAAGGCTTCAAACTGGTGGTAATAGCTTAGAGTAGTGATGGAATTCATATCTTCAGCAGCCACATCAAATGAAAAATAAAAGAAATGTGGTCCAGATGTACCCCTTCAAGTAATGTTTCCATTCTCCATATTTTAAATAACTATTAGATAATTAAAATATCAATATATGATAGCATGTAGATGATTGCTACTAAGGTAGCAATTTGTCAAAAAACCATGGGATATGTTTGATAGGGAGGTTTCTTCTCAATTTCTTTAAGATATTTCCTTGGGGTCTAGGAGGTTAATTTTTTTTTCATAATGATAATGTAGATATTTTAACTTATTATAGTTTATGCATATATGTATGTATGTATGCACATATATATCTCATGTACAAAAAAAGTCTTAGGAGAAGGTTCTCAGCAATTTTTTTGTGAGTGTAAAGGGTTCTTGAAACCAAACAGTTTGAGCATGAAAAGCTTTAATGTTGGAAGCATTTTAGGTTAATTTCCTTAGCTTGGGGATATTAATCATCATTTTTATCCCAAGAGAAATTAAAATTATTCAATCAGAGGTCAGTGTATTTTGCAACCAGTCATTTCATTTATTTATATATATGACTAAAGCTAAAGTTCTGCCTCTTCTAGGAATTTTCTGTTAGAGTTTTTCTAGTTAAGATTCTGATATTTCTAGAATTTTAGAATTTAAGAAAATTTCAAGATTATCGATCCCAATTACATATGAGGAAATCAAAGTCAAGAAAGGAAGAATGACATTTTCAAGAAGACACAGCTAATTAGTTTTAGAGCTAAAACTGGAATCCTTTTCTCTAAGTTAATAAACTATCATCTTAGTCTTAATGTCCACCACACATTAGACATTTTTCTCTGAGAAAAACCATTTTTAGCTCATGATTCATTCAAAAATAGGTAGCAGGCCAGATTTGTTCTGTATCTTCAAGTTTGCCCTAGCCTGCTATAGTCTGTGGTAATGTCACCAAATAGAAGAAAATGTTGCTAAGTTCTCAGCCAATTACATTGGGAAGTGATGCATAATGGTTATTTATATCACATATAATGTAAATGCAGCTAATTTCAGAGAAGTATATTATCTATACTATTTAGGACAGGAGTTCTTAACCTTGAGTTCTGTTACTATTATCATTAATAACTTAATTAGTAACTCCCAATGGGAGGAGGGAATAAAATCAAGCAAACTTCACTGTTGTATCAGAACTTCTAAAAAAAGGTTGACAGTCATTTCTCAACTTGTTTATTTTGGGGGGTTGAAAGGGATGTCATTTACCACTAATTTACTAACAGAAGCTGCCTGTTAGTGAAGAAGAAGAATCAGGAGAAAGTGATATCCTGAAAATCTAGAGAGAAAAATCAGGAATAAAGAGCAATTTAGTGGTGTTAAAAACAGTTGAAAGATCAAGGAGAATGTAGACTGACAAAAAGTCTGTCATCTTTTCCCCCCTCTATTATACTATGTTATGGAAATACTTGTTTTATTTAGGAAAAAAAAAAAAACAGAAAAGACAAATAAAACAAAAATCATTTTATGTCCAATAGTACATCAGGGAGGATTCAAAATGTGTAACAATAAATTTCCCTTTCAAGGAAGCATATATAATAATAGAAGAGAAACTCTTTTCTTTGCTTCCTTGTAGGTTATTCTTTTATTCTCTGCTGTGCATTTTTTACTTTATTTTTTTTCTCCCTTTTTATTTCCCTACTTCTCCAAAGCAGGCTGCACTTAAGCATGGATATATATATATATATACACATATATACATACATCTATACTAAACACATATGTGCCTACACGCACACATATATGGAGATATGCATCTAAAAGCAATATTAATATGGCTGACATAATATACATTTCTCTCTTAACTGGTTGTTTGAGATAAGTGATTATTAGTTCTACTTTTTTTCTACTAAATTCTACTAATTTTTGTTATAGTGTTTATGAATATCTCTTATTTCTTTAAAAAAAATTTTTTTTTATTTGAAAAAAACACACAAAAAAATACAAAACAGACTAAAGCAAAACAAAAGAGAACAGCAGAACATCAGGGAGGATTCAAATTATATAACAACAAAGTACCAAATCAAGAAAGTATATGTATTAGTAAAAAAAAAAATTATATTCATGAATGACCATTTTTTTCTTGCTTATAAATTGTTTTTTGGTTCTCTGCTGTGCATCTTATTTACTTTATTTTTTTCCCCCTTTCATCCCTCTCATCATTCCAAAGCAAACTACAGTTAAGAAAAGATATATTTATGTATACATATATAAATACACACACATATGTTTTTTCTATCCTTGCTGCCTCTTTAATTAAGTTCTGCTTCATAACTTGCCTTGCTATTACTTAACCTCCCCCCACCCAAGGATCCCTCCCTTGTCTTCTTCCTTCATTCTTTGCTTCCCCATCCGCTCATCCCTTCCCCCTTCTTTCTTTATAGATTTTGGAGAGTGCTTTCCCCTTCATGGTATATATAGTAGTGTTGCCTATTGAATGCATTCTCAAAGTGAGAAGGTTTTCAGAACGATAAGCCCTCTTCCCCAGTTTAATACCTCTGTATCTATTCTTCTTCCTCTTCAATGAGGATTGGTATAATATGATTGCTATTTTTACCTTAACTCTGCCAATCTTTCCTTTGAACTACCCTATTTTTGATGTGAATCTTAAAACATATAGGATACATATATTTAAAAATATAAATAATTTGTCCATGTTTAAACAGTTTGTCCATGGTAGGTTCCTTAAAATTGATCTTTCATATTGGTTCTTATATGTTAAATTTTCTTTTATATTTGGGTTTGGTTGACAGAAAGTCCTAAAAATCTGCAAGTTCATTGAATGTCTGTTTTTTTCCTCATTCAAAATTATACATAATTTTGCTGGATATGATATTTTTTGGCTGCAGGCTTAGTTCTTTTGATTGTCAGTAGATATGATTCCATGACCTGTGGTCTTTTATTGTAGCTGCTGATAAGTCTTGTAAAATTCAAATTGTAGCTCCAGCATATTTGAATTGTTTTTTTTCTTGTTTCTTGCAGAATTTTCTCTTTGATCTTTGAGTTTTGAAATTTGGCAATAATATTCCTATGTATTCCACACAAGATCTCTTTGAGGTGGAGATCAGTGAATTTTTTTCCATTTCTACTTTCCCCTCATGTTCTATCACTCCAGGACAATTTTCTTGGATTATTTCCCGCATTATTGTATCAAAGTTCTCTTTTTGGTCAGAACTTTCTGGCAGTCTGATTATTCTTTTATTTTCTCTTTTTGACCTGTTCTCCAGATCTGTTGTTTTTCTTACAAGATATTTCACATTTTTGTTCTATTTTCTCATTCTTTATAATCTGTTTTGTTATTTCTTGGTCTCTCATAGCTTCACTGACTTTCCCTTGACCAATTATAGTTTTCAAAGAATTATTTTCACTTTTGAGACTCTTGAAAATCTCCTTTTCTAGTTGGTTAACTTTTTTTCATAATCTTGTTTTTCTTGGATGGTTTTTATTTTTATTTTTCCACAATGATTCTCATTTGATTTCTAAATTCTTTTTATGTAAATGTGTAAATATCAAAGAAGATAGTACAAGAAATTGGATCATTTACAGCAAAACCAGCAAGCTCAAGCAAAGAAAGAGATTAGAGAAATTAGAGCAGAACACAGAAGCACACTCTCCGTATTAGTAAATCCTTTGAAAAAAGAAAATAAAAACACAAAAGTACAGAGATAGGAGGAAAGATATCTAAAGATGTAGATAACATAAGGATTGTAAGTTTTCCAGAAAAAAAGAACTAAATATACTTAACCAATAATATAGAAAAATTGTCAAAAAATATTGGCAGCTGATATCAAAATTCAGATCAGAGAACACCAATGAAAGAAACCCCAAGTTTAATCACCAAGAAACATTATGGCCAAACATTATGGTACATCATCAAAAAATAAATGTTCCAGGCAGAGGGGAAAAGCAGCAACTTCAAAATCCAGATAGAAAAAAATCATAATAGTATGGGATTATTCCACATTTATACAAAAAAAAAAAAAAAAAAGGAACTGTTTGGACCAATTTGCTATTCAAAAAATAGTATCCCACAAAGTAGAATCTAAACATCAAAAAAGTGGATTTTCAGTAGAAGTGAAGAATTAAAATAATTTCTTCCAGATAATCAAAAATAGGTGAGATATTCAAAATGTGAGCTAACAAAAATGCAGGAAGTTTATAATTCCAAGTAGTAATGAAAAACAAAAAAATAACACGTTTATTTTCACTTCTTGAACTCTACTGTGACATGAACGTAGTATGGAGGAATACTTCTGTTTGTTGTCAGTGGACTAATAAAAATTGTAAGAAGACAAAATACAAATTTTTATTGTATTAAAGCTGAATTCTCCTGTATGTATTTTCTGTTAATATGTAAACTTTTAAAGAACAAGAGTGATTTGCACATAGCAATTGCTTAACCAGTGCTCTCTTATTCATTCATTTTAAAAACCAGGTGGGAGAAGCAAACAAATATTTTAAAGTAAAAATCGTGCTTCATGATTAATATATTAACATTATAGCTGGTAGGGTCATACAAAAGATTTTATCTCAGATGTGAAAAGAAGGTAGAATGGACCAAGAAATGATTGATCAGAATTCAGATAGAAAGCTATAGAAAAGGACTCCAATTTCTCCCCTTTTCTTGGGATAAAAAGGAAAACAAAAGAAATATACAAAGCTGAGTACGGGTATAGTATGGCCAGCAAAAAGGGAGTGATGAGTCGATGTTTTGTAGTAATTGTAGAAGCAGAAAGTGCAAAAAGAACTTACTATGAATATTGCTCTGTAGTGTAGAGAGAGGGTCATAGGAGCAGCTTTTACAAGAAAGGGTCATTGATCTCTATGCTTAATCCATTTCAATATCTTGTTTAACTATGATATAAGAAATTTTTCTCTCCTCTTTTTTCCAGTGAAGTAGGGCAGATAGAAGATAGGTTTCTGTTATTATTTTTTAAAATATAAATAAATTTACATATTTATATATATCTAGTAATGATATATATTAGAGATATATACATATATCTAAAAATATAGAGAGATATATGTAGAGATACATAAATATAGAGATGTGAAATGCATTTTCACATGAGATTACATATTCTTAGTTTTCCTCCATTATTTTACTTTGTTACAAGAGAGTTCCTAAAAAACTTAAAGTAATCTTTAAACATATATGTAATAATGAAACATATCAAGAAAAAGAACAACAACAACAACAACAAAAACCAGAATGAGTAATAAGTAAAAACAAAAAGAATGGGACTTCCTACCTCAGCTAGGGTCACATATCTCTTCCCACTTCACCTTTTTGCCTCCCATTGATAATTAGCATTCCTGGGAACTGATTCTAGAGATTCCTA
The DNA here is from genome assembly GCF_016432865.1 of Antechinus flavipes. Taxonomy (NCBI): domain Eukaryota; kingdom Metazoa; phylum Chordata; class Mammalia; order Dasyuromorphia; family Dasyuridae; genus Antechinus; species Antechinus flavipes. The sequence continues at coordinate 337,148,965 of NC_067399.1, forward strand.
GAAAGGAGTAAAGAGTTGGAGGTGGGGGGGGGGGGGAGTGGAATGAAAATATTTTTCACAAAATAGTATTTTAAATTAATATCACTAAAAGAGAAGAATACATGAGGTTGTGGGAGAGAGGCCGGGGAAGATTAAGAATAATACTTTTATCTGAACTAGAAAAAAGAAGATAAATGAATTATAGGTAGTAAACAGTTGAATATCAGGAAAATGAATCAAGCTAGCCATAAATGAATTGCTGTCCTACAAAATGCATAAAATCTGTAGCATCCTATTAAGAGATATCTGACTTTTTTTTTTTAAATAGCACTAAATAGTCTTTACAGAAATTGAGGCTTAAATAAATGAAAAAGAATCAGTGATCATACTATGATCCATCCCAATATGATGGAAATGACAATGCTATCTAAATTAAATTTCATAATTAGTACCATACCAAAAAATTGTTGAGGAAATTTTTTTTTTAAACTACACAAAATAATTGCAGAATTCATTTGGGAAAAAATGAAAGATCTAGAATCTCAAGGTTAAAAATGAAAAAAAAATACAAATAAAGGAAATAGAGCAGACTTCAAAAACAAAGTCATTAAAACAGCATTTTTTTAAAGTAGATCATTGGAACATAGTGGGGATAAACAAGAAACACATTTATAAAGTTTGATAAACACAAGAATATAAATTGCTAGGGAAATCTTTCCCTTTTTACAAGAACTCTTTAGCAAAAATTACATTGTCTAAAAACCTATACAGTATTCTACAATAAGCTTAAATTGGATATGTGACCCAAATATAAGAGTTCATACCATTTAAAAAAAATTAGAAGTAAGAGATTATACTTCTTCCACATATACAGCTATGGGAATTTTTTTTCTCTATAACAAATGCTTATATTTATTTTGTTTTTAACATCACTATCATTTCTCAAGATACCCTTCCCTTACTTCCCTGAGAGTAATTCTTTGTAAGAAAGATATTCAAAGAAGCAAACTGATAGACACATCAAACAGATCCAACAGTATATAGCATGTCCTGCACTCAAAGGCCACTCCCCCTACAAAGGAGAGGAATTTATAAGCAGAGATACCTCCACATCCCAGTTGCTTTCCATCTTTCCAAACCTCAAGGATGATTCTAGTTATACTAACTGGGAAAAAAAAAAAAAATGTGTGTGTGTGTGTGTGTGTGTTAACTCTTTTATTCAATTGTTCTAATTACTGCTTCTCATCTAATACATGTACCAAAGCAGTCTTTTCTTTGACTAGTGAACTGTGCAATACCAGTGATAAATTCTTGTCACTTGCCTTTTATTGATGAAACAAATGTCGTTTCTAGAGGCTTATTTACAAGAGTCCTGAAATGCTGGAACGTGAGTGAAAATATTAAGTAGATAATTTTAATTCTTAGTTTTACAAAGCATTATTTCTTTTAGCCAAACCATTTCCTTGACTGACCATGTTGGTGGATCATTGAATATTCTTCAAAACATTTTTCAAATGTATAGATAAAGGGAATTTGAAGCCTGTGCTTTATTTTGATGGAAAATCCATTTTAAATGTCAAGGTTTATTTGACACAAATGCTTTCTTTCATTAATGGTCCAGTGATTAACTGTGATTCTAATTCATTATGCAGAATGACAACATCGTAACTGAAATTATTTCATCTGCTCAGGTTAATATCTTTAGTTACTGAAAATTTAATTCAGTACATTTGGTATTCTAAATCTTTTTGCTATTGTCTTTGTTTCTTCTGGTTATTATTCTTACAGTTTTAATATGTAATACCAGACTCTGGGGACCTTGGCTGCTCATTTTAACTTGGATTTGCTTAACATTATGTTATAAAAATTCATTGTGTTGCAATACCTTTAATAGCATATAAGGGCTAGCAGCTTAAAGAAGTAATGTACTACAAAAGGAATATCTCATTTCTATCCTAACTTTCAAATGTCAGGCAGATCAATACACAATCAACACTGATTTTATTGTTTTCATTAAAGACCGATTTGTGCAAAAATGAATCTCTTTGGGCACTGAGATAATTCAGGATTATCCAGTTGTTTTTTAGGAAAATAATTTTTCCTTTAAATAGAGACAGATGCTTGGCTTACAATTGGAACCATTAGGCAGTTCCAGACAGTAATGATTTGCAAGAATCACTATTCTCTTTGCTTCCCATTTTCTAGTTTTAAAGCTTCTTACTCTGATAAATTGTAGACTAGTGAGAATGCTCATTTTCATGTTTCAAAAACAGGAATAACAAAAAAAAAACAGCACCTTGCAAAGTTCTCTGTTCCCCCTGGAAGTATGTGAATATTCTATATTGACCATTTTGAATATTCAGTACAAGCTTCAGAATGTGTCTTGGAGTAAGTCACTAGGATGACATGCCCATTAAGATTTATTGTACATTGTGGTCTTCTCTTGTAGGTGAGATAAATGACCAAAACATTCAGGTGGTAGAACTTCCCATTGTTGACAGCCTTCATCCGCGGCCACCTTATTTACCACTGGCTGTTCCAGAAGACCTTGCAGATCGACTAGTGCGGGTCCATGGAGATCCTGCCGTATGGTGGGTTTCCCAGTTTGTCAAATACTTAATCCGTCCACAGCCTTGGTTAGAAAAGGAAATTGAAGAAGCCACCAAAAAGCTTGGTTTTAAGCATCCAGTTATCGGGTAAGAATCTGATTTGCTTGTTCATATCTTAAACTGTATCGGAATTTACAGTGATTGGGGGGATGTCTTGTGCCTTTCAATAACTACCAAGAAATATGTATCATGCGCATGATCACCTCTGAAATAACTGTGCACCCCCTGCATGTTCCTAGAATAGCTGAGATGTTCATTCTTAACTTTGGACTGACACTAGAACTAGAATGGCCCATATAGTTAGAATGTTTTTCCTTAACTAAAGAAATTAGTCAGAGGAATATTTTGTTCTGTGGGATAAATTGTGAAATCAGCCTTAATCTAATGGGGCCATGAAGTAAAGTTGTAATCTTTATAGCATTTCTTTAACAAGTTAATTCAGAGGATCAGAATTCATATTCTCACTTTGTAACTTTGGGCAAATCTCTTAGGTTCTAAAGGCTTCATTTTCCTCATTTGTAAAATGGGGACTAGATGGTCTATGAGGTTCTATCTTGCCCTAGATCTGGATTCTCTAGTAATGACCTTGTATTTCCCTCTACTCAGATACCCAGGCCTACTTGCCCTTGCTCTCAGCTCCCATCTCCTGTCAATACTTGTGTTCTCCCTATCTCAGGCCTGGAAGGCTTTTTCTTCATCACCTCTGTCTTTTAGTTGCCCTGGCTTTCCAAAAATCTCAGCTCAAGTTGTAACTTTTTTAAGAGGTCTTCACGAATCCTCCCCAGCTGCTATTGACGCCTTGCTTGAGATTACTTCCCATCTACTCAGTCTTTATCTTTTGTATATGACTAGTTATTTACATGTCTCCACCATTAAACTGTGATATTGAGAACAAAAACTGGTTTTATCTTCTATCCCCAGCCCTTAACACGATATCTAGGACACAGTAAGCAATTAATCAGTGCTTTAAAAAAATTATGGTGGTTTGATATTGTTAATATTCTGTTTTATGATCCTTATAAAGAGATTGCTTAAAGGAAGAGACACATTTGAGTAATGTAAAAAATAAGTTATTCTAGTTACATTAAAAAAAATCTCTAGGGTACTCTCTGATTCACCACATGCACCTTTATTTAATATTATGCTTATGTGAAGGTAGAGGTGTCAAGAAATGTTATAAGCAAGAAGAATCCTAATGAAGATCTTAGAATTGGAATGTCAAAGATATAGCCTAAAGCAGGATCTGACCTACATAAGGTTATTATTTGTTCAGTGACACATTTCTTTAATAAAAATAACTTAAATTCAATTCATAGGCTCATAGATTTAAAACTAGAAGGGAACCTTAAAGATCATTTAGTCAACCCTCTATTTTTTTTAACAGGTAATAATTTATATATTTTCTAAAATACAAATTTGCCCCAGTATTTGTTCTGAAATATAAATTCAATTGAACTTATTACCTGCCCTAGAGATGTATATGGACACCCTTAACCAATATGTTGGTTTCTATTTTCTCATGTAAAGTAACCAATGTCATATCACCATCTCAGGGTTCCTTCCTTCTTTGCTCTCAGTGCCATTTCATCATCTCAATTTCTTCTTCCTCTCCTTCTTGCACATTATAAAGAAACCCTACAAAAGAGCAGCCCCCAAAATGTAGAATCATTAAGTACTGAGAATTACCCACTCTCTAAGTTTAGTTTCTGAAAACCAGGTAAAAGAAGCTTTATTGCTTCCAGGCCAGAATTCAGGGAAAAATAACTGATAAAGCATCACTCCCCAGTACAAAGTGCTGTGAGCCACTGTAATGAGGAAACGACAGTGATATTAGGCTAAAAAGTTAGTATAATTGAAAAGTTATAGCATTTAGAAATTGAAGTTATTTATTTAAATATAAATAGTTACAAAGCAAATTTCATGGCTGTACTGGTGTTTAATTTATAAAGTTTATCATGAATCACTTAATCTAAAACCAAAGGCTGGCATTATATGCAAAAGGGGAAACAATAGAAAATTTCCTAGTAAGTATAGGAAAGCAAAGATCCTTTTTCCTGCTATTTTGGACAATTCTAGTGATAGCAATAAGACAAGTAAAAGACATTAAAGTCCTAAAAATGAACAAAGAGGAGATAAAAACCACCTTAATTTACTGATGACATATTTTACACAAAAAACCTCAAAAAAAAAATGAACAAAACACTTAATTGAGATATAGCTTTACTCAATTAGCAAGGTACAAAATAAACTCATGAAAATCAATACTATTTCTTTGTAACAATTAATGAAACCCAGCAAGATATAATTGAAAGGGAAGTCCCATTCAGAATAATTTTAAAATGCATACAATACCTGAGAGTCACTTTTTCTTTCAAGACATATTCAAAGCTTGGATAGAAAAATTTGTGTAGGTATTAAAAAACTCCATAAAGAAATTAAAAATGACATAAATGATTGAAGTGTTCATGGCCTGGGGTATGTCCAAATGACAAAAAAATGATGTTACTACATAAAATGATTTATAGATTTACTAACTTAGTGTTATATTGATTAAACTACCAAGAGATTTCTTACATATCAAGATAAAATAATACCAACATAGAAAATAGTAATGAAGGAAGAATAGCACTTACATCTTAAACTACAAAACAGTAATGAACAACACTTTTTGGTAGTAGTTTGAAAATAGAAAAACACATCAGTGGAAAAGACTAGATAAAAAAGAATTAGAAACATTTTAATTCAACAAATCAGCATTCCATTAATCTGAGAAAATAAATTACTTGAGCAAGACTTCCCTAAAGAAGTTTGGCCAAAATTAGATTTAGTTCAGTATCTAATATTTTATGCCACAATAAGCTCAAGATAGATATGGGACTGGAATATTAAAGCTCACACCATAAATTATTTAGAAGAGAAACTATATCAGGTAAGTACCTTTCATACCTATGGTTAGAGCTTATTCTTAACCAAATAAAGAACATAGGTGATCACAAGATAAAATAAATAGTTTTGATTTTATGAGACTGAAAAATTTCTGCACTAATGCAGTCACTACAACTAGGATTAGAAGGGAAATTGTTGATCCAGGAAAAAAGTCTTTGTGATAAATACCTCCGAAAAATGTTGGTTATCAAACAATATGTAAGATGAAAAGCTCTTTTCTCAGTAGATATGTAGACAAATAATTTTTAAAAGCTTGTAAGAGAATAGCAAACTATTAAGTGTGTGAAAGATTGCCTCAAATAACTAAAAATAGAAATAAAAATCAGAATAAGAGACTTCCAACTGATACAGTTCTTATTCATCAATTAATTTTTCTGCCAGAAAGCATTTTATAGCATGGATTTTTCTCCCATGGTCCATCTTTCATTTCAGCAAGCTATTCTTCAGTGTTCTTTGCAAGTGTTGAGAGAGCTGTGTGTTAGAGCTCTAATATGAATTGCATTTTAAGTTCCCAATAAACCTGATTATTAGAGTCTATGTTCCTTCTTTTGTCTCCCTAGAGTTCATGTCCGACGTACAGATAAAGTGGGGACAGAAGCTGCATTCCATCCTATTGAGGAATACATGGTGCATGTTGAAGAGCATTTCCAGCTTCTTGAACGCAGAATGCATGTAGATAAAAAAAGAGTTTATTTGGCCACAGATGATCCCTCCTTACTGAAGGAAGCAAAGTCCAAGTAAGTTAAACAAGCTGAGATTTCAAATGATGGTATTTATGTGCAAATGGTTCTTCCATTTGAAAAGAAACTCCATTCTTGAATGTTAATTTTTAAAAGCATATGTGTATATATATATTTACTTGGGTCTTTATCAGTAACATATAATACTTGCAGTTAAAAATCTGAAATATATTAGTTGTGTACTAATCATCACCCAAAGAATTTAAGTACTTATCTAGATTGTATACTGAATTGTGGATTAATCATCAAAATGTACTTATCTAAACATGACTTAGTTCCTATATCCACATAGTTAAATATTCACTTCCTGCTTTAGTCACTTCATTTCTTAGAAATTTAACTTGGCAAGTCAGATATTTGGCCATTTTAGTTAAGAAGAAAATGTTCATCTTATATACAAGCCTTTCATGTACGGTGGTCTATTCAGAGGAAAGGAAAGAAAAGATTTGTCTATTTTATGGTTTGGTGGAGAAGGCAATCAATGTATATAATCAAATATCCTATGAAAAAGTTTTAATTATTTCAGAAACAGTTATGATAAATGGCTAGTTTGGGGGAAGACTTGTAGGTTACTTTCACACTATTTATGAATTGCAAAGTTGGATGGGATCTTATAGATCTCCTGATATAACTCATATGTGAACAAGAATCTCCTTTACATGATACCTGAAAAGTAGTTAACTAGACTTTGCTTGAACATCTTCATTGAAGAATAAACCATTACTTGAAGTAGCTTGCTACTTTTGAGGGGCTCTGATGGTTATGCAGGCTTTTCTTGTATCAAACCTATATATATATATATATACACACACACACACACACACACACACACACACACATATTTTTTTAAGCCATTGTTCTTCATTCTTTGACTTTGAAGCCCAAGCAAAACAAACAAATCTAATCCTTCCTCACAAAAGCCCTTCAGACACTTGAAAACAGTTATCTTTTATGTATTTTTCCCTTTCAACTTAAAATTCCTTGTTCATTCACCTGCTGAATCATATCATCACACAATATGAGCTAGAAGGCCTTCATTAAATCAAGTTCTCATGACAAAATATTGTATACAGTTCAGTTTACTTCATATACTTGAAACTAAAGAAATAGAATTTTCTAAATATACAATTAATTCAGACCAGCCTTTCCTTCTACATATTACTCCCAATATAATGAGTTGGGTTTTGTTTTTAATGTAATTTTTTAAAGTTATTTGATTTTTGGGAGTTGGGAGAAGGAATACAAATAGGATATAGTGTTATAGGGATCAATTTGCCATTCATTTAATGAATGATTATGAGAGGCAGATAACAGAGACAGTAAGTTGACAGTAAGTTTGCAGATAGCAAAGGGCATCTCCCTTCTGAACTTTGGTCAGTCAGGATTGGTACTTTAACCAAAGTGTTCTGGCTGTCAAGGAGAGAAATGACTTTGAAAGAAGAACTCGGTACCTTGACTTACTCTTCTTACCTGTCTGAACTTTATTGTAGATTGACTCTTGATCTGGACAGCTTGATTTTTGGTAAAAGAAGAATGACTCGTTTTACAGTCAGCCAGTGACTTGCTGTCATATAATTCCATCAAGTTGACTAAAGAACTTTTTCACACCTCCTAAAGGAAAACAAAAGTGCTATGTTTTATTAGAGTTATTTATATATGGGTTTCTTTGTCTGATTTGCCTTTCCTCTGGGTTAGGGATTAAGACCATATTTATATCATAGAAGGAATTCCAAAATTTTTCAGTTTTTGCAAAAAACTTATGTGCTATTGGAATCAGTTGTTCTTTGAATGATAAAATCCATCTGGTACTAGGTTTTTTTTTTTTTGTTGTTGTTGTTGTTCTGTAGTAATTTATTTTTATATTCTCAACTTCTTTTGCTAAGATTGAGTTACTTAAGTTGACTATTTTGCTGTTATTCTGAGTGTTTTATATTTTTCTGGTGTATCCTTTTCATTTAAATTGCCAATCTAGGGCAAAAGTGGGCAAATCATTTTTGGACAAAATAATTTTTTAATAATTTCCTTCATCTTTTGCTATAATTTTGCTGTTTTCATTTCTAACATTCTTTTCTTCTTAAATCAGATTGACTAATGATTTATTTGCTTTTTAAATTTTTTTATTCTTATTTTGTTTTCAATTTTGTTAATTTCAGAATTTATTTTGTATTTGTATTTTTAAATTATGTTGGTTTTCTAGGGTTTTTTTTTTTTAAGTTATAATTTAGCAAGTGTTTTCTTCACAGCAGTCCTGAACGTAGATGGGAGAAATTTTTGTAAAAATTTGTAGAGATTAATTTTACAGATAAGAAAACTGAGTCTCTGAAATGTTGATTACTTTGCCTACGGCTAGTAAGTGGTAAGCTAGGACTAAAACCGAGGTCTTCTGACTGATTTGTGTATTTTTATTGCCGTGTATAAGTATCACAGCATCAGATATTTAGGGCTAATGGGACCTTAATGATCAAGACCAATCCCTCATATTATAGATGAGAGTGCTGAAGTTTAGAAGATTTGTAGTTATCTCAACACAACACAACCTGTGTCTGAAATGGCATTTGAACCCTGTTTTCCTGACTCCATGTCTAATGCTTGGTCTAATATCTTTTGTCACATATGTGATAACCACACCAAACAATGTATTAGCCCAGTAGTTATAAACCTGCTGTATGGGAAAATTTTGTAAATTTTTAAATAAATTTCATTCAGTTCTGTTACAGGAGGGAAGGAACAATATCCTATCACCCTTCATTTTAAAACACACTAGATTTATATATTGCTGGATATTATCCAATTAATTTATATAGGCTCTATCTAGTGTCCTGTGATTGCAGCACAATTGCAAAATGTAATTGCAGCACATTAATGACAGAATTTACTGTCATTGTGAGAAGAGTAAAGCTAGACTCTTCCCTTTTTGGTCACTAGTACAGCAATTTTCAGAACATTTCTCCATACTTAAATATGATAGAGCGATTTCATGATGCTTCCCTTTCTTCCTTTTATACTTTCCTGAGTGTTAGTTTTGTCAGTCTCCTCCAAGATTTCCATAGTGGTTTTAATTCTTTTTCCTTTATTCCTCATTTTCTAGTTAAACGTTTTGTAGCACTGGTTTAAGTTTCTCAGGAAAATTGATGCAGGCAAGTCTAAAAGCTTTTCCTTTATTCTAAGACAACAAATCATGAATTTGACCTTCAGTTTTGGAGTGCTGTCCTTTCACATGCTATCCAAGGACCAGAGGAATAGCCCCTGAAATTTCATAAGCAAACACATTATATTTTATTGTTCATACTCATTTATGTAACACCAAAAATAAGATTTTTGGAAAGGGATAAAGTTTTATCTTGTACAGACTTTATATAATTGGTTGCTAAGTGGAGATGAGCAGATGATATTTTATGGATGGAAAGCCTTAGGATTCTCGATGTTAGCAATTACTATTATGAGAGAAGGCGGTTTCAGCTTGGTTGTGTTGATGACTGATAGCTGTACCTAATCTGGATAAGTGGTTCTTATATACCACAGTAGTAAAGTTGTTTAAAAACCAGTCCAAAAAATGAATCAAACCTAATCCTTTTAAGGTTATACAGAAAAATACTGCCTTCCAAAATTGTATGATCACTAGAAAAATTACAAGTTGTCTTTTTCATCTCATATGAATCAGTTTGCCATAGTTGCAAAAGTACTGCTTATATGTTCAGCTTTTATCTCTGGAAAAAAAAAAAAGAGCATTTTCATATTGATTTCCATAGTGCCTACTATGTGTCAGGCTCTCTACCAAGCAATTTTTATAAATATCTTATTTGATCCTTTTGAAGTAGGTGCATTTTACAGTTGAGGAAACAGGCAAATAGCAGTTAAATAATTTGCCCAGAGTCACACAGCTAATTAAGTGTTTGAGATCAGATTTGAGCTCAGGTCTTCCTAACTCTACACTGAATGTTCTCTCTTTTCTGTCATCAGTTCCCTGAGTAGCATTTTTTAGGTTCTTCTTTGAAATAAGAAAATTATCTATTCTACCCTATCTTCCTTTTATACTTTCCTGAGTGTTAGTTTTGTCAGTCTCCTCCAAGATTTCCATAGTGGTTTTAATTCTTTTTCCTTTATTCCTCATTTTCTAGTTAAACGTTTTGTAGCACTGGTTTAAGTTTCTCAGGAAAATTGATGCAGGCAAGTCTAAAAGCTTTTCCTTTATTCTAAGACAACAAATCATGAATTTGACCTTCAGTTTTGGAGTGCTGTCCTTTCACATGCTATCCAAGGACCAGAGGAATAGCCCCTGAAATTTCATAAGCAAACACATTATATTTTATTGTTCATACTCATTTATGTAACACCAAAAATAAGATTTTTGGAAAGGGATAAAGTTTTATCTTGTACAGACTTTATATAATTGGTTGCTAAGTGGAGATGAGCAGATGATATTTTATGGATGGAAAGCCTTAGGATTCTCGATGTTAGCAATTACTATTATGAGAGAAGGCGGTTTCAGCTTGGTTGTGTTGATGACTGATAGCTGTACCTAATCTGGATAAGTGGTTCTTATATACCACAGTAGTAAAGTTGTTTAAAAACCAGTCCAAAAAATGAATCAAACCTAATCCTTTTAAGGTTATACAGAAAAATACTGCCTTCCAAAATTGTATGATCACTAGAAAAATTACAAGTTGTCTTTTCATCTCATATGAATCAGTTTGCCATAGTTGCAAAAGTACTGCTTATATGTTCAGCTTTTATCTCTGGAAAAAAAAAAAAGAGCATTTTCATATTGATTTCCATAGTGCCTACTATGTGTCAGGCTCTCTACCAAGCAATTTTTATAAATATCTTATTTGATCCTTTTGAAGTAGGTGCATTTTACAGTTGAGGAAACAGGCAAATAGCAGTTAAATAATTTGCCCAGAGTCACACAGCTAATTAAGTGTTTGAGATCAGATTTGAGCTCAGGTCTTCCTAACTCTACACTGAATGTTCTCTCTTTTCTGTCATCAGTTCCCTGAGTAGCATTTTTTAGGTTCTTCTTTGAAATAAGAAAATTATCTATTCTACCCTATCACATAGGGTCCCTTTGAGGATGAAATGAGATAATGTATTTAAAAATGTTTTTCAAATTTTAAAAGAGTAATTATAATGATTATTATTGATATTAAATTGTTAAATACTATTACTAAAATGCCCTGGATAGTGATGATAATTGGTGATGATTTGCTAAACAATGGATATGAGGTATGAATACACATGAAAGCACATTCATACAATTGGGTGGTAATATGAAAGAAAATATAAACTTATCTCCTGGTTTTAAGAATTTCTCTTTTTGAAGTATCTAAGCACCTAGATTTCAAGTTTGGAGTTAAGAATTGTAAAAACAAACAAAACAAACTAAAAAAACTATGCTGAAGCATCTTATAAATAGAGCCATAGAAATGACAGAATCCAAAGGACTGTGCTAATTTTAATAGATACTTGATTTTTCTTTTATCATATAGAATTAGCAAAATAGGACTAATCTAACTGTTTTCAATTTACAAGTTTAAGTTAGTTCTTTGGATTGGAGAGGAGGGAAATTTATTTAAATTGAGAAAAAAAGATGGTTTGCAGTCTTTGTTGCTTTGTGTTATATGAAACATCCTTAAATTACAGGGATACCCTACCTAACATTCCATGGTTTTGTGAAAACACAGTAGGAGAAACAACATTTTAGGTGACAGTTCCCATAAAAATGATGCTATAAGTAAATAATTGACCAAATGACATTACTGTGGACTTAATGGCTTTAGGAAGTTTGATTACAACGTATTAAAAATCTTATCACAAAATGACAAGTGTTAGTCAGGGCAACTTAGGTAAAATATGCACAGAAAATGATTTCTATGTGGCATATTTTTTTTGCAAAAAACAAAACACTTGCAAATCATTATTTCATAACAAAATTCAGACTATTGAATTTTGCCACTTGTAAGCAAGAGATCCTCCTTTCCTATCATTCCTTTACTTTGGTTCTTCTCCCTTGTCATTTTAAAGAAGTCAGCATCTCCTGTTAAATCACTTCTAGTTTGCTGAATTCTGATTTTCTAATCATGTATTTCAATTAATTTGGTGACCAGATCCCAAGTGATTTTAGTGTCATCATTTCACTTGATGATGAGGTTTCATCATGCCCTCTTCTTTTTGGCTTCACTCAGTACCTAAACTCAACTAGCAAGATTAATATTTATTCTAGGAAGGAGATGCTATAATCTCTTAGTAACCAATTCCAGTGTGTCTAACAACCTCCCTTTCATATTTATTTAGAGCGGTTTCAGCCCCATTCCTGAGTATGCAGCTTCACAGGGATCACATTAAAAGCTTTCCTGGCTGTTTTCTTTTCAGAACAAGTGTGACATTTCCTTTATCTCCCAAAGTCTGAGCTATAGTGGGCAAAATGTCAAAAAATAATGAGGCCAAATGGAGCTATACAATGAATGCCAGTCTAAAGCAATGCTCAAAGGCTTTACCTTTGCAGCCATTATCACTGAGAGGCAATGGAGAGAAAGCTCATCAGTGGTGGTGAGATGGACAGAATACTAAAGTCATTGTTAAGAGATGAGACCAAACTCAGGTAGTTAAGCTTCATCCTGAAAGTAAATAAAGTAAACATCTTTGGAAGCTGAATTAACTTTCTTAAATCTATAAGGCATAGTTCTATAAATGACTGCTCCAGGTTTACTGAATGATAGTTAATACAGTTTCCAAAAATGTCTCATTACTTCAGCAGCCTATTTGAGTTTGAATGAGAAATACTCAGAGCAAAATGAGAAATTTTGGTTCACTGTGTTTCCATGAGCACTGTTGTTGTGCTAGCTGTAAAACTTTTTAACACCTAGCCAACATCTGGTGAACCTTGATTGTAGCTGGATGATTCAGCACTAAAATGGTAGACAGCACCAATCAGCTCTTTTCTGAGTTGCAATGGAAAGGTGTTACCAGGGATATTCAGGGAGTTGGTAACAGGTGGTATTTTCCCATCCATTCAATTTAATTAGGCTGGCCCACTTCTTTGCATTTTTGGCAGGCTGGATTGTTCCAAATGCTAGAGTAAGACCCAGTTAAGTCTGGGCATAAAAAGGGGTCATTGTTTTGATTTCCCTAGGCAAAACTTCCCATGAAACCTCTAAGCTTCCTGTATATCTTTTTAGCTGATCCACAGGGAAGTGGTAGAGTTTCTGCCTGCTCTCCACAAGCATCTGGTATCAAATATTAGACACATGGTCAGGGGGTCTATAATGAGAAGCGTTTTCAGAGAGCTTACTACTACAACTAATTAGTAAATTGCAAAATGTCATAATAGATTCATAATATATAACCCCACATTTTAAGCTGGAAGATCGTTTAGTCCAACCACATCATTTTATAGATGAGAAAGCTGAGCCCCATATTGCTTAACATCCTAAAAATAATACCTGGCAGAGATGGGATTTAAACCTAGGTCCATCAACTTCAGTTTCTGGATTCTTTCCACTATATAAGCTGTACTAAACTTTTCTTTTAAAGCCTAGCTTTTGGAGATATTGGATGTTGGAACTAATGTGTTGGAACTCCCACATTTGAACTCATAACATTTGGCACCCAACGTGGGGCGCCAAAATGTTGTGATCTAGTTCAGATGGATCTGAATCGGTCCCTGTTCGGGCACCAAAATGTGGTGAGCCTTTTCTTCTCAAAACACAGCCGGTTTAGCTTAGAGCCCTCCGAATGTCTCCAAATCCAAAGGTTCTGTCCTTCAGCCTCTGCCTCTGCTTTCTTCAGCCTCCAACCAACACAGAGATGGAATGTCTCTCTTGTCTCCTTCTGGGGAGCCCAGCCACCAACCACAATGGTGTGAGATGAAGATGAATCTTGTTGTCCACTGAACTCTCCACTCGTAGCTTTATCCTCTGAAAACCCTTCGTCTGCCACCAGAGTCGCTCCTCTCGAGTCCAGCTGAACTCTCTGCTGCGACCAGCCAGCCAAGAGGAAAAAATGTATTCTCTCTTAGATCCCTCGTTGCTGGCCTTTTATCTGACTCTTCTGAGAGAATGGGATTATGGGTTTTCTCCCATAGTGCTCTCTGGCCCAAAGAGCTTTAAGGGAGGTGTGAACTCCCTTAAAGTTAGAAAGTTTACTTTGTGAAGCTGGCATACTTGTAACTCCAATGAGTAAAGGTGTGAACACAAGCCTTGTATTAATTAGTTCTACTTAGTACCTTGTTTCAGGTTCTGGCCAAAATCTTCTTGTAAGATTAGATCAACTCTAATTAGTTAGCAGTTAGTAAGGATTCCAACAGAAAGAAGGTAAAAATAATCTGGGAAGAAAAACAAAATGCAAGCAAACAACAACAGAAAGAGTGCAAATGCTGTGTTATGGTTCACACCTACCCATGTAGTGGTTGTAGCTGGTTCTATTCATCACTGATCAATTGAAACTGATTGGGATCCTCTCATTGCTGAGGATAGCCACTTCCATTGGAATTGATCCTCATATAGTATTGTTGTTGAAGTTGTGTAATGATCTCCTGGTTCTGCTCATTTCATTTAGTATCAGTTCATGTAAGTCTCTCCAAGCCTCTCTGTATTCATCCTGCTGGTCATTTCTTACAGAACAATATTCCATAACACATTCATATACCATACTTTACTCAGCCATTCTCCAACTGATGGGCATCCATTCAATTTCCAGTTTCTATGGCTTATTGATGATTGAATATCAAGATTAAAATCTTCCTATGTTGGTGGAAAAGATATACAACCTTGCTAATGGAGAATGCCAGAGACACTCCATCCCAAAAGTCATTGTAATGCCAGAGGAACTGAGGCAAGATAGAGATTAGAGGGTGTTAATATTTTATTAGAGGGAGAGTTTGTTAGAGGGAATATAGACAGCTGGATTCCAGAGACTCTTATAGAACTCCAGCAATCAGGGAAACAAAGGCAAGGTGGGAGTAGAGCACTGGTGAGTGGGAAGTTCCAGGAAAGGACCATAAATTCAGTTCTGACCAATTGGGGGGTGAAGAAGGATCATAAATTCTAGGAGCCAGGATATCTGAGGCAGAAGATACCCAAATATTGAGATAAGCAAACTGGAGTTTTATGACTCTGTGGAATGCTAGTGGTCAGGGCTCCCAGCCCTAATTATCTCAGTCCTAATGGCCAGGAAGCAGGGTTGCCACCAGGGACACTGAGGCAGAATAATTCAGGGAAACTGAGGCATAACATTCTACATTCTCTCTTCTGAATATTCAAATCATTGATTTGAATGACCCTCCATATCTTGGAGGGTCTCAGCACCATGATTTTGACCAACCCTATATGGAGCAGATAAAACAAAATAAAATTGGAAAAATGAAAGGACAAGCCTCTCCTTGATAACCTCAGAGTTAACAGCAGTATAAAGGCTTTCTATTGCAAGCATGTCAGGTCTTCTGAAGTTCTGAAACACCATCTCAGCCAGAGAATCCAGCTTGAGATGGACAGTTCACTGTGAGTTCTACAATCCTTTGTGTACTTAACTCAGGATCTGCTTTATGGAGCAGCAGCAGTGCTCAAGACAGTTTATGCTAGCTCATCCGGAGGTGGGAAGGGAGGTAGTGGAGGAGTCACTGCAAGGCTGTCCAAGACTTTAAGGGAGAAGGATAAGGCCTGAACAATTGTCCCCTTGTCCCCACCCAGAAGAATAGACAGACTAGGAAACGTTGCTACAGAAAGGATCCAGATTCCTTAGCAGAGTATGCACAGTTAGTTAGACCATCAAGGCAGGCAAACCATGAACTTTTAGAGGCCTTATAACAAAGTGCAACATCCTTTGAGAATGCTGAAATACTAATTAAGGAAGTGGGGTTACAGGACTTGAGAAGTGGATCAAAGAGACTGCCAGTCACACGATGCCTGTACCTTGGAGATTTCCAAGGGTGATTTCTTGTTGTTCCTAAAAGCAGGCAATCAGAAAATAGTCCCAAAAGCTGAGTCTGCCAGGGCAATGCCAACAGAATAAGGGGTTTCAAAGTTAAAGCATAACCAGCAGTCACAGTTCAGTTAGGGTTTAAATAATAAGTCAAGCAGGCAGTAAAGACATAAAAGGACTGCTAGAAGGACTTCCAATTTGAATTTGGCGGGGAGGGGCAGAAGTGATTGAGGCCAAATGAAAAGGAAACTAGTGGAAGTTGGAGTTCCCATTCTTTAAGGTATCTTTGGGAAAACTCCATCAGCTTTCCTGGTCCCTATATCTTTTATCCTCCCCTTTTATTTTATCAAAGAAATCCAAGGAGGAATAAATAAATTGTCAAAGTAGCATCCCACATATAAGTCCTGAAAGTTAATTAAAATTCTTGTACATAACAGACGAGTACAGCAGGGTTTTTCTACTCTGGAATTTATCCGAGATCCCCCAAACAATTACATGTTCTGAAGGAAACATTGTGCTCAATTAGATAATGCAGATAACAGCAACAGTTACCCAAACCCAACATTTTTCATCCCAAATCCTAAACACACAATAATAGGAGATACAAACAAGATTTTACAGTAATATACAATAAGGGGACCTAGTCAGAATTTAACAATCATTCATCAACCATTTTCAGTTCCTTCCAAATCAGTGAGGCTCAAAGACCATTAGGGACAAGGATGACATCTATTCCAAAACTGCTTCCTGAGATGGGCAAAGACTGAAATCCTATTCCAGGAAGGGGGATGGGTGTCGCGAAAGTAATAAGTGAGCTGATCCAGGTCCCAGAAGCAGGTCAATGTATCTGTACTTTGACCAAAATTTAGAACAGAAAACAACTCTAACAAAGAAAGGTTAGAACAGTCTGAGATAGAAAGACTAGTTCACAAGGACTGCTACAAAATGTAGAGAAGCCAATATAGACTGGCCAGCAGCTTCCCATGTAAGGAAACAAGTTTGCCCCACAGGACAGACAAATGGTTGTCAGTCCCAATAAACTATGCCAATTGTCTATCATTATTTCAGAAACCTTTTAAGACCTGAATATAGACACAAATATCTAGTAACTGATGGATGACCAGGCTAAATACTCATCTGCCTAAGTATTTAGGATGTAATAATTACAGATAGATTGGAAACAGCAAGGTATGACATAATTGAATTGCATTAATGGTTTCTATTCACTATTGTTTCTGATCATAGAAATCAGTCACAAGAGGAAAAAGCAAGGACATGACTATAACATATTCTAATCAGTCAAAACTGATTCTTCAGCATATACAGGACACAGGATAAAATAGCTTTAACTCAGTTTTACTTCAGGTAATTGTCCTAGTAACTTTCAGAAAATGGAGCTTTAAAACTCCCAAATAATATTAGCTACAGGCCCAAAAAATTTTACCTTCAATAACAAATCCCATTAACCAAAGCTTCAGATGAATTCTAAACAGATATTTTCCATGACCTTATATTGATAAGTCAGAGATTTGTCCCAGAAAGTTCACAACTTATCTTTCATATTTAAGTAGATGTTTTATAAGGTGAACATTATGCAAATCATTTTGCTCTAAAATGCCCAATACATAGAAAAATAGGAAATTTAGGAAATTGCCTGTTGTCCATAACAGAAACATGTTCAAAAGGACAAAGGAAAAAAACTATCATTCCCAGAGGCCCTTTAAATAATGGGCACAACCTTAAGATGACTCAATACAATCTATTTAAACTCATACAGAATATTCTAATTCCACATAAAAGAATCTAAAAGATTCTTTAAAAATATCAATTAAACTTTTGGATACAGTGCTACAAATTATAACATTTGTTATCATATTCTTTAAACAAGGAGACCATTATGCACCTAAAAAAAAGTACTCAATCAATTAACATCATATAAAAGCAGACTGTCCCTTTTAAATAATAAAATGCTCTCTGCATCAGAGAGTTAGTACGTTTATCTCCATTTCCATAGAAGCAGCTGAAAGCAGTTGGGGGAGTAAGGGTGAGTAAAATTTTCACTTTTGAAGCCAAAAGATCCTTTACTGTTTCTCCTTCCCCCTCTCAATTTCTCTTTATAATTAAGACAAATGGCACTAATTTGAAAGACCTGCTTTTCTTTCTTTTTTTTTTCTCTCAACATCCTCTTTCCCTTTGTGACATGCTTTTCCCTTCTTTGCTTTCTCTCCAATTTCCTTCCTGATACTCTCTCCCCCTTCTCTCTCTTTCTTCATGAAATCATTCAAACTCTCAATTGTTTCAACAAATCTGTCTTTCTTATCCTGTTTCTTTAAATCATCTTTTTTTCTCCTTTCCTTTTCTTTTCTTTGAAATTTTTAAGATTCACAATATAGTGAACAATTCAATAATTCCATAAAATTCACAACATGTTCAACAGAGCTGACAAAATTTAAAGCATTTCTTATAATACATATAAATTACCCAATATATGTTTCAGAAGGTAACATACTTCATCTAATTAGGAGGTATGTGTGACCTCTTCAAGTGAGTTATCAAAACTTTGTGCAGCTTTTAAAAAGTTTTTTTCTTTCAGTAATAAGGGTTCAGTATTCAAATTCCTAAGATCTTATACTCAGAATAAACAAATCTAGCATGCAACAAGGCAACAGTAATTATCTCCCACAATTTCAGAATTACAGTACCATTTTTAAAAAAATAAAGTTCCCAAAATTCAGTAGACCAATAAGCTAAAAGGATGTGGCTTTTTCCCACCTAAGTAAGTTTCCTAAATCCCTAATCAAATGTTGCAGACAAACTGAATTGCCATTTGGTTGTATGTGTGGGTATATATATATATATACACACACACACACACACACACACACACACACACACACACACACACACACACACACATACACATATATATATTTTAAACTGGCTCTCAGAAACTTTTTTTTCTGCCTGAGTTTTTTCAAAGCAATTAGCATCTATCTCTTTTGTTAGTTCTCTTACCTTCCCCCCAGGCAGAGCTACAACTTAAATCATATAAGGGTTTGTTGATCTCTTCTTTTTCTTCTACCAGCAGGCTTTTCTGCCAGAGTTTTTAAAGGTAGCCAAGCTTTTCTGTTCCTTTTACTTTCAAATTAGTGCAAACAGGTTAAGAAGTTAAAAACCACAAGCAATTTTTTTTTATGCTAAATATCTTTGCATCATTGAAATGACCAATTGCCAGATTTCTCAGTCATTGTCCTTAAAACTTAACAGAGCTCTTTAAATCAACAAAACAAACAGACATAAACACTGACTATACAGACACAACATTTAACATATACAGGCTAGGGGCAAGCTTCTGATACCTCAGGAATGCCGTGAGGGAAGCTTTCAGGTGGACAATCTCTCCCTCTCAGAAATTCAAATGGAGCCTTTTAAATAGGTTTCCAAACTCCAGTTTGGTGCATTCTCTGCCTCATAGAGAGTGCCCAGATGTAAAAAATACCCAGAATCAAATTGTGTCCTAAGATACCCAGAGTTGTGCCAACAGTGTGGCACCCAGGACCAAATAGTAATTTTAAAAAGCACCCAAATTTATTTTGCAAAGACATATTCAGACCAGACGTGTCTTAATAGACACCTAGAACAGAGGACAGCATGCAGCATCCTGCTGGAACCTCCCACATTATTCACAGTTCATCAGCCTATCTTCTGGGGCCCCAATTATGTTAGAAAAACAAAATAGAACAGAAAAAGCAGAACATACTCTCCTGTGGCTGAAATAGAGGTATCCACAATGAGTATTGCCACAGCCCAAAATTTCTCTCTTCATGGGAACTCTGGAACAAGCCAGAGGGTTAGCCTCCTCAACAAAGAGCCCAGTCTCAATTGCTCCAAGGCAGTGGAGACCCAATCTCTAATCGTGCTCTCATATCTCATATCTCATGGGGAACCTCTAAAATGTAATGTCAGAGAAACTGAGACAAGATAGACATTATAGAGTTTTTTATATTTTATTAAAGTGAGAGATGGATTAAGGTCAAAACAGGATCCATGTTGAGCCCAGCTGGCTGAATTGGACTCTTGTCTCTAAGTATCCAGCAGCAAATGAGAGATTCCAGGCATTCTTATAAGACTCTGGCACTCAGGGAAACAAAGGCAAGGTCAGGGTAGAGCACTGGTCAGTGGGAAGTTCCAGTTCAGTTCTGACAGGTTGGGCATGAATAAGGATTCTAGGAGCCAAGATGTCTGAGGCAGAAGATACCCAAATATAGCAAACTAGAGTTTTATGACTCTTTAGAATGCTAGTGGTCAGGGATCCCAGCCTTAATTATCTCAGTCCTAATGGCCAGGGAGGGGGGTTGCCACCAGGGACATTGAGGCAGAACAGTTCAGGGAAACTGAAGCAGAACATCATAAGGATTTGCATTTTTAAAAAAAGACATTGTGAACTTTAAAATAACATGGAAGTTCCTTGAGGGGCTATTTAACTTTTTTATCCTCTGCACCCAAGATAGTTCTTTGCACAAAGTAAGTGACTTATTAAATGTTTGTTGATTCATTGCACTGAATTTGAAAATAATCAGTATATTTGTGCTCTATCTTTTTTTTTCAGGTACCCAAATTATGAATTTATCAGTGATAACTCCATATCCTGGTCAGCTGGACTACATAATCGATACACAGAAAATTCCCTACGAGGTGTGATTTTAGATATACACTTTCTGTCACAGGCAGATTTCCTAGTCTGTACATTTTCATCCCAGGTAAGTAGCAAAGGGACATTTCTAAATGCCCAATGCATTATGCCAGATTGGTTTATTTTTATTTTTGCTTAATGCTGGTTATTGTGATTCAGATATAGTTTTCCTGATCAGTAATGATCTTCTATGGAAGAATGAAAAGATTCAATAAAATTTGAGAGCACTGTATTGGGTATTGTAGTCATTTTGCAACCAGTAGCTGAATATTCTTCTATCAAAGTTATTCATTATGTAATGATTACAATATTTGGTTTGTTTAAAGAACTTAACAAAAGCAGCAAGTAATTAAGTACATTTTATTATTTTTTTCATACAGTCAATATATAACTATCTCTTTCCACACATCAGCATACTGATACTGAGAAGTTTAACTAAAATTTTGCCTAAGAACAAAGAAAAAACCCAGATACAAATTTTCAAGTCAATTATATTACTTTGTGACAAACTGTAGGTTGAATTTAAACAATACCCATAACCATCCATTTAGTTTAGTTATTGCACATAATTATGTTTACAAGCTTGATTTGTTTTGGTTTGGGGAGATTGGATCAGGCTTGAATAGTCAGTGGAAATTTCAGTTTAATGGTTGTTATTGAGGACCTTGTTCTATTCTATCACTACAAATGTCATATTTATTTGTTCTTACTTCATCCATTCAACAGGCAGTTAATAAGGTCCTACTAAGATGCCCTAGAGTCTAGCTTCTTAAACTGTGATTGGTGACCTCATATAGGGTCTCATAACTGAATGTGGGAGTCACAAAATTTTTATTTATTAGCAGTAAATATCAGATTTGTATGCCTATTTTATATATCTATATATTATTGAATGAAAAGGGGTTGTGAGTAAAAAAAATTGAGAAGTCCTACTGTAGAAGAGTTCAAAAGAAGTCCCTTGTTCTTTTATGGAATTTATAATAAAATCAGTGTGCATATATGAAACAACTGAATAAGAATTAACATATGAACAAGTATATCTATAATGGCAGCTATAAATATATCATCTGAATAGAGAAGAGTTCTAGAGTATAGATGTGGATTTCTGATTCTGAGAGAGAATGTTCCAGAAAGTATATGGTAAGAATTGCTAAGGTGAAATTAATGTACCTGTTCAAAATTTCCCTTAGCTCTAGTATGATTATGTGTGACTCTAGGATAGATTCTGAGATAACAAAGACAAAACTATTCAAAGTCTTCCTCCCCCCTAGCTTTTCTTTCTCACCCTCCTACCTTGTGCCCCCTCACCCCCCTCTTTTTTTAAACAGTGCCTTACATAGGCTTTTCCTAGATAGATATGGTTTTTTTTTTTCTGTTCCTATAGCCCTGGTTCAGTCCATATAGATCACAATATGTCAGAAGAGAGAAAATACAATTAAGTATATGTTGACTTTTGACATTTTATTCACATCTAGGACAAAAAAAGAATTTTGTTCTTCCTTTTAAATTCTGTTTTATACTATAATATCCCCTCTTGTTGAAGTACCTGGAGCCTGAAGAAGGCAATAAGAATAAGATGGGGATGGCAAGTTATGCAAAAGTAAAAGTTGTGTTACTTCTGATACTACAATAGTAGAATCCTACTAGAAATTAGAATACTGATACTTGGAAATTCAAACTAAATTCAATAACAATGAAGTAATACATTATTCAATCGAATAAAAACTTTAAACCAACATTTTAAAAATTTTGTGAAGTCAAAAATGTACTCAGAGAGTACTTTGAAGTGTTTTAGGTTGAAGTTAAGAGTAAAAACTCAACATTAAGTTATTGTAGCACCCAGAGACAATGGACTTATATTTGTTACTTTTTATTTTTATTCAAAAATTTACTTCCTGTCTTCTTGTTACCAAATTTAAAAAATAAATAAATAAAAGTTTGGGGCAGCTAATTGGTACAGTGGATAGAGTACCATCCCTGAAGTCAGAAGGACCTGAGTTCAAATCTGGCCTCATTTACTTAATACTTCCTAGCTGTGTGACCCTGGACAAGTCACTTAACCCCAATCACCTCAACAACAAATAAATGAGAATGAATGAATGTGGTACACAAGTAAAAAATTTCTTAGTAACAATAAGGATTCCTGATTAATGGTGATTCTGCCATAGTATATTGTTGGAATCTTTACAAACATTTTCCTTGAACAGAAACAGGCTGTTTTCTAAATATCTGTCCCATCTTAGATGAAATTCTACTTTAACTCTTTTAACAAAATTTCTTTGTTGCACTCACCCTGATTTCTGGGTTGAAGAGTCTTTTCCACTGGATCAGGATCAGAGGTTTTCCACCTGAATCAGGATCAGAGCCTTTTCACTGGAATCAGGATTTTGCCCCATGTTGGGCACCAAAATGTGGTGATTTTGTTCTTCTTTGGGTTATATAAGATGAAGCTTCTCTCTGGGGGAGAAGGTTTCTCGGGGAGGTTTTCTGGAGGCAGTCTTAGTTGCAGTTGAAAGTAATAATCACCCAAATGCAACCAGCTGGTAAAAATGCAAACGTTTATTTTCTCCTTCCAAAATAGCCTGGTTAGTTGAGGTCTATCTCTCTGCTTGGTTCCGAGAGCTCTTGTAGATTGTCCTTTGCTTCTGCCTCTGCTTTCTTCAGCCTCCAATTCACCTCCACTCTCCATGTAATTCTGCTGAAATCTGTCTGAGAGCCTCTGTCTGTATCTTATATATGAGAGAGAGGAATTGTGGGATATGAGAGAGAGGGATTATGGGTTTTCTCCCATAGTGCTCTCTGGCTCTAAGAGCTTCAAGGGAGGTGTGAATTCACAAAGTTACAGAGTTAAATTTGTGAATCTCTCATACTTGTGAACTCCAATGAGTAAAGGTGTGAACACAAGCATTGTATCAATTAGTTCTACTTAGTACCTTGTTTCAGGTTCTGGCCCAAAACATCTTCTTGTAAAATCAGATCAATAATCTATCAACTCTAAGGAGTTAGCAGTTTGTAAAGATTCCAACATCATATTGGAAAGAGTACTTTATTTAGGGTCAAAGAACTTGGGTTCAGAATTTAGCTGCGCCTTATCTTGTGACCCTGAGTATGTCATTTAAATTAAGATTGGATTAGGAAAGATACTTGAAGCAGGTAGACCAAATAGGAAATCATAGCAATAATCTTTAGGAAAACTGATGAAAGGCTGAAATAAGATGATAATTTTATGAATAGAGAAAATATGAGATGATAGGCAGTTAGAATCAAGATTTGGCAACCAATTGGAAATGTATAATAAGGAAAAGTGAGAAAAGATAATGCCAATTTTGTGAACTTGGAAGACGAACTATGTGGTGCTTTTGAAAGAAATAAGATTTAGAATATGGTTGGGGTTAGAGGAAAAAGATAGACTTTATTTTGAGGACATCCAGTGTGATCCAATTGGTGATTTGGGATAGAAATTCAAGGGGAAAAATTGAGACTAGATTTATTTGGAGTCAATGATTTAGAGATGGTAATCCAGTAGAAACTAATAAGGACACCAAGAGAATGTAGAAAGAAGAGGAGATTTAGGACATACCCTTGGGCAATTTCTGTATTCGGGGATTGCAGTCTGAATAATGAGCCAGCAAAGGAAAGGGAGAAAGATCAGTTTTGATAAGAACATCTAGAAATGATAGAGATTGTAAAAAATTGGAGAGTTAGTTTTAAGTGAGGAAGCAAGCATAGATAGCTTTGTTTTGGAATTTAACTGACAGAGAAATTAGTAATGTGTGGCAGGAACCTGAGGAGCCAGTAGAATTTAGTGAGTTTTTTAAGGATGGATCGGAGGAGTTGGTCATTAATTGAACATTAGAAAGAAGTGATGACAATTTACAGTCTGTTGGAGTCAACAGAAAGGGTTGGGGATCAAGGGCCATTGTCAGAGAGTAGGGGAACAGTAGGAGGTGTCAAAGGAGTTAGATATTAAGTGAGCAGAAGCTAACAGCAAAGAATCTCACCCCAAGTTACAACCCATTAAGTCAGGATTGTTTCCTGTTTTCATGGGCTACTTGGCTATGCCGTTTCAATAGCATAAATAGCAGCACCCTCTTATTTCTAACAGACTAATGTGACTATGTATGTGACTAATCTGAATCAGATGTTTACTTAGGGGCCACAGATGGTAAGACCAAGACCTGTATTCATTTCATTACAGACAGATGCTCAGCTTAGGAATTTCTACTTTTGTAGAAATCATAAAACAACATTGAAATGTTTATGTAAATTTAAGGCTTCACAAAGAGAGGACAAGAGGTTCTCAGTACAGTGAACTCTGGAGAGTTAGAACAAACATGCTCTGAATCTGTACAGATCCTTATTCTTTGGAGTAAAGAACACCATAACACATGGGCAATAATCTCATCAATACTCTATATCTCTCAGAGATATAGAAAACATGCCTTCTCCCTCTTTGAGCAAAACAAGGGTGAGGCAAATAGCACAAAGATTCCATTTGGAGAACGAAGTGGAAAGTTAGACATCATTTAATTGAGTCCGGTGCCTTTATTTTATGGATGAGGAAACTGAGTCCCCCTGAAGTGAGAGGGACTCATATGAAGTCACACATGGTTCATCCTGTACTCTTTGAATTTAGACCTACTTTTCTCTCTACCACACTATGCCAAGATGGGTTGGATCACTCAGTGAATCTAGAAACCATTTTCCCTGATTTTCAGGGTTGAGGAATATTCCCTGTCCTGATTGTCTCGGGAGGCTCTCATTGAGCCAGTCTAAAGGAGTGAAATTCAGCCTCTGCAGAAGATCTGCTTTTTTTTAGTGTTTTTCTGAAATAGAGACACATCTGTGTTTTATCATTTGACAATATTTTTCCTGTTACCACTTACTGTGTGCCTAGCGGTATGCTAAAAAGGATATAGTACCATGTCAACACAGGATGAAATAAAATAGGCGCCATGCAGTTACACAGAGTCTCAGCTTTTGAAACTCCAATTTGCCCCCTCTCAACAATGTCACCTGTCAAAATCAAACCTTGCCTAGTGTTGGCATCAGCTGGACAGGCAAGCTATTTACATTTGTAAGGAGAAGGCTGGGAGAAGAAACCAGAGGTAATTAAACACAGCAGCTTTGTTTTGTTTTGTTTTTCCAGGGTGATTTTTAGTAGAGCCTTCAAGAAAAGCAATCTCTGGAATTTACACTAACTTGTTACACCTCTATGAGTAAGAAGGAGACTTTTCATTTTTATTTCTGGTTATTTGAACAATTATGCTTGGATCTTAATTTTTGATTAATAATTGTGGGGTGCATAGTGGCTATGAATTAGCATTTCCCTGTAGGGCTGGCTTTTTGTACAGGTGTAGTGCCAACCACCTAAATAATCCCCAACCTCTCTAACCCTCAAAATCTTAAGGCTTTAAATTTTTATGACTACCTTAAGCATCCAAAATTTTCACAGTTGTTCATTCCATCAAATGAGGCTTTGAATGCCCCTGTTAAAATATGAAGGTTACTTGGGCAGGGTAACATACTTTCATGTGTGTTAAAAATTAAGTCAGTTATCATTTGGTGCATACCTAGTATTTGTCAGGTACTGTGCCAAATGCTGGATAGTTTAATTTAATTTATTATACTTACCCTAGCAAAAGGAGATAGAATGAACAAATTTTGATCAGAAGCAGGGGATCAGAAAATATCTGGACTATGTGGCACTTTTGGAGCAGATATGCGGAATCAGTTTACCTTGACTTCATGTTATGATGACCAGGGTCCACATTAGAACACAGAGAATAAAGGTTACAAGGATTTAAAGCTCGATTCATGATTGAGAAACTAGATCATTTCATAGCTCTTGAGTTGATAATTTTTAACAGCATGGCAGCATTCTGTAATGGGCTGAGGCTTGAGTTGATGCACTGAGGTCCCAAGCACATGAGGCTAAATAGTAATTGGACCATACTCTATTAATATGTAAGCTTGGAGAAAGAATGGCCCCCACCCACTCTTTGTGCAAGTCCTGAAATGTAATGACCGCGTATTTAAAGTCAGCCGGAGTCAGGAATTCAGGTTAAGGGAAAAATCTTCAATATTTATTGAAGTGAAGAGGTGAATAAAGATTGCTATAGCAAATATAGGCAAGAAAGATTGCGATAGCAAATATAGGCAGTTGCGACAGGAAGCCAGCTAAGAGAGAGCGACGCGAGCCAAGCCAACAGTGGAGCCAACAGTGGAGGCAACCGTGGCAATGGCCGTCCCAAAAGTCTCTCCTCCCCTGCCTCCACCCACCAAAATCATCATTTCGTATACAACACATCAGGACTTGCACAAAGAGTGGGTGGGGGCCATTCTTTCTCCAAGCTTACATATTAATAGAGTATGGTCCAATTACTATTTAGCCTCATGTGCTTGGGACCTCAGTGCATCAACTCAAGCCTCAGCCCATTACAGCATTCATTATTTTCTTTATAATGAATCACCAGAACATAAGGCAAACCCATAATCAAATGTATTTTGAGTGCTAAATATAAATGAATTTGGATTATCAGCATTTTATGACTTTACTCCCTCTCATCTATTAATTCAAATAAGTTGGAAATTATTTTATAAATGTAGTTCACTGTATTATGATGATATTATTATATATGGTATGCTACACATCTTAAAACCAAATTCTGGCTAAATTTATAGTAGCCTGATTCTCATCATAATGAATTAATGATAAAATGAAAGAATAAAAGTGTTAAGCACTTACTTTGTTCAGAGCACTATCCATATTAAGCACTGAGGATACAAATAGACAAATGAAACTGTGCCAGTCCTCAAGGAGGTTACATTCTAATAAAGTAATACAGTGCCTGTAAAAGTGTCCCAACTTCAGGAAAGATAGAAAAGCCCAGTGTTCCTTAGACCACTCATAATCAAAAGTTGGTATTTCTTCTTTAATGTCATTCCTTTGATAAACTATTTCTAGAGTAGAACTATCTGACAGTGCCAAAGACATAAATAATAGAGAGGACTTGATAATTAAGTAGAGTTGAAAAGAAATTTAGAATACTAAGAGAAAAATCATCTCCTATTCGCATTCTTTCTAAAAAATAGAATGGATTGATCAGCTCTATGATAATTGTATGAGGCAATAGGAATATTAGAACAAAGCCAAAAGGAAGTCAATAGAAGAAAATATAAGGTACCTATATTAAAAAAAAAAAAACTGAGTTGGAAAATAGATCTAAGAGAGCTCATTTAATAACCATAAAACTCTCTAAAATTCCTGATCAAATAAAAACTTGGCACCATATTTCAGAAAATCAAAAAAAAAATTCCTTATATTTATTAGCACCAGAGGTCAAAGTAAAAATAGAAAGACTAGAAGGATAGAAGAGACAGAAAGAACCACAGGCAATAAATTGAATATTTTTCTGCCAACAAAATCAGTTTAGTCAAAGCTTGAAGGAAAAGAGTTAACATCTTTGCAGCAAATATATTTGATAAATATCTGATATCCAAAATATTTAAGAAACTGATATAACTATATAGGAATAAAAATTTACTCTTTTTCATTTAAGGATATGAACAGAAAGTTCTCAAATGAAAAAGGTAAGCTGTTGAAAAATCTTATGTACAAATGCTCCCAGTCAGAAATAAGAGAAATATAAATTAAAATAATTGTGAAGTGACATCTCATACCCATTGATTGGCAGAGATAACCAAAAAAGGATAATAGTTATTGAAGGGGATGTAGAGGGACAGGCATGTCAATATACTATGGATGGAGCTGTGAATTGATCCAACCATTCTGGAAAGGAATTTTTTACTCTACTCACTAAGTTATTAAGTTGTATATATCTTCTAAATTAGCAATACCACTATAAGGCATATATTCTAAAGAGTTCTAATAAAGAGAGGAAGGCCTTATATTAGAAAAATATTTATAACATCTCATTTTGTTGTATCAAGGAACTGAAAACAAAATGGTGATCATCAGTTGGGGATCAGTTGAATAAATTATTTCATATGAACATAATACAATTGGACTGTAAGAAATGATGGAAGGTATGGATCCAGAGAAGCTTATTATACAGAGTGAAATGAAAAGAATCAGTAGAACAATATATTTAATGGTTGCAGTATTTCAAAAGAAATACAAGTCTGAAAGACTTAATTCTGATCAATGCAAAGGTCCATTACAGTTTCAGAAGACTGTCAATGAATCATGCTTCTTATCTCTTGACATAGATTATTAATTGATGATATAGAATGAGACATAGATTTTCAGACTGGCCACTACGGATTTATTTCTCTTGACTATCTTTTTTTCTTAAACAAGGGAAAGACTTTATTTTTGTTGAGGGAGAAAGTTCGTAGGGATATTTGAAAGGAAGTAACAGTAACCTCCTTCTCCTCTTCCCTGCCCCCCCAAAAAAGAAAGAAGTGTCAATAAAATATTATTTAAATTTTAGAAGAGAAGCAGTATTAAACTGCCAAGTTTCACATGTGTTTTTCTTAATAATAATAGCTTTTTATTTTTCAAAATAATTGCAAAGATAATTTTCAACATTCATCCTTGCAAGCAACAACAAAAAAGGTAAAAATACTATGTTTTGAACCATATTTAGTCCTCATTGTTCCTTTTCTGGGTGCAGATGGCTCTCTTCATCACAAGTCTGTTAGAACTAGCCTGAATTACCTCATTGTTGAAAAGAGCCATGTCCATCACAGGTAAACATCACATAATCTTCTTGTTACAGTGTACAGTATTCTTGGTTCTGCTCACTTCACTCAGTATTAGTTCATATAAATCTTTTCTAGGCTTTTCTGAAATCAGCTTCCTCATCATTTCTTATAGACTAATAATATTCATATACCATAACTTATTCAGCCATTCCCCAACTGAGAGGTGTTAACTCAATTTCTGGTTCCTTGCCACTACAAAAAAGCAGTTTGGAGCTGCTAAAAACATTTTTGCACATGTGGGTCCTTTTCCCTCCTTGGGATACAGACCCAATAGTGACACTACTGGGTCAAAGGGTATACTCAGCTTTATAATCCTTTGGACATAATTCCAAATTGCTTTTCAGAATTTTTTTTATCATTTCACAACTCTACCAACAATGCATTAGTGTCCTAATTTTCCTGCATTCCCTCTGACATTCATTATTATCTTTTCCTGTCATCTTAGCCAATCTGAGATGTGTGTAGTGGTACCTCAGAGTTATTTTAATTTGCATTTCTCTGATCAGTAGTGATTTATAGCATTTTTTCATATGATCAGAAATGGCTTTAATTTCTTTATCTGAAAACTGTCTGTTCATATCCTTTGACCATTTATCAATTGGAGAATGGTTTGTATTCTTATAAATTTGAGTCAGTTCTCTATATATTTTTAGAAATAAGGCTTTTATCTGAAACTCTGGATATAATTCTCTCCCCCCCCTCCTTCCTTCTCCCCCCTATTTTCTGCCTTTTAACTTTTGCTACATTGGTTTTATTTGTACAAAAAAACTTTTAAATTTAATTTAATAATCAAAATTATCCACTTTGCATTTCAAAATGTTTTGTAGTTCTTCTTTGGCCATAAATTCCTTTATTCTCCACAAATCTGAGAAATAGACTACCCCTTGTTCTCCTAATTTGCTTAGAGTATCATCTTTTACGTCTAAATCATGCACTCAGTTTGACTTTATCTTGTTATAGGGTGTTAGGTGTCAATGCCTAGTTTCTGCCATACTATTTTCCAATTTTCCCAGCAATTTTTGTTAAATAATGAGTCTTATCCCAGAAGCTGAAGTCTTTGGATTTATCACATACTAGGTTACCATAGTAATTGAGAATTGTGTCTTATAAATCTAATCTCTTTCACTGATTCATTGTTTTATTTTTTAGCCAGTACCAAATGGTTTTGCTGACCACTGCTTTATAATATAATTTTAGGTCAGCTGGGCTACCATCCTTTGCATTTTTGTTATTAATTCCCTTGAAATTCTTGACCTTTTGTTCTTTTCAGATGAATTTTGCTATTATTTTTTCTAGCTCTATAATTTCTTGGTACTTTGATTGGTACAGTCCTGAATAAGTAGATTAACTTAGGTAGAATTGTCATTTTTATTATATTAGCCTGGCCTACTCATAAGCACTTGATATTCTTCCAGTTGTTTAGATATAACTTTTTGTGTGAAAATGTTTTGTAATTGTGTCCATATAGTTCATGACTTTGTCTTGGCAGGTAGACTCTCAAAGATTTTATATTATCTAGCTATTTTAAGTGGGATTTCTCTGTTTCTTACTACTTGACTTTATTGGTAACATATAAAAATGTCTATGATTTATGTGGGTTTATTTTATATCATCTTTGCTTAAAGTTGTTAATTATTTCTAGTAGTTTTACTTGATTCTCTAAGATTCTCTAAGTATACCATCATATCATCTGCAAAGAGTGATAATTTTATTTCTTCATTATCTACTTGTAATTCCTTCAATTTCTGTTGGAATCTTTACAAACTGCTAACTCATCAAAGATTGTTGATCTGATCTTACAAGAAGATGTTTTGGGCCAGAAACAAGGTACTAAGTAGAACTAATTGATACAATGCTTGTGTTTACACCTTTACTCATTGGAATTCACAAGTATGGGAGATTCACAAAGTTAACTGTGTAACTTTGTGAATTCATACCTCCCTTGAAGCTCTTAGGGCCAGAGAGCACTATGGGAGAAAACCCATAATTCCTCTATCCTCCCAGAGAAAGGAAACAATCTGCTATGGGGTATCCAATGCAGCCCCCTTACATTTTTAAAGTTTTTTTGTCCAAGCCATTTGAAATTCCTGTTGTTTTTCTTGAAAGGTGCTCCAGGTCTAGTGGAGTTTCTCCTGGCACTTCCCAGCAGCCCCTTCCAAAGGAAGGTCTTGGTGATCTTTGTGCTCCGGGGCTGATGAGCAGGAATCCTAGAAGCTACTAGCCTGTGTTATATTGCTATGTGCTTATGTAAATTATGTGTAATGCCTCCCATATTGATGGATTTATGTATACCGTGTATGTCTGTTTCAAAGTTCTGGCCCATATTGATGGATTTATGTGTACCTGTTTCAAGTGAGCCCCTTCAGAAACTTGCTAATCTGATTTGACTTCCTATTTCCTTTGGTGTTTTCATCTCCTTTCCTGAGGTGTCAGAGAAGGCGTGATCACCTTTTTTGGGGGGTTCTCACCTCCTTGAGAAGTCAGGGAGGTCATGACCACCCTATGTTCTAAAACAAAAGAAAGGGGGAGATGTTGGAATCTTTACAAACTGCTAACTCATTAGAGTTGATAGATTATTGATCCGATCTTACAAGAAGATGTTTTGGGCCAGAACCTGAAACAAGGTACTAAGTAGAACTAATTAATACAATGCTTGTGTTTACGCCTTTACTCATTGGAATTCACAAGTATGGGAGATTCACAAAGTTAACTATATAACTTTGTGAATTCACACTTCCCTTGAAGCTCTTAGGGCCAGAGAGCACTATGGGAGAAAACCCATAAATTTCTTTTTCTTCTCTTATTGCTAAAGTTAACATTTCTAGTATGGTACTGAATAGTAGTGATGATAATAGGCAACCTTGTTTTACCTCTGATCTTATTGGGAATGCTTCTACTTTATACCCATCACATATAATACTTGTTGATGATTTTAGGTAGATACTACTTATCATTTTAAGGAAAATTACATTTATTCCTATACACTCTAGTGTTTTCAATAGGAATTTTGTCAAATGCTTTTTCTGCATCTATTGATATAATCATGTGATTTGTTAGTTTGGTTATTGAAACAATCAATTATGCTAATAGTTTTCCTGATATTAAACCAGCCTGGTATAAATCCTACTTGGTCATAGTGTATTATCCTGGTGATAAGTTGCTATAATCTTTTTGCTATTATATACTTTAAGATTTTTCCATCAATATTAATTAGGAAAGTTGGTCTATAATTTTTTTTTTTTCTGTTTTGCCCCTTCCTGGTTTAGGTATCAATACTATATCTGTGTCATAGAAGTCATAGTAGGACTCTTTTCCCTATTTTTACAAATAGTTTATATAGTATTGGGATTAATTGTTCTTTAAATGTTTGGTAGAATTCACTTGTGAATTCATCTGTTATATTCTGTTTATATTTAGATATATTTAGTTTAATATATCTTACATTATCTCTTTGAGCCAAATTCAATGAGATTAATGTTCACACAGTGCTAATCCTCCTTTCTTCTTTCCCTCAATTATTACAATTGAGGGAATTACAATTATTACAATAGATCATTTTTGCCTCTTCATGTGATATAATCTACCCTATTTATCTCCCCTTTCCTCTTCTTTCCGTACAATCCCTTTTCCACCCCCTAGTTTTTTTTTTTTTTATATTATCACAATTAAGTTAGAGTATACCTTTATCTTCTAAGTAGTCCCCTAACAAAGAAACAGTTCTCAAAAGTTATCATCATCTTCCCATATAGGGATGTAAACCTTTTAACTTTTAAAAATCATAGTGGTTTTTTCCCTTACCTTTTTTAACTGTTTATGCTTCTCTTGAGTTATGTATTTGAAGATCATATTTTCTGTTCAGCTCTGGTCTTTTCATAAAAAATGATTGAAAATCCCTTATTTCATTGAATGTTCATCTTTTCCCCTGAAAGATAGTGCTTAGATTTGTGGGTAGTTGATTTTTGGTTGTAATCCAAACTCCATTGCCTTCTAGAATATCATATATCAGTCCCTTTAATTCTTTAAAGTTGAAACTCCTAGGTATTAGGGAATCCTGATTGATATGCTTGCAGTATTTTCTCCCTGATCTGATAATTCTGCAATTTAATTACAATATTCCTTGGAGTTTTCATTTTGGTGTTTGTCTTTCAGGAGGTAATTGGTAGATTCTTTCAATAGCTATTTTACCCTCTGGTTCTAGGACATCAGGGCAGTTTTGTTTTGTTTTTTTAATAATTATAACTTTTTATTGATAGAACCCATGCCTGGATAATTTTTTACAACATTATCCCTTCAACTCACTTCTGTTTTGATTTTTTCCCCTCCCCTGATGGCAAGCAGTCCTATATATGTTAAATAGATCACAGTATATTCTAAATACAATATATGTGTACAGAACCAAATAGTTCTCTTGTTGCACAGGAAGAATTGGATTCAGAAGGTAAAAATAACCTGGGAAGAAAAACAAAAATGCAAACAGTTTACATTTATTTCCCATGGTATTTCTTTGGGTGTAGCTGCTTCTGTCCATCATTGATCAATTGAAAATGAGTTAGATCTTCTCTTTGTCAAAGAAATCTACTTCCGTCAGAATACATCCTCATACAGTATTGTTGTTAAAGTATATAATGATCTCTTGGCTCTGCTCATTTCACTCAGCATCAGTTCATGTAAGCCTCTCCAAGCCTCTCTGTATTCATCCTGCAGGTCATTTCTTACAGAACAATAATATTCCATAACATTCATATACCACAATTTACCCAACCGTTCTCCAATTGATGGGCATCCATTCATTTTCCAGATTCTAGCTACTACAAACAGGGCTGCCACAAACATTTTGGCACATACAGGTCCCTTTCCCTTTTTTAGCATCTCTTCGGGATATAAGCCCTAGTAACACTGCTGGATCAAAGAGTATGCACAGTTTGATAACTTTTTGGACATAATTCCCAATTGTTCTCCAGAATGATCGGATTCATTCACAACTCCACCAACAATGCATCAGTGTCTCAGTTTTCCCGCATTCCCTCCAACATTCATCATTATTTTTTCCTGTCATCTTAGCCAATCTGACAGGTGTGTAGTGGTCTCTCAGAGTTGTCTTAATTTGCATTTCTCTGATCAATAGTGATTTGGAACACTTTCATATGAGTGGAAATAGTTTCAATTTCATCATCTGAAAATTGTCTGTTCATATCCTTTGACCATTTATCAATTGGAGAATTGCTTGATTTCTTATAAATTAGAGTCAATTCTCTATATATTTTGGAAATGAGGCCTTTATCAGAACCGTTAACTGTGAAGATGTTTCCCAGTTTGTTGCTTCCCTTTTAATCTTGTTTGCATTAGTTTTGTTTGTACAAAGGCTTTTTAATTTGATGTAATCAAAATTTTCTATTTTGTAATCAATAATGGTCTCTAGTTCATCTTTGGTTACAAATGTGTTCCTCCTCCACAAGTCTGAGAGATAAACTATCCTGTCTTCCTCTAATTTATTTATCATCTCGTTCTTTATACCTAAATCATGAACTCATTTTGATCTTATCTTGATATACGGTGTTAAGTGTGGATCCATGCCTAATTTCTGCCATACTAATTTCTAGTTATCGCAGCAGTTTTTGTCAAATAATGAATTTTTATCCCAAAAGTTAGGATCTTTGAGTTTGTCAAACACTAGATTACTATAGTTGACTATTTTGTCTTGTGAACCTAATCTATTCCACTAATTAACTAATCCATTTCTTAGCCAATACCAAATGGTTTTGGTGACTGCTGCTTTATAATATAGTTTTAGATCAGGTACATCTAGGCCACACCTTCATTTGATTTTTTTTCCCATTAATTCCCTTGAGATTCTTGACCTTTTGTTCTTCCCATATGAATTGTGTTGTTATTTTTTTTTCTAGATCACTAAAATATTTTCTTGGAAGTCTGATTGGTATAACACTAAATAAATAGATTAGTTTAGGGAGTATTGTCGTCTTTATCATATTCGCTCAGCCTATCCAAGAGCACTTAACATTTTTCCAATTATTTAAATCTGACTTTATTTGTGCAGAAAGCTTTTTTGTAATTTTGCTCATATAATTCCTGACTTTCCTTTGGTAGATCAATTCCCAAATATTTTATGCTATCGACAGTTATTTTGAATGGAATTTCTCTTTGTATCTCTTGCTGTTGGATTTTGTTGGTGATGTATAAAAATGCTGAGGATTTATGGGGATTTATTTTGTTTCCTGCAACTTTGCTAAAGTTATGAATTATTTCTAATAGCTTTTTAGTAGAATCTCTGGGGTTCTCTAAGTATGCCATCATATCATCAGAGTGATAGTTTGGTTTCCTCATTGCCTACTCTAATTCCTTTAACCTCTTTCTCGACTCTTATTGCAGAGGCTAGTGTTTCTAATACAATATTGAATAATAATGATGATAGTGGGCAACCTTGCTTCACTCCAGATCTTACTGGGAAAGGTTCCAGTTTTTCCCCATTGCATATGATGCTTACTGATGGTTTTAAATATATGCTCCTGACTATTTTAAGGAAAAGTCCATTTATTCCTATGCTCTCAAGTGTTTTTATTAGGAATGGATGTTGGATTTTATCAAATGCTTTTTCTGCATCTATTGAGATAATCATATGGTTTTTGTTAGTTTGGTTATT
Source organism: Antechinus flavipes (assembly GCF_016432865.1). NCBI lineage: Eukaryota > Metazoa > Chordata > Mammalia > Dasyuromorphia > Dasyuridae > Antechinus > Antechinus flavipes. The sequence continues at coordinate 337,185,235 of NC_067399.1, forward strand.
GCTATAGTCAATTATGTTAATAGTTTTCCTAATATTGAACCAGCCCTGCATTCCTGGTATAAATCCTATTATTCTGGGGATGATTTTCTGTAATATTTTTGCTAATATTTTATTTAAGATTTTAGCATCAATATTCATTAGGGAGATTAGTCTATAATTTTCTTTCTCTGTTTTCAACCTACCTGATTTAGGTATCAATACCATGTCTGTGTCATATAAGGAATTTGGTAGGACTCTTTCAATTCCTGTTTTTTCAAATAGTTTATATAGCATTGGAGATCAGTGTTCTTTAAATGTTTGGTACAATTCACATGTAAATCTATCTGGTCCTGGGAATTTTTTCTTAGGGAGTTGGTTAATAGCTTGTTCTATTTTTCTAAAATGGGACTGTTTGGTATTTACTTCTTCCTCTGTTAATCTGGGCAAGCTATATTTTTGAAGATATTCTTCAATTTCATTTAAATTGTCGAATTTATTGGCATAAAGTTGGGCAAAGTAACTCCTAATTATTGCTCTAATTTCCTCTTCGTTAGTGGCGAGTTCTCCCTTTTCATTTTTAAGACTAACAATTTGATTTTCCTCTTTCCTTTTTTTAAAATCAGATTTACTAAGAGTTTGTCTATTTTGTTGGTTTTTTCATAGAACCAACTCTTAGTTTTATAAATTAATCCAATAGACTTCCGGTTAAGATGGCGGAGAGGAGGCTCACAGTTGCATAAGCTCCGCGCTTTCTCTCACTATCCATTTCATTACAAGCCTCTGAATCAATGCTTGACTGAAAAAAAAACCCACAAATAGTTACCAAGAGAAGCCATCCTTGAGATCCGCCAAGAAAGGTCTGTCTTTACTGGAGGGCTGGGACGGTTTTAGATCGGGCGCAGGCTGAGGGCAGCGGCAGTGAGGGCACAGGAGCAGACTGGAGAGGGGGTGGAGAGTGATCGTAGCCGTCTCTGCGGGGAGAGCTTCGCTACAGCTTTGAATAATTTGCTCCAGCAGCAAGTCAACAGCCCAGCAGAGAAGCTAAAAACACCGGGGGTGAAGAATACAACCCCAAACAGCTGGAGTCTCTCGGGACCTGGCCGCCCCCCCCTTCCCCCCCTCAGTGACTCAGCACGCTTTGGGATCTCAGAGCGCAGGCGCAGCACAGTCCTGCTAGTGCCTCACTGCTGCCCCCTGCAGTCTGTAGAGGAAGCTCGATAACACACCCAGCCCCCCCCCCCCCCCAAAAGAAAGACTCCAGTTTTTTCTGTTTTTCTTTGGTAGTTTGTCTCTGATTAATAGACAGAATGAGCAAGAAGCTGAAGAGGACTTTAACCCTTGACAGCTTCTATACAGATAGAGAGCAGACTCTAAATCCTGAGGAGACTAAAAACAGGCAGTCCCCAGGTGAATCCCCAAAGGAGGAGATCGTCTGTTCCTCAGCACAGATGAACCTCATAGAAGTGATTAAAAAGGCTCTCACAAGGGAACTAGAAGAAAAATGGGAAAAGAGCTTGGAGAAGTCAGTTAAAGAGAGAGTGGATAAAGAAGTAAAATCCTTGAAAAATAGGATTAGTGAACTGGAAACAGAAAACAGCTCTCTAAAAAACAAAATTGGTGAAATGGAAAAAAATTCCACAGAACAAAAGATCTCAATTGGACAATTAGAAAAAGATCTTAAAAAAGTGAGTGAAGAGAACACTTCACTGAAAATCAGACTTGAACAAGTGGAATTGAATGACTCGAGGAGACAAGAAGAATCAGTCAAGCAAATCCAAAAAAATCAAACAATGGAGAAAAATGTGAAATACCTTCTGGGGAAGACAACAGACCTGGAAAACAGATCCAGGAGAGACAATCTGAGAATCATTGGACTCCCAGAAAAACATGATGAAAAAAAGAGCCTGGACACTGTCTTCCAGGAAATTATCAAAGAGAACTGCCCAGAAGTTATAGGAACAGAGGAAAAAATAAACATTGAAAGGATTCATCAATCACCCACTGAAAGGGATCCTAAAATCAAAACACCAAGGAATATAGTGGCCAAATGCCAGAACCCTCAGATGAAAGAAAAAATATTGCAAGCGGCTAGAAAAACCCAATTCAAGTATCAAGGAGCCACAATAAGGATCACCCAGGATCTGGCAGCATCCACATTAAAAGATCGAAGGGCCTGGAATATGATATTCCGAAAGGCTAAGGAACTTGGTATGCAACCAAAAATAACTTACCCAGCGAGAATGAGCATCTTTTTCCAGGGAAGAAGATGGACATTCAACGAAGTAAGCGAATTTCATCTATTTCTGATGAAAAAACCAGAACTTAACAAAAAGTTTGATCTACAAATATAGAACTCAAGAGAAATCTAAAAAGGTAAAGATTAATCTTGGGAACTATATTTTGACTATATAGATGTATAAAGAATACATGTATACCTTGTTCTAGAAATTGATGTGGAAAGGACATTGTACCAGAAAAAGGGTAAAGTGGGGATAGTACATCTCATGAAGAGGCATAGGAAACCTATTATATCTGAGAGAAAGAATGGAGGGGGATGAATATAGTGGGTATCTTACTGCCTTCAGAATTGGCTTTAAGTGAAAAATCTTAAGACATATTCAATCTATGGTGAAACTTCTCCCATCTCATTGAAAAGTGAGAAGGGAAAAGTGGAAAGGGAAGGAATAAGCTAAGCAGAAGGGAATACGGGAACTGGGAGGGAAAGGGGTAAGATAGGGGGAGGAACTCTAAGGCGGGGGGAGGGATACTAAAAAAGGAGGGTTGTGAGAAGCAAGGGGTGCTCACAAGCTTAATACTTGGAAGGGGGGGAAAGGGGAAAGAAGGGAGGAAAGCAGAAACCGGGGTTAACAAGATGGCAAGTAATACAGAATTGGTCATTCTAACCATAAACGTGAACGGGGTAAACTCCCCCATAAAGAGGAAGCGGTTAGCAGAATGGATTAAAAGCCAGAATCCTACAATATGTTGTTTACAGGAAACACACCTGAAGCGGGGAGATACATGCAGGTTAAAGGTAAAAGGTTGGAGCAAAATCTACTATGCTTCAGGTGAAGTCAAAAAAGCAGGGGTAGCCATCCTGATCTCAGATCAAGCTAAAGCAAAAATTGACCTAATTAAAAGAGATAAGGAAGGACACTATATCTTGCTAAAGGGTAGCATGGATAATGAAGCACTATCTATATTAAACATATATGCACCAAGTGGGGTAGCATCTAAATTCTTAAAAGAGAAACTAAGAGAGCTGCAAGAAGAAATAGACAGTAAAACTATAATAGTGGGAGATCTTAACCTTGCACTCTCAGAATTAGATAAATCAAACCACAAAATAAATAAGAAAGAAGTCAAAGAGGTAAATAGAATACTAGAAAAGTTAGATATGATAGATCTCTGGAGAAAATGTAATGGAGACAGAAAGGAATACACTTTCTTTTCAGCAGTTCATGGAACCTATACAAAAATTGACCATATATTAGGACATAAAAACCTCAAACTCAAATGTAGTAAGGCAGAAATAGTAAATGCATCCTTTTCAGACCACGATGCAATGAAAATTACATTCAACAAAAAAGCAGGGGGAAGTAGACCAAAAAATAATTGGAAACTAAATAATCTCATACTAAAGAATGATTGGGTGAAACAGCAAATCATAGACATAATTAATAACTTCACCCAAGAAAACGATAATAATGAGACATCATACCAAAATGTATGGGATGCAGCCAAAGCGGTAATAAGGGGAAATTTCATATCTCTAGAGGCCTATTTGTATAAAATAGAGAAAGAGAAGGTCAATGAATTGGGTTTGCAATTAAAAATGCTAGAAAAGGAACAAATTAAAAACCCCCAGTCAAACACTAAACTTGAAATTCTAAAAGTAAAAGGTGAGATCAATAAAATTGAAAGTAAAAAAACTATTGAATTGATTAATAAAACTAAGAGTTGGTTCTATGAAAAAACCCACAAAATAGACAAACCCTTAGTAAATCTGATTAAAAAAAGGAAAGAGGAAAATCAAATTGTTAGTCTTAAAAATGAAAAGGGAGAACTCACCACTAACGAAGAGGAAATTAGAGCAATAATTAGGAGTTACTTTGCCCAACTTTATGCCAATAAATTCGACAACTTAAATGAAATAGAAAAATACCTCCAAAAATACAGCTTGCCCAAACTAACAGAGGAAGAAGTAAATATCCTAAACAGTCCCATCTCAGAAAAAGAAATAGAACAAACTATCAATCAACTCCCTAAGAAAAAATCCCCAGGACCAGATGGATTTACATGTGAATTCTACCAAACATTTAAAGAACAATTAACTCCAATGTTATATAAACTATTTGAAAAAATAGGGATTGAAGGAGTCCTACCAAACTCCTTTTATGACACAGATATGGTACTGATACCTAAACCAGGTAGGCTGAAAACAGAGAAAGAAAATTATAGACCAATCTCCCTAATGAATATTGATGCTAAAATCTTAAATAAAATATTAGCAAAAAGATTACAGAAAATTGTCACCAGGATAATACACTATGACCAAGTAGGATTTATACCAGGAATGCAGGGCTGGTTCAATATTAGGAAAACTATTAGCATAATTGACTATATCAATAACCAAACAAACAAAAACCACATGATCATCTCAATAGATGCAGAAAAAGCATTTGATAAAATCCAACATCCATTCCTAATAAAAACACTTGAGAGCATAGGAATAAATGGACTTTTCCTTAAAATAGTCAGGAGCATATATTTAAAACCATCAGTAAGCATCATATGCAATGGGGAAAAACTGGAACCTTTCCCAGTAAGATCTGGAGTGAAGCAAGGTTGCCCACTATCACCATTATTATTTAATATCGTATTAGAAACACTAGCCTCGGCAATAAGAGTCGAGAAAGATATAAAAGGAATTAGAGTAGGCAATGAGGAAACCAAACTATCACTCTTTGCAGATGATATGATGGTATACCTAGAGAACCCCAGAGATTCTACCAAAAAGCTATTGGAAATAATTCATAATTTTAGCAAAGTAGCTGGCTACAAAATAAATCCCCATAAATCCTCAGCATTTTTATACATCACCAACAAAACCCAACAGCAAGAGATACAAAGAGAAATTCCATTCAGAATAACTGTTGATACCATAAAATATTTGGGAATCTATCTACCAAAGGAAAGTCAGGAATTATATGAGCAAAATTATAAAAAAGTCTCCACACAAATAAAGTCAGACTTAAATAATTGGAAAAATATTAAGTGCTCTTGGATCGGCCGAGCGAACATAATAAAGATGACAATACTCCCTAAACTAATCTATTTATTTAGTGCTATACCAATCAGACTTCCAAGAAAATATTTTATTGATCTAGAAAAAATAACAACAAAATTCATATGGAACAATAAAAAGTCGAGAATCTCAAGGGAATTAATGAAAAAAAAATCAAATGAAGGTGGCCTAGCTGTACCTGATCTAAAATTATATTATAAAGCAGCAGTCACCAAAACCATTTGGTATTGGCTAAGAAATAGATTAGTGGATCAGTGGAAAAGGCTAGGCTCACAAGACAGAATAGTCAATTATAGCAATCTAGTGTTTGACAAACCCAAAGCCCCTAACTTCTGGGAAAAGAATTCATTATTTGATAAAAACTGCTGGGATAATTGGAAATTAGTATGGCAGAAATTAGGCATGGACCCACACTTAACACCATATACCAAGATAAGATCAAAATGGGTCTATGACCTAGGCATAAAGAACGAGATTATAAATAAATTAGAGGAACATAGAATAGTTTATCTCTCAGACTTGTGGAGGAGAAAGAAATTTGTGACCAAAGATGAACTAGAGACCATTACTGATCACAGAATAGAAAATTTCGATTACATCAAATTTAAAAGCCTTTGTACAAATAAAACTAATGCAAACAAGATTAGAAGGGAAGCAACAAACTGGGAAAACATTTTCTCAGTTAAAGGTTCTGATAAAGGCCTCATTTCCAAAATATATAGAGAACTGACTCAAATTTATAAGAAATCAAGCCATTCTCCAATTGATAAATGGTCAAAGGATATGAACAGACAATTTTCAGAGGATGAGATTGAAACTATTACCACCCATATGAAAGAGTGTTCCAAATCATTATTGATCAGAGAAATGCAAATTAAGACAACTCTGAGATACCACTACACACCTGTCAGATTGGCTAAGATGACAGGAAAAAATAATGATGAATGTTGGAGGGGATGCGGGAAAACTGGGACACTAATGCATTGTTGGTGGAGTTGTGAACGAATCCAACCATTCTGGAGAGCAATCTGGAATTATGCCCAAAAAATTATCAAATTGTGCATACCCTTTGATCCAGCAGTGTTTCTATTGGGCTTATATCCCAAAGAAATACTAAAGAAGGGAAAGGGACCTGTATGTGCCAAAATGTTTGTAGCAGCCCTGTTTGTAGTGGCTAGAAACTGGAAAATGAATGGATGCCCATCAATTGGAGAATGGCTGGGTAAATTGTGGTATATGAATGTTATGGAATATTATTGTTCTGTAAGAAATGACCAGCAGGATGAATACAGAGAGGACTGGCGAGACTTACATGAACTGATGCTAAGTGAAATGAGCAGAACCAGGAGATCATTATACACTTCGACAACGATATTGTATGAGGACATATTTTGATGGAAGTGGATTTCTTTGACAAAGAGACCTGAGTTTCAATTGATAAATGACGGACAAAAGCAGCTACACCCAAAGAAAGAACACTGGGAAACGAATGTAAACTATCTGCATTTTTGTTTTTCTTCCCGGATTATTTATACCTTCTGAATCCAATTCTCCCTACGCAACAAGAGAACTGTTCGGTTCTGCAAACATATATTGTATCTAGGATATACTGCAACATATCCAACATATAAAGGACTGCTTGCCATCTAGGGGAGGGGGTGGAGGGAGGGAGGGGAAAAAAAAAATCGGAACAGAAACGAGTGTCAATATAATGTAATTATTAAATAAAAAATTAAAAAAAAATAAAATTAAATTAAAAAAAATAAAATAAAAATAAATTAATCCAATAGTTTTTTTACTTTCAATTTTATTGATCTCTCCTTTTATTTTTAGAATTTTGTGTTTGGCTGGGGGTTTTTAATTTGTTCCTTTTCTAATATTTTTAGTTGCAAGCCCAATTCATTGATCTTCTCTTTCTCTATTTTATGAAGTAGGCCTCTAGAGATATGAAATTTCCCCTTATTACCACTTTGGCTGCATCCCACACATTTTGGTATGACATCTCATTATTGTCATTTTCTTGGGTGAAGTTATTAATTATGTCTATGATTTGCTGTTTCACCCAATCATTCTTTAGTATGAGATTATTTAGTTTCCAATTATTTTTTGATCTATTTTCCCTTGGCTTTTTGTTGAATGTAATTTTCATTACATCATTGTCTGAAAAGGATGCATTTACTATTTCTGCCTTACTGCATTTGAGCTTGAGGTTTTTATGTCCTAATATATGGTCAGTTTTTGTATAGGTTCCATGAACTGCTAAGAAGAAAGTGTACTCCTTTCTGTCTCCATTTAGTTTTCTCCAGAGATCTATCATATCTAACTTTTCTAGTATTCTGTTTACCTCTTTGACTTCTTATTTATTTTGTGATTTGATTTATCTAATTCTGAGAGTGCAGGGTTGAGATCTCCCACCATTATAGTTTTGCTGTCTATTTCTTCTTGCAGCTCTCTTAATTTCTCTTTTAAGAATTTAGATGCTACACCACTTGGTGCATATATGTTTAATATTGATGTTGCTTCATTATCTATGCTACCCTTTAGCAAGATATAGTTTCCTTCCTTATCTCTTTTAATTAGATCAATTTTTGCTTTTGCTTGATCTGAGATCAGGATGGCTACCCTTGCTTTTTTGACTTCACCAGAAACATAGTAGATTCTGCTCCAAGCTTTTACCTCTACTCTGTATGTATTTCCATCAGGGCAGTTTTTAATGATTTCTTGAAAGATGATGTCCAGATTCTTTTTTTTTTCATCATGGCTTTCAGGGAATCCAGTAATTCTTAGTTGTATTTTCCAGGTCAGTTATTTTTCTAATGAAGGATTTTTACATTTTCTTCTGTTTCTTTTTTTTTTTTTTTTTGGTTTTGTTTGACTGATTCTTGATGTCTTATTGAGTCATTCACTTCCATTTGCCCAATTCAATTAGCTTTTTTTTTTTTTTTTTTTTTTTTTTTTTAACATTTTGCATTTTGCCAGTTGTACTTTTAAAATAATTCTTCAGTGGATTTTTCTTTTTCCATTTTGTCAATTCTGTTTTTAAAGTGTTGTTTTCTTTCTCCATTTCACCAAATCTATTTTTTAAAAAGTTGTCTTCAGTGTATATTATATATATATATATATATATATATATTATATATATATATATATATATATATATATATATATATATATATATATATATGTATATGTATATGTATATGTATATGTTTTCCTTTTCACCAAATCTATTTTTTCAGGATTTACTTCAATTTCTATGTTTCCTTTCCCAAACTTTCCTGCAAAGCTGTCAATTTTTTTCCTCCATTTTTCTTCTAATTCCCCTTTTCTTCTAACTCTCTTTTAAGATCCTTTTTGAACTCTCCCAAGAGAGCCTTTTGAGCTTGGAACCAGTTCATATCCTTCTTTGAGGCTTCACCTGGACGTGTTTTGCCATTGTTGTCCTCTTCTGGGCTTGTGTTCTGGGCTTTCCTGTCTCCATATTAGCTCTCTGTGGTCATCGTTCTTTTTGCTTTTTTAAAGGTTGAGGTCTGCTCCTAAAGCACAGGAGAAATTGGCCGGAGCTTCCTTTATAGGGCAACAGGGGCGCTTCACTGACAGTGCTGCAGGTTTCCCCCCTGCACTGGACGAGTCTGGCCAAGCCTCATCTGTTATGTGGGGTTCACAGACATATTTCCCTTCTGTAGTTGTGCTGGAGGTCTCACAGCTTGTCTGCCAACCCACTGCCCTGCTCCATAACAGAGTGGACTATGCTGCTGTATTTTGGCTTAGAGCTTCCCACTAGATTCCCTCACTCTCCACTCTAGGCCACCCTGTACCAGGCCCACACTGGGCTTTGTTCCCCCTGCCCAATTGAGAGAGAGACCTTTCCTTAAGTCCTTTCAAGGTACCTTATGCTGGAAAATTGTTGCACTCAATATTTGTGGATTCTGTCAATCCAAAATTCAATCAGAGACTTGATCTGGTATTGATTCTGAGGGAAACTCAGGCAAAGTCCTGACTACTCTCTACCATCTTGGCCTCCACCTACATATATTTAAAAAAAAAAATCTGTATGTAATGGAAAATCATAGGTTCATATGCAGTCTTCTTTTTCTATTCTTAGTCTACAGAAGTATTCATATTCGTCAAGTTCCTAAGAAAAATAATAATGATTCTGCTGCCAAATTAATATATTAAAAATATGTATCCTATCATGTTACTACTCTTCAGAAATCTTCAGGAATTCCCTATTGCCTATAAGAAAAAAAAAAGCAAACTCCTTAATCTGGAATTAAAAATACTTCACAGTCTAGCAACCATCTATTTTTCCATACTCACATTAACTCCTCTTAACTTACTACCATTCCCAGAGCCCGTCATTTTTCTTTCTCTCATTTCTTTGCCTTTACTAGGAATACACTCTTTCCTCACCTTTGCCTTTTATAATCCCTAACTTCTTTCAAGACTCGGCTCATAGCCAACTCTCTCTGTGAAGTCTTTTCTCAGTTCTTCTTACAACTTATCTTGTGTACACTTAAATATGTGTTTTGAGTTATAGCCTTCCAGTGGAATGTTCATCAAGAAACAGGGACTGTGATGATGAGGACTACTATTATTATTTTCTCCTCTTCCTCCTTTTCTTCCTTCTCCTTTTCTTTTTCATCTTCCTTCCTTCTTCGTGTAGTTCTTTAATTAATTTAATTAAATTGTTTTAAGAACTTGTACCAAGTGCTAAAATTTTAGAAATATACAAGGTATGATGAGATGGTTGTAGCACATAGGCACTTAATAAATGTTTATTGACTTATTAATAGTCTGGATAAAATTGATATTAACTGGGTTTTGTACTTCAGCTGTGTTGGGTTGTTTTGTATTTTTGTCATGCTATATTCTATTAACAATTTTATTATCATACTTGATTTGAACATTTTCTATCTACAATAACAGGCCTGAGGAACGTTTTGAAATAAATAAACTGTCTTGATGCCAGCAGCCTCTCTGGTCTGTGTCCTTTCCCTACCATAATGATATTTTCTTCTGGTGTTTCCCAGATTTTTCTCTCTATAAAAGTTTTTCCTCAGGAAAGAACTTGAAATAGCTTTATATCATGGGGGTATGGAAGAACCTTTGTATTCTGTATTTTAGCCAAAATATATCATAGTCTGTTGGCTAATACGCAAGCAGTCCCATTTAGAGAACAAGCAAACAGGCAGTTTGTTCTATTAATTGAAATTTTCTGTCCCTCAAGTGATCTCTATATTTTATAATAATTCTAAAACAAAAGATAAAAGTCTGAGCAAAGTAAAACATAGATATGTGGTTGGGAAAAGGGGAAGGGATTTACCAGACAGAATAATAGTAACATTAATGTTGGCATGTCTCTGAAAAATTTCTCCCTGAATTCAATTACATTCTTTTTATTACTCTTTCATTCTGGTTAAAGATGAACAAAGAGTTATTTCTTTTTAATTGAATTAAATAGAAACATTGTTATTCCTGAGCTGGTATCCATAAATAAGAAAAACTTTCTAATTCTGCTTTCAGAGAATCAAGATCCTTTCATGGGATTAATTCTGTTCAAAGAAGACTAATTAAGTCTTTGATTTAAATAATTCCAAGTTTAGGAGATCATGTTATTTCTTTTATTATTATTATTTTTAACATTCATTTTGTAAAATTGAATTTCAATTCTCTCCCTCCTTCAAGCCCCTCTTCCACCCATTATACATGTGAAATCATTTAAAATGTGCATGTTTTTTCTTAATATTTCGTATGGACACCACGTGTCCATAATACTATACTATAAATGAATTATAATAATAATAGTTAGCATTTATATGATGCTTTAAAGTTTGCAGAGCATTTTAATTATTGCAATCTCACTTGGTCTTCATGATAATCTTGTGAGGTAGATAGTATTATATAAATGAGGAAAGTGGGGCAGCTAGGTGGCACAGTGCATAGTGTACCAGCCCTGAAGTCAGGAGGACTTGAGTTCAAATGTGATTTCAGACACTTAACACTTCCTAGCTTTGTGACCCTGGGCAAGTCACTTAACCCCAATTGCCTCAGCAAAAATAAATGAATGAATGAATGAATGAATGAATGAATGAATGAATGAGGAAAGTGAGGAAATAGAGGTTAACTGCCCAACCAGAGTCAAGCAGCTTCTAAATACTGGATTCTAATTTCTCTTCCTGACTCCAGGGATAGGCTACCATACCCTTTCCACAGCATCACATAGCTGCCTATCATATGTTAAACTGCTCTCTCTCCCAGCAGAATTTAATAGACAGAAAAGATCTTGAGCTCAAAGAATGGGGTTTCAGCTGCAAAGTGAAAGATAAAGTTCTGAAAGGGATGTGGCAAGGGGCTTTATCATCAAGGGACTGCTTGGCTTGCCATTCGGTAGCCTATCCAGAGCCTAGCTTTGTTGGTCAGCTATCCTCCCATGTCCCCATGGTCTGTGTGTGAATGTTGTCCGCAAAGATACTGGAGGAGTTTGCCATTTCTTCTCTAACGGATTAAGGCAGACAGCATTAAGTGACTTGCTCAGGGTCTCACAACAAGGGAGTGTCTAAACCAGATTTGAACTCAGGTCTTCCTGACCTCTAGGCCCAGTGTGCTCTCTGTCCATTGAGTTATCTAGTTGCCTCGTTCAACCCTACCTAGTATTATTTCATGGGCAATGGTATGTAGTGGTATGATAGAGTCAAACGCCAGGCCTGGAATCAAGAAGATTAATATCCCTGAGTTCAGATTTGCCCTCAGACACTGACTATCAATGTGACCTTGGGCAAGTCACGTACCTGTTTGCCGCAGTTTCCTCATCTGTAAAATGGAGAAGGAAATGACAAACCATTTCCAAACTTCAGATGAGATCACGAAGAGTCAGACAAGACTGAAAAACAATTGAACAATATATATACACACTCTTTTTCATGCTCATAACTATTTTCTTCAGGTGCATTGTAGAAGCACTGTTTGGTTATCATTTTTGTAGACAAGAATATAAGTCAGTGAGGTAAAATCAACCAATCGGTAGGCATTTATTAAGCACATATTAAGTATGTGCCAGGCACTGGAGATTAAAAAAAACAAAAAAGAACAAAGACAGTTTCTGACCCTCAAGGCACTGTCTAAAGCACTGCAAAAGTATAAAATCATTTGCTATATCATAATAGACCAGATTTATGTCATACTCCTTAAACCAAAACCTAGGTTTGCTAATCCATACCTTTTCCAAGCTGATGGTTTTCCTTAAGTGGCTGTCTATGACTAATACTATTCTATACTAATTGTTCTTTTCCTTCTTTTCCAAGGTCTGTCGAGTTGCCTATGAAATCATGCAAACACTCCATCCAGATGCTTCTGCCTACTTCCATTCTTTGGATGACATTTATTATTTTGGCGGCCAGAATGCCCACAACCAGATTGCTGTTTATGCTCACCAACCACGAACTGCTGATGAAATCCCTATGGACCCTGGAGATGTTATTGGTGTGGCTGGAAACCATTGGGATGGCTATTCTAAAGGTGTCAATAGGAAACTAGGGAGAACAGGCTTGTACCCTTCCTATAAAGTGAAGGAGAAAATAGAGACAGTCAAGTACCCCACATACCCGGAAGCTGAGAAATAAACTTACAGGCAAGGGAATGGAAGAAACTCACTCGGTTCAAACAGTTTTGAGCCAAACAGCATACTAACTAAATTTTGAATTTACGTTTTAACTCAGAGTTAAACAAATGAAAGCCTTCAGGACTGAGACTGAATGAACAGCTTAAAACAGTTGGATGAACCATCGCTGGATTTCCTCCTTAATGAACACATTTTGTTACAATGCACTTGCCCCTGTGCGCAGACCAATAGCCTACTCACATGCAAACAGTTGTTTTCTCCCTTGCCCCTTCTTTCAAGGTTTCATCCCCGTCATTCATCACCAAGTGAGCATTTGGCCTACACTGTCTCTGTCATTAATTGACTATAATTCTGACTTTTTAACACTGCCACGTTATGTAATTTGAGTGACATGAACATATTTTATATGTGTGAGATTTCAAACATGGTGCCTATATTTGAGAGATCTATGTGACCTGTTCAGAAGAACCAAACTTTACCCCGTCTCTTGGTGGGGGAAGAGTTGGTTCTTAACTTTTGGTGGTGCCATGACCACCAAATCTGCTCCAACCAACAGATTCAGAATGAGAATTCGATGTTCTTTTCTTTAAATTTTTTTTAAGTAATTGCATTGATTCATCACATCATTAATAAGTGAAGGTTACATCTGAAAATAAACTATTCACCCTCCATTAGGAACTTTTGTAAAACAATGCCATGAACAAATTCTTTAGTACCTAATGTTTCTGGACATTGTCTTTGATAACAAAAAATAAATTTAAAAAAATAAAAGTTTTGTAATTTCTTTTCATATTTCTAGTCAGTAAGAGAACTGGCCATCAACATTACAATGAAAGAATACAGTAAAATGGAGGAAGGGCTGGAGTTGTGTAGCTTTTTCCTCATGCCTATCTACAATTTCTCTTACTTTTTCTCATAAGAAATCTTTAGGGATCAATTAGACATCTCTATGTGATCCCTAACTATGACTGCCATGTTTTGAGAAGCAAGGTTAAGTTTACCCACATGCTTATTATAAAGTTGTTCAGAACTTTTTTTTTATCCTAACTTTTTTTGAGGGAGAAGTTGGTGGGACAAGGTGTTAAAATAAGGGCTGGAGTCACAGCAGACGTTTACTTTAGTATGATATAGAAAACTTGAATGAACTAATATTCCTTTACCACCAGAGAGGGAAAACTAAAGTGAGAATGATTCCAGGTTCAGTTATGTTTATAATTACTGGAATTTTATGTGTTGTATATATGTGTGTGAAGTCATAAATATCATCAATATATGTCTTGTTGGATCAGATACCTTAGTGGGTATGCCTGAGAAGAATTTTGTACTTCTTAGCCAGCTTCTGAGAAGAAGATAACTTCAGATGTCCACTGACTAAACATGGGAAGCTGTGATTTCCATTGTCTCCCACAGTATATGAAATGTGTTATCATCAATAAAGCGATTTTTATTGATGGGAAAGAGGGATAATAAGAGTCTAAAAACTAAGTTGACTCCAATAAGTTCCTCTAAATTCTGTATTTACTATCTCAAAATCAAAAGAAATTTCAAGGGATAGAAATTAATAAACTCCTTCTGGACATCTTTAAAAAGTCACCATTCTTTTAAAAAAAAGTATACTTCACTTCTGTGTAATGGATTTATTGCAAGTATATTTTAGGGACTTTTTCTGGTATATATCCAGGTTGCAAATGAAAAATCTGAATGTTTTGAAGGATGATAACAGATTTCATGTTAAGTATCAGAGAATTCAGTCAGAAAAGAATTTTATTGTATCTTTTCTCTCCCCTTCCCTTTTCTCTTCTCTTCCTCTTCTCTGTTTAAAGAATGCCAGGTGGACAGTATAGATTGGTATTTTGTCTATAACTTGGAATTAGTCTTAGAAACTTATCTGGAGTACTGAAAGTTTAAATGATTTTTCCATGCTCACACATTGTGTGAAAGTCAAAATCAGAACTTGGACCAGATCTTCCTGATTCTAAGATTAATCTTCTGTTCCTTAGGTCACAGTGTCTCTGATAGTCATTCTCTTGGAGCTGCACTAAAACAAAATGAAAGGATTGTGTGCATTCTTTTTTCCAATTGCCTGACAATGTTTTTAGCCCTCAAGTCCAACAAGTGCCAAAAAACCAATTGTTGACAACTTTACAGTTACTAGTTTTAAATGTTTGTTTTGGTAGAAATGAAAATTGAATGTTAGAATTCTAACTAATCTGACGTAATTTGGAATTTGTAAGTCTTTAGACCATATAATTGTCTGACCTGTCACTAAGTTTTAGTCAGATGAAACCTGCAGAAAGAATATTGTGAAGTTAACTTATATAAATCAGAGCATTGGGTTAGATGTCAGGAGATCTGGGTTCAAATTTCTGAATGCCACATTAAATGCCTGAACTTGAGGAAGTTTCTCCTCTTTGAGTTTGTTTCCCTATCCATAAAATGTAGGGCTTGTACTAAATTACTTCTAACAACTTTTCTAATCATTAGGGAATAAAATTTTTGGATGCTTGTTTTGAAATATCTGGCCTCCACACACAGTTTAAGTTTTACAGAATACTTTAATGTACCTGATTTGATCTCCACAGCACCATTTTACAGATGAAGAAACTGAAGCAGCCAAGGTTAGATGACTTGCCCATAATCCCTTCCCTCAGAAGGAGAATAGTGAATGTGTCACAGAAATACCTGAAATGAATGACTGGTGTATTAATAAGGATGGCCCCTGACACCACAAGACTTCTACCAACCATGATTATCTTTATCTTGCTCATGCTGGTGTTTTCTGAAGCAACTAAGAACTACTTGCCCTAGATGGTTGCATTTATAAAAATTGCCACTTCTTTGTCTACCTCATTATTAAGGCCTTCAGACCCTAATACTCCAGGGCCACTAATCTATATTTCTCATCAATCCTATTTCCCAGGTTATGATTATATATACAGTTCATATCTCAGCCCCAGAGCAAGACTGGCATCCAAGGGGGATAATGAAGCAAGAGCAGATGTCTCCTGGTTTTTGGTTTTGTCTCATCAGTAGTTTGGAGGCTGTTCATAAATGGTATAGTCAGAAGTGGGTGTGACCTCGTCTCTGGTCCTTGACATCTAGGCCTGGCCATAATCTTAACTAAAAGGCCAGTTTGAGCACGTGACATGGCAGCGCCCAGAGAGTCAGTGTGGCAGTTTTGTCAGGGAGCTGCCAATTGCGTACTAGGGGTAAGGTGCAGATTTGGAGGGGAAGAAGCAGAAATTGGTTTGACTCTAAGAAGGTTTAGGAGTAACTCAGGGATGGAGAGATGGGGGCCGGAATCAATGTAGGCATTAGGAAGAGAGAGGAAATGTTATAAGGAATAAAGTGCTTCATTATGGATTAGAAACAGAAGATGAACAGGGAAGGGTCAAAAATGTATTTAAAGCATTTTGTCAGGATACAGAAAGAGGGTCTCACCAATGCAAAAATGGGGTCAGGGCAAGGGAAAGATGTATTTTGCTCCTCTTGACTTTGAGGTGACAGTGGGACATCAAAGTGGATCACAAAGACCTGAGTTCAAATCTTGCCTTAGGCACAAGCTTCAACAAGTTGTTTAACTTCTCTCTGTCCTCAGATTCCTCTGTAAAAATGAGGGAGTTGGATTTCATGGTGTCCAAGGTTTCAATCTGTCTATGATGTCTATGATATAACAGTATGATACTTTTTCTCCTATTCTACTTATATGGGGCAGCTATATAAATAGTAGGTAGATATAGATACAGATACCATGTACATATTATATATATGTAATATATATTATATATGTGCGTGTGTATATATGATAGTGCGCCATATATTGTCATATGTGTATATGTGTATGGATGTCTGTGTATACACACAGGGTACAGCAGATAGAAGTCTAGGCCTGAAGTCAGGAAAACTTATCTTCCTGAGTTCAAACTCAGCCTCAGACTATTACTAGCTATGTGACCCTAGTTAGGTCACTTAACCCTGTTTGCTCACAATTTCCTAATCTGCAAAATGAGCTGGAGGAGGAAATGGCAAACCACTCCAGCCAAGAAAACCCTAACTGGGGTCTTGAAGAGTCAGACACAATCATAACAAATGAGCAATAACATTCTGCCTATTTACACAGCATAACATATTGGACTATATTAATGGAAAGCATAAACAGCCACACAGATGAAAAGAGAAATGCATGCAGACGTTCTAGGCTAACTATATGCAGGGCTATAAAATGGATAATAGGGTAGGCTTGATCCTATCTTTTTGTGTTTGTATTCCCAGCGCTTAGGAAGCCCTGAATAAATACTGTCTGACTTGTTGGCTTGAGTATGACAGACCTTAAGGAAACTAGCTTTCTTAGCACAGTTAGCAAGCATCACTGTTACTACAAATTGCACTTGGGGCTTTAGCCCATCTGCCAGGAAAGGGAAGAACATGTTCTATAGATTTGCTATGCCCATTGACTATTTTTACTTTGCTGCCTCAAAGCTGTTCTAAGCCACTTACTTATTTGCAAGGCCATCCTAACCAACTAGTTATTTTTCATAGCCTCCATGTCACCCTGGGCCACTTTCAGCTTGTCTAACCATATCCTCTGCCCCACCAAAACTTCACTTTTTCAAGGAAGAAAGGAATGGAATAAGTATTTTTTGTGCTTGTCCAATTCTTCATGATCCCATTTGGAGTTTTCTTGGTGAAGATACTAGAGTGGTTTGCCATTTGTCTTTCCAGCTCATTTTATAGATGAGGAAACTGAGGCAGAAGTGTTGCACAGGGTCGCACAGCTCAGTTGGAAGCTGAGTCTTCCTGATTCCAGGCTGGCACTCTAAAAGCATTTATATAATGCCTACCTTTTCCAGGCACTTTGCTAAAGCATTTTACAAATATCTCATTAAATGTTTATAATAACCCAGGAAGGTAGATGCTGCTTTTGTCTTCATTTTACAGCTGAAGATACTGAGACAAATGGCAGTTAAATGACTTGTCCAGGCTCATATAGCTAGTAAGGATTTGAGGCAAAATTTAAATTCAGATCTTTCCTAGTGGAAGAAAACCCAAGAGCAAAATTAGAGGAATTTGATATTTTTCACAGTAGAGATAGCTTCCAAAAAAAAGAAAAAAAAAACCCTAAACAAGAGAACCAAATGATTAGTGCTGTCCTTGGGAATCGTATGTTCTTATTAAATTTGAGAGTATTTAGAAGCTACTAGTGCAACAGGTTCCTTCATGGCATCATACCCACATGACCCAGGTTCCATGCTTTTCTGTGCTTCAGACAAACTTGAAGAGCTAGAATTACCTCTATTATACCACTGTCCTTCACTGGAGTCTTCCCTCCAAGGCCAGTGTCAGGAAAGACCTTGAAGCACCCAGATTATTGTGATTACTATTTTATCCTCTGAGAGAAAGAGATCATTGTGTATTCATTATGCAGATAACATTCATCTTATCATTAATTGTTAGTTGTTATTAAGCATCCCCAAGTGTTTTTCTCCCTTTTTTGGCACCTTGCTTTCTTTTGCAAGTACTATATTGTCTATGAGTAAATCTCACTTACCTAGAGATTGAGCCTGGGCATGGGTAGAGCTTCTTAACCCTTGGCAGGGCCAACTGCCTTATTTTTCTTATATGCTCCCTGGAGGCCATGCAGTAACTGGGATTGATGAGACTTTAAGTCTTCCATGTATGACTTGGGGAGTAGTGAATGGATAATTTTGCAGTGATTGAGACCTTGATTTATTCCAGACAGACTCGGGGAATTTCTCTTCATAAATCATGTACACATGCCCATGACTTGTATCAGTCAACAGCCAATTTCTCAGACCAGAGACAATTCTTTAAAAAATGAGGCATAGGTGAGACAGGGAGCCTAAAGACAATTACATCTAAATCCAGCCAGAGCTGCCATGATCTGTGTAATTGCCCCTCTCTTGAGTCTTTGCACTTTCCAGTGGTTCACCCAAGTTCACTGACCTCTGGTCCTATAGTTCTTGCCCAACTATTCTTAAGAGGGCTATAGATTTTTTATATTTGAGTTCTGGTGGCTATACCTCAGCATGTCAGCTAATCTTGAGCAGGATAACCCATGGCCTTACCATCTCATTTCTTGTCCTATGGACTCTTCTATCTTATGTCTATATCTTGAATTACTTAGATTGCATAGTTTTATAAAATACATTGTAAATCTTAAATTGCAAATCTTAAAGATCTCTGTAAATAGAAGCTGCTATCTTTATTATTTCATAATTGGCCTTATTACCATATTAATGTGAGGTCCATCTGCTATTCTTAGTGAACTACTTTTGTTTGTAAAGTGTGGGGACTAGACCTTGTGAATAATCATGAAAGATTTTCAAGTACTTCACAAATAATCACAATTCAACACTCTGTGTAAGTGGGGAATCTAGACCTAGAAAAGTAAATGATTAAATCTTATAAGTAAATAGAAATTCCAGAGTACAGTAAACAGAATGGCCTCATAAATACCTGAGAATTAATTGAAGGAATTGAGGGTGTTTGACCTGGAGAAGTTTAAGGAGGAATATGGCAACTGTCATCAAGTATTTGAAGAGATGTCATGTGGAAAAGGGATTAGTCTTGTTCTTCTTGGCACTTTCAGGCACAATTAGGAGCAAGAGGCAGAAATTGCAGAGAAGCAAGTTTGGATTTGATATAAAAAACAATTTTGTAGCAATCAGAGCTATTCAAAAGTAGAATGGCTTGCTTAGGTCATGGTGGAATGAATGGGAAGGTAATGTGTTCCTCTTCACTAGGGAAGCTTCCTGTTCAATATACCCTTGAGGATTGTTGACTATAAGGTTTTTAAAATCCCTTCCAATTATATTATTCTGTCTCAGGCTCAACTCACTCTTGCCAGAGTGTTTTTTTTTTTTTTTTTATTGTTGTTGTTGTTGTTGTTTGGCTTTTTTTTAAACCAATGCCTTTTATTTTTATATCACCTTCGTTTCTGAGTTTGTCTCTCCCATCTATCACCAAAGAAAGAAAGACTATATTGTCTTAGTATGGTGGCAGTGAGTACTATCATATTGACTTCATCTGACAGCACCTGTAATACCCCACTATTGTTGTAAAGGAAGGAAAGTAAATTTTTGCAACTCTTCTCTGGGACCAAGATTGGTCATTATAGTCACAATGTTTCAGGATTGTTTTTTTGCTGTCGTTGTTGTTCTTTCAATTTGCAGTGTTTAATTACATTTGTTGTTTTCCCAGTTCTGCCTATTTTACTCTGAATTAATTTATGCTTTCTGAATTCTTCATATTCATTGCTTCTTATAGCGCAGTAATTAATTTTGATTGTATTAACATATCACAGTCTTTTAGCTAATCCCCAACCAAAAGATACCTATTGCCTACACCACCAAAAAAAAGGGGGGAACCCTGGATATTGTAGTATACGTGGAGCATTTCCCCTGGTATTGAACAATTAGGATATATAACCTCACAGTGGGATCTCTTAATTAAAGGTATTGGCAATTTAGGCATTTTGGTCAGGTTTGGTTTTGGTTTTGAGTTGTTTTTTTCCTTTTCTTTCTTTTCTTTTTTAGCATCATTTCAAATTGCCTTTGAGAATGGTCAGACCAATTTACAGCTAAGATTGTGTGCCTGTCTCTCTGTATCCCTTGTAACATAGAAATCTTTTATCATCTTTGCCCATTTGCTGGGTGTGAGGCAAAACCTCAGTGTCATTTTAATTTGCATTTCTTTTATTATTAGTGAATTACAGCAATATTTCATTTGGTTGTTAATAGTTTGCAATTCTTTTGAGTAGTTTGTTCATATCCTTTGACCTCTATTTGATAGGAAATGTCATACATTTCTAAAGCTCAGGACTAAGGAACTTGCTGGAGCTCATAGAATACTTTAGTCACAAAGCAGGAAAGCAATTCCAGACTCCTAATGACCCTTATCTTTTTTTGTAAGCTCTCAGCCTCATCTCTTTGGAGTCTCAAAATAGATGTGAATAGAGTCCATTAAGAGGAGACAAAAGGAGTTTGCTGGTACATAACCCAGCTATGTGTGAGGGCAGCTCTGGAGGTTGGGAATTTGCAGAGCCCTAACATTTCAAACTGTGGGTGTAGAAAACATGCTTTGGAATGACGGGATTAGGACAAAGGATTCATCCTCCTTAACAAACTGTTTTCTATGTTACTATTCATTGGAATCTTTAAGCCTTCATTCTAACACATGACTTACCACACAATAAATACTTTTATGCACTAAGGAATATACATTGCTGACATTAAAAATACATACATTTAAAATAGAGAGCTGACATAGTAGGGGGAGAACTGTCTGAAGCCACAAAAATGAAAACCAGAAGATTTGGATTTAAATTTCCCTACATCATATAGTGGCTGTATAACCTTGAGCAATCACTTAAACTCTCAGTCCCACCAAGTGACTCCAATTTGCAGAAAAGGTAAGATCTGCATATTATTAGAGAAAGGTCTACACCAGGAGTTTCCTATGTTCATGAAATTATAGACTTTTAGTTAAAAAAAATTAAAGAATGTTCTCCAAGTTTTGGTTTAGGAATTCTTTCTACATGAATGAGTAATCCTTCAGTAATATCTCAAAATGGCCCTCCAGACTCTACCCATAAACTTCCAACTGAGAGGAGGAACATTAGACCTCCTGTTGAAACCTAAAATTGCCTTTCTGCAACCTCCCTCCATAGTTCTTTATTTTGTCTTCTGGAACCAAACATGATCATTCAAATTCTCTTTTAACATGACAACCCTTTAAGTACACAAAGATAACATACAGTTTCCCTCTTCCTTCACCCTAAATATTCTCTGTGGTAAACATCTCTAGTTCTTTTAAAATGATCTTTGCCATATTCCCCAGTCTTCTTACCATCTTTCCTAAAATGCAGTGTTCGGCGTGAAACTTAATACAACACCAAATACAGCCAGGGCAGCATAATGGAATTATTACCACTCCCTTTTTGGCTGCCATACCTCTTTTAATGCACTCTCCAATTGGATTAGCTTCTTGACACCTCACATTATCAATTGTACACAAATCCACTAAAATCCCCAAATCTGTTTGAAGGAACTGGTTTTATGGGTGTTTTTATGAATGTTTTCAAGTCAATTATAAAATTTTTTGATTAATTCAGGACCATGGATAGCTCCTTGGGGATATTCCACTAAAGAACTCTCTCCAATTTGACAACAAACTATTAATAATTACTAACTGAGTCCTGTCATTCAACTAGTTCTAAATTCACATATCATCTGGCCGCATTCCTTCTATCTTCTCTATCAATCAGCAGAGAGCATGAGAGTTCTATTAAAATTTAAGTTGTCTAATTACTCTGCAACTTAGCTATCCTGTCAAAACCCAAAACATTTGTAATGATAAATGTTACTGATGAAACCAAGGTAACTTTTATTAATCATTGATTCTCTTTCTAAGTGTTCATTATGTATCTCTTTCATAGTATGATTTAGAATTAAGCTCAGCTTTCTCTCTCTACATGATAAATAGTATCTGAGAATCAAACTGATTTGATAAACACATAGGCAGCTGTAGAGTTCAGTGGACTTGGAGTTAGGTCTTCCTGACCCTGAGTATGACATTTAATCTTTCTCAGCTTCAATCTTCAAATACAAAAATGAAGATAATAATGGCATCTACATCAAAGGCTAATTGTAAGGATCAAATAAAATAACAGGTGCTTTACAAACCTTAGATTGCTGAATAAATGCTAGCTATTAATATTATTCTTAGACAGACTTGAAGGCCAAAACATGTTGAAAAGCAGACTGTGGGTCTGTTGCTGCTCTGACTTGACATGGGTTCTTGGACAGATAATTTTATTATGCTTTATTATGCTTCAGTTTCTCTGTCCATAGAAAAAGAGCAACTGTACTTCTCAACAATAAGCTTAGAAGTGGAAACCAGAACTTTGGCTTTGTAATTGACTAGCCTTGTGATATTGGGCAAATGATTTAATCTCTTTATGCTTTAATTTCCTCATTTGTAACACAAGTAGTTTGTGGATGAATGAAGAACACTTTACCAATGCTTGTGCAACCAAAAATAGTATTCTTATTAAACAAATTAGAACTCATGAAAATAGCTTGCTTTGCCAGGAATCATTAAGTACCCTGTATGAAAGAGCAGACCAAACCCCAGAGCATCACCAACCTCTATCATCACCATCATATTGGTATTTACTAAATGGCTTTTTTTTTAATATATAACTTTTTATTGACAGAATCCATGCCAGGGTAATTTTTTTTACAACATTATCCCTTGCACTCGCTTCTGTTCCGATTTTTCCCCTCCTTCCCTCCACCCCCTCCCCTAGATGGCAAGCAGTCCTATATATGTTAAATATGTTGCAGTATATCCTAGATACAATATATGTTTGCAGAACCGAACAGTTCTCTTGTTGCACAGGGAGAATTGGATTCAGAAGGTAAAAATAACCCGGGAAGAAAAACAAAAATGCAAATAGTTCACATTCGTTTCCCAGTGTTCTTTCTTTGGGTGTAGCTGCTTCTGTCCATCATTTATCAATTAAAACTGAGTTAGGTCTCTTTGTCAAAGGAATCCACTTCCATCAGAATACATCCTCATACAATATCGTTGTTGAGGTATATAATGATCTCCTGGTTCTGCTCATTTCACTTAGCATCAGTTCATGTAAGTCTCTCCAAGCCTCTCTGTATTCGTCCTGCTGGTCATTTTTTACAGAACAATAATATTCCATAACATTCATATACCACAATTTGCCCAGCCATTCTCCAATTGATGGGCATCCATTCGATTTCCAGTTTCTAGCCACTACAAACAGGGCTGCCACAAACATTTTGGCACATACAGGTCCCTTTCCCTTCTTTTTTTTGCATGGAGTGCTGTGTAATAAAAACCTGATCCCTTCCCCTAGGGGCTAGTTTCCTGAAGCCATCATCAATTAACACATTTAAATAGAGATATATCAGATTGGCAGAGGGAGAATAAAGTCAAAGAGCTGGGCATCCTAGGTTACCAACTCCAAATTCATTAGCAATGGCATAATTAAGGTTTATTAACTATCCTGTGTGATAGGACTGCAATTGGCCAAAATTTCTCCCACCTTTCACAACAGGGATGCAATAGGGATTAGTTTTCCTAAAAGCTGTCCCTGGAAGCTAATTGGCCACTGCCTCCCTTGATGAAGATCTGTGGTTATCTAAAAGCATAAAAAGAATCTTCCAGTTGGGTGGATATCTGAAAACCATAAGTCTCCATAATCTATCCTGCTGAATAGATGCACTTCCAAATAAAGATGGGGGCAAAAGGAGACTCTTTTTAGAAGTTTCTTGCTGCTATATTCTTGTTATGCTAGGAATAAGTAAACTTTTTATTAGCTATTTATTCAGTTACAAGTTGTCTCATTTTATCCTCAAATCAAACCTTAGTAGGGTGCTAGCTTCATGTATGCCCCTATATTCTGTCATTCTTTAATTTTGCATATATCATGTATGTGTGTATATATCTGTGTATGTGTAAAAAACTTCTGTACCACTGAGAGATTAAGTGATTTTGCCTAAGATCATGAAAATAGTTCCCAGACCCATATTCTAAATATAACCTAATTATCCTTCATAAATAAAGGCCTTTAGTAGTTAGATGGCATAGTAGATAAAGCATCTGCCCTGAAGTTAGGAGATCCTGGGTTCAAATCTGGCCTCAGATACGTAACACTAGTTATGTGACCTTGGATGAGTCACTTAACCCCAATTGCCTTTCAAAAAATAAACAAGTAAATACAGGTTTTTAGAAACCAAAACTCATTTCAAGGCTGAAACTTTGGAAAAGCAGCTATTTAAGACACATTTTATGAGAGTTTATCTAATGTTTACCAGACTAAAGTAGAAAGTATATTAACTCAAAGCAAAATCATTTTATTAAATAATAGAGCAAGGCAACAAGGAAAATATCCCTATATATATTGGGACATACTTCCACAGATTCTTACACACTACTTGTTGAAGTTGGAACATGCATAGTCTGGAAGTGATTTTAGGATTGTGTCCCTGATGGAGTGCCTCTTAGCCATGCTTTACTACAGAGCTACTATTATCATTTTCTTGGCTGCCTTTTCCAGCCAGCTACAATTGGATGGTGTCATTGACTGAGCTGCTTTCTCTGCTGCACTGTCACAGACTGGCCCTACACTAAGCTTCCACTTCCATTTGCTAGCTCTCTGCTGAACTGATTTTGCTTTGTAGACATTTCTCTTTGGAAAGGTGTTAGTAGCAATTTGAGTGTTACCCATAGCCTGAAGTTTATTTCAGTTCTTTTTTATTTTATGTCAAAAGTGTCTTTTGGATTCATTTTGAATTCTTCAATGAAAGCTCTTTTTCCTTCCTCCCCTAGGCTTACTTGATATTTAAGTAAAAAAGATAAAATTCTTTTCTACTATAATCATGCCCTGGGTCGCTTAATACTAGAGCCATGCAGATTATCCAAGGGTTTTACTTAATAAAACTAGAGGGAAAGGTAGTGATCTCTATAATAATACTCAAATCCACCCTAACAAACCAACAATTTTCCTACCATCACAATGTATCTGCACATGATACAGTTTTTGGGGAAAAGTCAATAAAATGCCTTCTCTGCAAAACTTTTCCTCTCTCCCAATTTTTATTTATTCTTCAAATAGTAATCATGCTGTTGTCCAAATAGAAGAAACTTTGTCCTTGACAGGAAAGGTAAAAGCCCAGAAACCATGTAAGCTAGTCTCTCAAAAACGCTGGGGATTCCAAAAATCAGAGCCAACAGACTGCATTCTTGGCATGGGGGTAGCTTTTGTGAAGCTATAAAAACAGGAAATGTGTCAAGAAGTGACTAAAAGATAGTTTGACTGGAAAGCAGTATGTGAAGAGAATACCATAACATACACCTGGAAATGCAGGTGTAATCCAAATTGTAAAGGGCTTTCATTGCCAGACTAAAGAGTTTATATTTTATTCTAGTGTATATAAATATGGATTTTTAACAGAAAAGTGGCATGTTCAGACCTGATTTTAGAAAAATAATTTTGATAATTTGGTGGAGAAGGGATTGGAGAGGTAAGGAACAAGAACAAACAGACCAGTTAGGAAGCTATTGTAATAATCCATGTAAGGCCCTAGGACAATGGCTATATGATGGAAAATAGAATTGACAAGATATGGCAAATAGATTAGGGGAACCTGATATAAAGGCAAGAGGAGAGAATGATTATCAGGTTATAAACCTTCAAGGAAGGTAGCATCCTTCAAAGAAATAAAGAAGTTTTTAAAAAGGGCAGGTTAAGGAGAGAAAGGTGAGCTCTTTTGTGGATAAGTTTGAGGTCATTCAACCATTTGAATGACTTGAGTTTGTTATATTTAATAACTAGTTATTAAATTAGGATCAATGTTTTTCCCCTTTTCTACTTCCTCATTCAGAAATCAGTCCCTATAGATTACTTAGACAGCCTTTTGAAGTGCTGAACTAATACTGAGAGAGAACTCAGATCTGTTCAAAAGGTAATTGGGTTAATTGATGGATTCTGGGCCATTGTGTTTTATTCAAACAGATCAGGGGAAATGTGATTTCTCCCTTTTAAAAGTCAGATGGATGAAATGGATATATATTCTCTTTGACCAAAACTGAATGATCAGAGTCATGTACCCTAGACCTTCATTAGAATAGAATACTTCTTATTATAATATTCATTCTTCATTAATTGTTAACCAATCAGTCACACTCAATCTTCTGAGGGCATATAAGCCTTAAATGGTTCCATGATTTGTTTTTGGCTAAGAGAGACAGCCAAGTAACTATCCTTTTATTAATAATATGCTAGCATCATTAATAAAATGATTAATTACCCAGAAATTATGTCTCTTGAACTTTATATACATTACAGCTATCCAATGAGCAATTGGTGCAAGATAACTTGAATTCAGAAAATAAATTAGGGATGGATGTGTAAATGTTCCAGCTATCTGCATATAAATTATAACTTAATTCATAGAAAGTCACAGAGAGATGCTACAGAAAGAGAACAGGACAGAACTTCTTTGGGGGCCCCCAAGAAGACTGAGGAAGAGTAGTTAAATAGTGGGAAAGAGAACCCAGGGAAATCAGTATCATAGAAGGCAAAGAAATAATGAGGAGAAAGTAGTTGACAGTATCAAAAACTATAGAGGTGTTAAGTAGAATGAGGAGAAACAAGAAGTCATTAGATTTAGAAGGTAAGAGATCACTGGTAATCTTGGAGAAGGTAGTTTTAGCAAAGTGCTGGCATGAGAAGCCAGATTGCAAGGGGCAGAGAAGGGAGTAAAAGATGAAGATGTGGTAGCATCAATTATAGGTTATTTTTTCTAGGAGATTGGCAGGTAGAGAAAAGAAAAATGTGGGATGATAGCTTAAGGAGATAATAGGATCAAATAAATACATTTTTAAAGTATGAGGAGGCCTGGGTATATTTGCCAGCAGCAGGGGACCAATCAGTCGATAAGGAGCTATTGAAGATGAGAGAGGAAAAGATGGTGTGATTTAAAGGGCAGGTTCCCAGAGAAAATAGGAGAGAATGGGATCAAATGTATAGCGAGATTGGTCTTTGCAATGAGAAACACGAAATACAACTCAGAGAAGAGAATGGGAGATGATATAGAGGAGATCTGAGGCATGAAGTTGGGACAAGAGGGAATTCTCTACAAATAGATAAAGGGGCAAAGGACTTAAGGGTAAAAGCTATACCTTTATAGCTGGCATAATTAACAATACAGTCAAGGGAGGAAAAAATGGTGGTAGTCTAGGAAAAGAAAAATGCAAAAGGATTGGAATTAATAATGAGGATAAAATAGGTTAGAAAGAAGGAGAAAAGGAATGATAAGAGATTATGATAAACAGGAAAAGTTTCAGATTTCATGATCACTGACAAAGCACATTTGTTGTTGGTAGTCATATTAAGGGTATAATGAGTGACCTTTAATGTGAATGACTTGCACAAAATGAAACTGTAAACCTGTAAACCTGGGAACTTAAAAGAGTTTAATAAACATGAAAGCCAGGGTGTTCAAGGTAACAGTAACATAATTTTGAAGTTTGTAATACAGAAGTAAGAGGTTTGAGTTGAATTGATAGTGAATTTGAAATAGTTGAGAGAATAACTTGGAAATGAATTTCTGCAAGAAGCTGGTTAGGGCGATATAAAGAAGGCATGAACTTCAGAGGATGAGAAGTTGCTGAGTAAGAAGGTCACAGCGAGGCTTCAGAAGTCATATTGAGCAAAAAAGGATATATCTACATCTCCTAGCCCACTGTATTGGCAAATACTCAATCAAAATGGGAAGGAAAATTCAGAGATGCTGTGCCAACCAGAAGGAGCCAGTTTTCCAAAGATACAAGAAGGAAAGATTGTAACAGGTTTGGGACATAGAGAAGTTTATAAAAATCTCAGAGATAACAATGGAAAGAGAGAGCAGGTCATAATAGGAACTTGAAAGTTTAAGAATCAAGAAAAAGTGTTGTTTGAACCTCAGAAAACTCTTAAGTTTCTTCCATAGAAATTAAAATAGACAAAGATGGAGTTTGATAGTCAAAGGACTGAAATACTAAACTAATAGGTCTTCTCCCTTTCAAGGATCCTGTAATAATGGAAGGAACCCTAAGCTTTTCTTCTCACAAACACCAGTAAAGAAAAAGTTGAATCCCTGGGGAGATTAGAACCTGGATCTGTGTCAGTAAATATCTGACATAAAAAACCTTTTCAACTAAACAGGCCTTCTTCATTCCGTGTTTATGGAAATGATTTTTTAAATCCATTCATAGAATTTTACATTTAATGTAATATTATTTATAACATGAATTATAATTGTCAGACATTAATGGGAACTCTCCTGCTTAGTTTTGTGCCCACAGGGATAAAGTAGAGATCCTGATATTCACCTGGACTTTAGGGAAGAATTTTAACTTGGATATAAGGATTTCATTAAGGTACAAATTCAAA
This sequence comes from Antechinus flavipes, assembly GCF_016432865.1. NCBI lineage: Eukaryota > Metazoa > Chordata > Mammalia > Dasyuromorphia > Dasyuridae > Antechinus > Antechinus flavipes. The sequence continues at coordinate 337,214,137 of NC_067399.1, forward strand.
AAGAAAGGAAGATAGAAAAGAAGCCACATTAAAAAACAACAACAACAACAACAAAGCTTTGAGGGAAGTCATAAAGATCAGGAATAGGACAATATGGCAGTTATTTGATATTTTTATTTTAAAAACAATGATAATGTTAATTTAACTGTAGTTCTCAGAACAGAGGTGAAAAGTGAGCCAGCAGGATGGAAAATGGCTAGGAAAAACATGAATCTGGATGGTCTTGGACATTGCACAATCTAGCTACTTAGCAATGCCTAGGTCTCTGGTGGCCCAGTTTAGAGTATGATGGGATAGCAGTAGCGAAGGCAAAAGAGGAATTAATATGAATTGTTAACTAGGTTTAATGTTTGGGAGTGCTGGGGAATTCCCTGAACCACGAGGAGAGGAAGATGGAAAAAGTAAAATGAAAAGAAAAAAACCAAAGGAATGGTGCTGTTACAGTGTTCCCCAAACCTGTGAGGTCCCAACAGGATCTAAATAGCCTCAAATCCAAACAGAGAGATATAAGTGTATGATAGCCTGCCCTAAAGAGATGTCCATTTTGGTAGCTGAAAATATGTTGTGAGGAAACATGGGACCAATAGATAGTTTGCTCACACCATATGCCCATACACTGAAACAGCTTCTCCACATCTGTGTAAGGTTTTCCCAGGAGGATCCAATGTCATTTCCTCATCATGGAAATTGTAGGAAGTTGTGTCTACTTGTATGGGCAGAGAATGACTCTACTACTTGGCTTTCTTTGTTCTTTACAATACTTTTGCATTTTTTTCAACTGGATCAATATTTCTTGCATGATCTTGATAATAGACAATTATGTAGGATGGAGGCTCAGGCCTTGTGTAACTGGTAACTCAGAACACTGCATCTAAGAAAAGCACTAAAAGACTCTAGTTCCAGAAGTCTCTGGGATTTCAAGGACTTTCATTTTATATGTTGATCTTACCCACTGTAATTTATAGAGAACATTTCTACATTTCTATACCTTTATCTAATATATTAACTATCTTTCTTCACTTTATGTCATCTGAAAATTCCTTTGATAAGGGAAGAAGCAGGGGATGATTTTAATTTGTGCACAATCCCCACACAATCTGAGTGGCCTGGTATGTCTACTATCTCCTCCTTATGTAGAGGGATGTTCCCATACAGAAGGGTGGAGCTGGAAGATGGCCGATTAGTAACTTTTTCCATGGTTCTTTAACTCTAAGTTTCAAAAAGAAAAAAGAAAAAGAAATATTCATCAGAGCAAGTACTGCTTAATCCACAAGAAAAAGGAGCAAAACAAAGTAAAAATGTAAAGTCCTTTTGAATGAACACCAGAGAACACAGCCTAGCTCTCCCATCAGACTTTAGCTTGCCGGCATGTTACTGGGGACTATCATAGTACACTACCTGTAATGTAGAGCATAATCCCTACTTTCCATAGGATGCTATGTCCATTAAGTATCAAATACTGACTTCCTAGTCATATAAGGATAAAAGGGGAAAGGGCTAAAACATATAACTTGCTAGCACTAGATTAAAGATGTCCAAATCTTCAGGAATTCTTTGAGATATACCCTCCGTACATCCCCCATATCCTGAGAAAAGCAGCATCTAATTCAGCCCAGCCAGGAGAAGAAGGCAGGGATGGTGAGGAGGAAAACTGAAGTGAGAAATTATGGAGAGAGACCAACGTTAACTGTTGCACTGAACCTGAAAAAAGGTCACCTAAACTCAGATCAAAGGGTGAGAACAGCATTCTCAGGTCAGTGAGCACCCCCTTGGAGTATATTCAGGTCAGAAAGCCAGGCCAGCACACCTTATATTCCCTAACACCAGATATCTTAGATAACCTTACATTACAGCCACAGAAGTATGCCCCCCCTCCAGAAAACAAGGAGGAACCAGAAGGAAAATGACAACATAATTTTTAAAAATTTGGAAAACCAAAGATTTCAAGGGAAGAGCCTTTATTAAAAACCCAAAGCTGAAGCAAAAGAGTGAGATATGGTTCCTGTGTCAAACCAAAGAAACATTTTACCATTTCCTGAGAGTGGGTAGAGATTCTATCTATCTCTCTGGGTCTACATAAACTCCAACTTATCAAGAATCCAATCAACCAAAAAACTCATAACCAAAATTGTTTTCTCATTACCATAAACTTGAGGTACTTAGAGATCCTGAAGTACCAGCTGGAGCTTGTGACTCTAGTCCTTGCTTTGCCATTAATCAGTCTTCTGAATTTAGATGTCATTCCACCACTCTGGGACTCAGTTTCCTCATCATTTACATGAGGATAATAATATTTCACTCCTAAACTCACTGATGAAACTACCTAAAATACATCATAATTTTTTTGGCCTATTCTACAATGTTGTTTTGAGAATCAAATAATACAAAAGAAATTTAGTTGCTTCAAAAATGCTAAAAGCTCTATAAAGTCAATCAGATGATATTTATTTAATGCCTACTGTATACTTGCTACCATGCTATGTAGTAACAGATAAAAAATAATAAGTATAGTGGGAGAGCACAAGTTATGGAGTCAGCAAGCTTATGTTCCAATCCTCCCTCTGACAGACAAGTATGATCTTGAGCAAGTCATAACCTATATGTGGGCTTCAGTTTTGTCATCTATGAAATGAGGGAAGTTTGACTAGACAATAATTTTATCTCCTTTCCAGCTCTGTATCTATGATCCTATGTCTCCTGTTATCAAAGAATTTACTCCTCAAAAAATTTGATAAATTAGAGTAAGAAATACAAAACAATAACCAATTAAATGATAAATTGTTTTATAGATGCAAAATACAATTCACATTTTTTGGATATTGGCAAGTCACTTGCAACATCCAGAAAATCCACAATATTCTATATACTCCCATTCTTTCCATTCTCTATATTCCCATTTTCTACCATATTGGATAAATGGGAATTGACTATATAACCCTCGAACTGGCATTGTTAGCCACAGCTCACAGTTTAGTGAAAATGTTGGCTACAACATCACTAGTATTGGAGATGGCTGAAACGATCCAGTCTCATTTGAGCACAGATGGGTCTTGGCTATTTTAGGAGAAACTGGATGAACACTTTCCTGGAATGTGGGAGAGGGGATTAATGTTCCTACCAGGTGTTGAACTAGATGGCTTTTGAGGTCCCTTTCAGCTCTGGGGTCCTGTTGATTCTTTGATTCTATCATCCAATGGTTTGGTAGCCATTTGCTTGCAATAATGAGAGCCCTGGCTGGCAGTCTTCTGGCCCACAGTGCCAACCAGCCCAGATGCACTTACCCAGAGAAGCTGTATTATGATAAATGGATGCTCAGGCTGCTACTTACACAGCAATAAAAGCAGCTCCTTAATTCAGGAGGCAAACTGTGGGTGAGCTGCTGCTATTCACCTTCTGAGCTTAACAAGGTACACCACTGGGCAGAAATAATTTCCCTGGATGTGCTCCAAAGAATAAGTCATCTGGTGAAGGTAAACGTTTGTGCTAGAGCTGAAATTGCTGTTGGAATTATATTTTCAGTTAGGGGCACAGTCTTTTAATAAGAGGCTTTGCATAGCATGTATGCTTCACTTGAAATAATGGTTTTTAGCCACAATTTCCCAACTGAATTTCACACTCCATTGCAAGGAGATGAAGGACCCTGCTTTTGTTTGTTGCTGACTTTGTCCAACTAGCAGCATATATGGGAGAATCCCCCACAAAGCCCTTTACTTCTGACAGAATATAAGCTTCTTGAAGACTCACTCCATTTCACTTTTTGTCTTTGAATCCATAGTTCCTAGAGGCACTATGCTTTTTGATTGAATGACTGTAGTTTGGAAGATGTGAGTGGGAAATCTTATAGATTTTACAATGTTTAACTTTTTCAAAGTAATCTCACAAAGACTGTCTCATCTCAATTTCCCAACATCACAATGAAAGGCGGGGGGAAAGTTTCATTGGTGAGATTGATTATATAAATGTTATATCTGTGATGAGGCACCTAGGGCAAGGTTGATAGCCATTGAAGTATCATTAGCCCTGGCAAGGTCAAGCTTAACTGTCAGCATTTTAATTCTTGATTTACATTCGGGCTTCTGAAGTCCTAGAGGCCACTCATCTTCACCATCTCCAGGAACAGAGAGCCAGCACTTGAAATGACGCTCCAGAACAGGAGACTCAGGTCTACTGCTTCTGGATGACTAGCCAAGCCTTAATTGATTTCTCTTAAAGCCTCTCTCTTTCTCTGGTATCATTCTCATTTGCTGAGAAGTGCAGGTGCATCAAAAAAAATTTAAAAGCTAATCTTCTACTGTATATTCTTTTGTCTCAGGGTTTTTAGGACACTGCTCTCTCTTGGATCTCTGACCACTGCTTCTCAGTCTCTTTTGCTTATATATCTTCTATATAACAGCCCCAATTTCTCTCTTTTTGTCAACAAATAAATTCTATTTGATATAATTATCATGTCTATGCAGGTAACTCCAAATAAATACCAAGTTTAGTCACTTTTCTGAGTTGCAGTCACACATCTCCAGCTGCCTTTTAAATATTTTCAATGGGATGAATATCACATACTCATCTTGATTTCAACATGACATGATGCACACTGAATTCATTATTTTTACCCCACAAACTCTAGGATTATTATAGCCAAATTCCAGAACTTTCATCTCAAAGAAAAAAATACCTTAAGTAGCTAGAAAGGAACAATCGAAATACAAGGCAGCATAGTCATGATTGCACAGAATTTAGCAGCTTCTACATGAAAGGACTGGAGGGCTTGGAATATTATATTTCAGAAGGCAAAGGAGCTTGGATAACAACTAAGAATCAACTACCTCACAAAACTTAACATAATTTTTAAGGGGAAAAATGAATAGTCAATGAAATAAGAGACTTTTTAAAAATACACATTGCTTTATGAATTATGTTGGGAGAGAAAAATCAGAACAAAAGGGAAAACCCATGGGCGAGAGAAAAAAACAGGAAAAAGAAATGAACATAGCATGTGTTGATTTACATTCAATCTCCATAGTTCTTTTTCTGGATGCAGATGGCATTTTCTATTTACAGTCTATTGAGATTGCTTCGTATCACTAAACCACTGAGAAGAACTGAGTATTTCATAGTTGATCATCACACTTTCTTACTGTTTTTATGTACAATGTATTCCTAGTTCTTCTCAGCATCAGTTCATGTTAATCTTTCCAGGCCTTTCTAAAATCAACATATTCATCATCTTAATAGCACAAAAGTAATTTATTACCCTTATACACAACCACTTGTGCAGCCATTCCCAAAATGATGAGCATCTACTCATTTCCAATTCTTTGCTACCACAAAATTTTGCATATGTGGGTCCTTTTACCTCTATGATTTCCTTGGGATACAGACCCAGTAGTGTCACTGCTGGTTTAAAAGGTATGCATGTATAGCACATACTATAAAACTGTGCATACCCTTTGAACCTGCAATGACACTACTGACACTTAGGGCATAGTTTCCCAATTGCTCTCCTTTCACAACTTCATTTATTTCGCAACTCCACCAACTATGCATTAATATCCCAGTTTTCTCACATCCCATTCAACATTTATCATTATCTTTTCCTATCTTCTTAGTCATTTTGAGAGGTATGAGGTGCTGTCTCAGAGTTGTTTTAATTTGCATTTTTCTAATAAATAGCATCTTTTCATATGACTATAGATGACTTTACTTTTGTCATCTAAAAATTGTTTATTCATATCCTTTGACTATCAATTAGCTATAGCAAGAAGAGAAGAAAAAGAAATAAAAAAACCAGAATAGATAGTATAATTAGAAAATTCTAGAGAGTTAATTTAAAAAATTATTATTATTCCAATTATTAAAAATTTTAGCAAAGTTTCAGGATATAAAGTAAATCCATACCAGTCACCAGCATTTCTATATTTTACCTACAAATACCAGCAGCAAATGATGAAAAAGAAATTCCATTTAAAATAGGTATAGATAATATAAACTACTTGGGAGCTTACCTGCCCCCCAAGACAAACTCAAGAACTATATAAAAACATCTTTCACACAAAGAAAATGAGATCTAAATAATTGGAAAGATGTCAATTGCTCCTAAGTAGGCTGAATCAATATAATAAAAATTACAATTCTACCTAAATTCATTTACATACTCAGTGCTATACCAAATTAACTACCAAAAAATATTGGTTTCAGGCTAGAAGAAAACAAAAGAATCAAGATTATCCAGGGAATTAATGGGGGGAAAATGCAGAGAAAGGTAGTCTAGCCATACTAGATCTTAGTATATTATAATGCAAAAAAAAACCATCAAGGCTATCTGATGCTAGCCAAGAAATATAATGGTGGAGCAGTAGAAGAGTAATTTTGTGCTAGATAAACTCAAAGACCCCAGCTTTGGATTAAGAACTCAGTATTTGACAAAAACTACTGGAAAAACAGTATGGTAAAAACTAGGTAGAGATTAACATCTTACAACATACATCAAGATAATGTCTATATGGATAAATGATTTAGACATAAAGAGTGATGCCATAAGCAAATTAGAAGAGCAAGGAAGAGTTTATCCGATTTGTATAGAAAGAAATAATTGAAGGGATGATCATCAATTGGGAAATGGTTAAACAAGTTGTGATATATGAATGCAATGGAATATTATTTTGCTATAAGAAATGATGAACAGGTGGATTTCAGGAAAACCTGGAAAGACTTCCATGAACTGATGAAAAGTGAAATGAGTGGAACCAGGAGAACATTGTACACAGTGCTAGCAACATTGTGTGATGATCAACTATATAGGACTTGGCTCTTTTCTGCAACACAATGATCCGAGACAATTCCAAAGAATTCATGATGGAAGATACATTCAGAGAAAGACCTGATGAAATTTGAATGCAGATCGAAGAATACTATTTTCATTTTCTTTCTTTTTTGTATGTGCTTTTTTCCCCCTTTGGTCTCTTTCTTTTTATTACAACATAAATAATATGGAAATATGTTTTACATGGTTGTATATATATTACTTACATCAAAGTGCTTACCATTTGAGGGAAAGAGAAGGGTGGAAGGTAGGGAGAAAAAATTGAAACTCAATTTTAAAAAATGGATATTAAAAATTGTCTTTTCATGTTAAGGGGGTTTCCTCATCTGAACATTTTCTATGCTAATGAATAACAGGTCCAAACTTTATGCCCTAAACTTTCTTAGAAAATGGATGTACTATGTTTCAATATCTTATCCTTTATCCATTTTCTATTTTTTATGTCCAACAGCTAATTTAATTGAAAGCCTTATCTTCTCATTTTAATTCTTCTTTCTAATTTGGCACTGATTGTGATTTTTCTCCCCTAAATTTTTGGTGGTCTGATATTGCTAATTTGGAAATAAATTACATATCAACAACAAGTCATCTTCTGTCTTATCATAGAGCGAATTTATTTTTATGGTGTTACTTGGTGTTTGTCATATTTAGCACCTCTCAATTCCCTTCTTTGTTAATACTAGTCACTTAAATTCTAATAGAATGTAAGCTCCTTAAAGACAAGAACTATTTGTCTTTTATTTTCTATACCTAGTGCATTGCCTTGAATAATAAAACATATGAGAGTAATATTTGTTAAATATATAGGATTAATGATCAAATGATGTAAGAGATTTCAGAAGACACATTGCCTAAGCAATTTTGCAGATGAGGACATTGAAAGCCCATGAAAAGAGGTGACTTTCTCAAAGTTACAGAAGCAAGTATAAGAGGCAGAGTATGACCAAAAGTGCTCTGACTCCCACATCTTTTCTTTGAATCACATTGCTTGTGAATGACCTTGTTTCTTCCCATCCTTGACTGCTGGTTGAGCTGAGTTCTCATAGGAAAGTTTTGAAGTACAATTCAATTAAACCTCTCACCAGAGTTTTCAAATTATTGGGCTTTTCTCCTTTCTGTTCCTTTTTTTTTTCTCTTCAGATTCCACCTTTATTTTTATATTTATCAGGACATTCATGGCAAAGATAGAAATAAAGCCCAGGTGTCTTCTAGCTTCTAATTCCATTTATAAGGCTTTGGAGCCTTTACATCAAAGAAGCATTACATCAAAATTCCAGGGACTATGGTAAAAGGACTAGGGCAGGTGTACAGAGGGAAGAAGGAAGTAATGGTCAGTAACTCCAAGATCTCATCACTGAATGGGACCAGGTGAAGAAACTGTAGATAAAGTAGGTCAGACCTCAGGTCTAAATTTCAGTAAATCATGTGATCCCTATTCTCAGAGAGCTGTAGAATAAAAAAGGTCAGACCCTAGATCTAAGTTTCAGGAAGTCACTTAACCTCTAGGAAGTAGACAGCATTATTGATCATTGGTCAATAGTTACTTCCTTTTCAATGCATCCAAGGAATTTAAAAATCAACAGGAAAGGAAGTTGTACCCACATCTTTTCTGCTATATAATCCATTCTCTCCTTACAAGGACTGAATAAATGCTTTCTCTTTGTATCTGGAGATCCCTCTTAATAGTCAATTTGAATAAGGGGGTCTAAGGTCCCCCCTCCCCAATCCACACAGTTTATGGGGGCTCATCTGGGATCTGTGACTCCTAGAGAGATGACTGGGGTTTTGATATGAGGACAGGTGCTAGATTGAGTTTTTCTCCAACTGTCCTTGAGATCAGACTCCCAACCTTCCTCTCCATGATGTATGGGCTCAAAGTGGAGGTATTTGTTAAAAACAGAAAGTAAAAAGTAAAGTTTCTGAAGCCCAAGGGCAAGATGACAGTCAAGTAATTTATTGCACATAATCCAGAGGTAAGAGGTAAGACCTGTGCTCTTGAACAGTCCTTAGCTGAACAGGACCATGCTTGGTGATTCAAGGAAAGGGGTAGCATCTAGTAAGGAAAAAAAGGAAGTCCTGAATGGCACAGAGCAGGGATACTATGGATAACTGTTGAATGATCACATTAGGCTTAGGGATCTGAGGCAAGAAGTCGGCTCTGTGAATTACAGGATCCAAGTCATTAGACTGGAGCTGCTCTCTCCAGAAGGATATACAGAAGAGCAGTCCAAACCCAAATCTTAGGAACAAAAATCTAAAATACCACCAGATAGTGCACTTGATGAGATATTGATATTTTGAGTGGGGAAGGGATGGTCCTTCCATGTCATTTTTGTCTGTGTCTGTCTTTGTATAGAATGTTTATGTCATGTCTGTTCTGTTACCTAGAAAGATTTAAAATGCAGCCAGCAAGAAGAAAAAAAAAAAACTTCTATGCTGTAGTTAGAATACTGGAAAAGATTTCTTAACACCCTTGATTCCTGCCTTAAAAAGGAGAAAAAGCCTGACTTTTTCCTCTGGACTTCAGCTCAGGGAGCTAAAGAAATAAAAGATAATTAAAATTAAAATAACATCTTAGCAGATTCTCAAGGTTGTGAGAGCAATGATTAAGAAGTTTGGCAATTAGTCATTTTGAAATTTCAAGAAAAATTTCTGAAACATTGGGGAAATTCCAGGCATTTATTCCATTCTGAAAGAAAAGAAATAGGAAAAAAAAAACGAAGTAAATAGCAACTTTTGCTAACTCTTCCTTGACTCTTATTTTGTCCAGAGTCCCCTTCTGCTCCTTTGGAAAAACACCCAGAAGGTATTAAAAGACCCTTTTCACTCCACTCCCTGGAGTCCTGAGTGCATCTTCAGTTGCTTCTGTTTGCTAATTCCTCTCATCCCAGAACATATTTAAAAAAGAGAATACTAAATTCTACCTCACTCGTAGAAATAAGGGGAAGCAGCAACAGGCATGGGGACTTCATATAACCTTGCCCAAACACTTCCCCAACCCAGTTTGGGGGAGTGGGGTTGGAATGAGGGTAAGGGCCAGTGATCAGTATTTCCCTGAGCCTTGGCATCTAAACCTACCATTAAAGGGAGATCCTGGCAGCAGTCACTTCAGCCTTCAGCAGGTTCTGTCCAGGAACTTCCTGGGAAGAATCTGGGTGCCCCTGGCACCATCCAGATGGCAGTGTGAGGTGAGAAAATGAGTCAGCCTCTGCATTTGCTAAGACCACTTTTCTCTGTTTTAGTTGTGAATATGTATTAGCTATGCAATGTATGGCAAATTATTTTATCTCTGCCCAGTTTCCTAATTTGTAAACAGAAATAGTAATGGTTGTGAAGATCACATGATTGCAAGACTGCTTAGTGTAAAACAAATGTTATATGAAACTGCTATATTGCTTCAATATATTTGATAACTTTACATGGGTTTTTATATGTGACCAATATACAATACCAATGTTGAGGTAAATGATTTTTTTGTGTATATAATTTGGAAGCAAATTCAACTAAATTAAGGCCTCCCCAGGACTAGCAGGACCATGCATAGAGGAAAGAGAGAGACTCTCTTTCTTTTCTTTCCCCTCCTTCCCTGATTGCAGCAGGGAAAAATGGCCAAAAGGATGAGAAGGAGAGTAAGAAGGAGCTCTAATCAAAGCCCACAAAAGGAATGTGTAAATTGTAATTTCTTTTCACTGACTATGTTAATAGAAAATTTAAGAGTTTGGGAACTTTAGAAAAACAAAAAGGCAGTTTGCTGCTACCCTAAAAACATTGGTAACAAACAGCCTGCTTTTGAGTTATTAAGGGTCCTGTCAGTAAAAGCTGGCACATTAACCCTTTCCTGGCTCACAAAAGAGAAATAGTTTGTGTGAATTAGAAAATAAATAGCAATTCAATTTGTCTGGAATATTTAATTAGAATTTAGAGAATCTCATAAATTAAAGTTGTCATGTTTAAAATCTGTTCTATCTCAGTTTTAAGAATTGTCTTGTTTTCTCCCTAAAACAAAAAGGAAAATTATTTAAGGGAATGGAAATCCTCCCTGAAAATTTCCAAAGCTCAATAGCTTAGAAACAGAATAAATGGGACAACTGAAAAAAAGATAGAAATTTTACTTAGCCTTGTTAATCCCATTTTATAATATTTTGCAAATGTAATTTAAGGAATTAGGTATTTTCACTTTTGCTAGAAAATTAAGAGGAACTTAGAGTGGAGACTATTTGGCTCTTAGGAAAAATCTAAAATTCTTAAAACAGTTAGTTATTTGGAGTTATTGTCATCATGTTAAACCTAAACTTGGTAATTACCATGTATGGAACCAGAGGGATGAGGTGAAAGCCTTATCAATTCACGTGCACATATGAGGGGGTGCAGCACCTTTTCCTCCTTCACAGAGCTGGGGATAGCATCACACAGCACAGCCCACAAAAATACTAAGAATAGTTGGAGTGGGTGGGCAACAACAAGCTCAGCCCCTTCTCTGGGGTCTCTGTCAGTTCCCCCACTTTGTAAACTTGTCAGCTTTCTTGAAACAATCAGGGTAAGCGAGATCATCATCTCTGAAAAATGAGCCTGTTTAGGATGTATAGTTCCTAAACAAGGAATGTGTTTACTAAGAATCTATAAGCTTGTTTAATAATTGATCCTTTGCACCAGGAGGAGTTTAAACTTGAGAAAAAGAAAAGAAAAACATATCAAACAAAATCTCCTATGTGTTTAAGTCCTGGTAAACTTTTAAAATAATGTGTCTAGCCATGAACTGTCATTAGCAGAATTTGTTATTACAGATAAAATCTCTAATTTTTGAGTTTTGAGTTTTGAATTTGGGTATACTTGCCTGGGTGGATCAGTGAGTCAGTAATCCACCATTAGAGAGAAATGCCATAAGTTACTCAGAAGGATGCCTTCCTGGACTGTCTCAGGTCGATGTCTTATCTGGGCAAGAGCTGGGAGGACAACTTTAGCCTCTGCTTAAGATGGGATCCTTCTGACTCAGTTTCCTAATTCTACTGCATGATTGGTTGTCAAACAGAGCTAAGGATGCTTTATCCTGTCATGTGTGTGATCTCAGACTGAAGCCTGAAGGACTTATTTTGTCACTATTATAATCAAATTCCTGCTTTTTTCTCTTATAGAAAACTTCTATAATCAGAGCAAGTAGTCAGAAGCCATAAGTACAATACAAGTAGATGATCTTTTGATCTGCAGCCCATCCCTAAAGACTTCTATGGCTTCTACCATAAAAACTTTTAACTTCCTGAGACCAGAGTTTCTCTGTCTGAAGGCCCACTTTTCCTATCAGTCTGTTAAGTATTTGGGCAGCAAATTAACTACCTCCCTTTTTGCTCACTGCAGAGAGGAAGCAATTTTATCACTGCTTGAACCTTCCTCTAAGAAACAGCAACTAAAAATAAAACAAAACAAAGAACAAACAAACAAACAAACAAACAAAAAAAAAAAAAAAAACCCACCGGCTTACTTCCCTGGGTATACATGGATTCTGTAGAATCTGGATACCTAACTTTGGTTATTGCCAAGATCTTGATCAGGTAGAGGCTTTTTAAGACCTTCACAGTTAAAGAAACTTCTTCCCTGGCCTTCACCCTACCTAAGCCTTTTGCAGTTCTCAAATAAACTTGGTGTTTTGGGGGTTCCCGCCTTAGAGCAATGGCTTCCATAGTCTTTCTACTTGAGAAAGCCTCTAAACTTACCCTAGGTGAATCATTGGAGATTCTAATTCCTCCTGAGGTTCAGAGCATTTTTTCCCTCACAGAGCTTTAGAATTGGGGAAAGGAATGAGAGTGAATATATAGATTCCAAATATGCCTTTCATGTTTTGCGTGCTCATGGGGCTATATGGAAAGAAAGGGAATTTATTTATTTATTTTGACAGCCAAACATTCCCCCATTAAGTATGCAGTGGAACAATTATTACAGGCTGTCCTTGGACTTAGAGAGATTTCTGTTATGTTTTGTAAAGGGCAAAAGAAGAGGGATTCACACAAGGCCAAGAGAAATAGGCTTGCAGATTCAGTTGCCTATGCTATTGTCTGTTTGCCCCTGATCATGGCACTTTAAGCCAATTTCTAATCCCAGAGGCCAGCCAGTAGAAATTTTTTTCTTTTTGGCCAACACCAAGCTACTTATTTGGAAAATAAATGTTATCCAATACCTTGAGAAACCTATTTTCACTAGTCACAGGCTAAAAGAAACAATTGAACAGATCTGTTAGGTCTGCCCAGTTTGTGCCCAAGTAAATTCTGAAAAGTCTATTTAAAAGGGCCTATTTGAGGGTAGCTAGGTGGCCCAGTGGATAGAGCACTAGCCCTGAAGTCAGGAGGACCGAGTTCAAATCTGATCTCAGACACTTAATACTTCCTAGCTGTGTGATCCTGGGCAAGTCACTTAACCCCAATTGCCTCAGCGAAAAAAAGAGGACTTTCTGGAAGAGGGGTACATAGGGGAGGACTGACAGATGGATTTTGCACATATGTCCCCTGGCAGGGGCTTCAAATTGCTTTTAGTTTTGTTGATTCCTATACTAATTGGGTAAAAGCCTTCCTTTGTAAGAAAGGAAATCATACCCACGTAAGATTATTATTTCCACTCTGCATGTCATCCTCTCTACACAATGCCTTTTGAACATTATGGTGCTTACACCCTAGACCGCCTGAGCATTTCTTTCACTGTGTACAAGGCCACATTGTTCCACCCATTGTCCATACTCCTTTGAGAAAACAAAAGTAGGAATTTGGGGAAAATAATTTTGGGGATTTATTCTAGAAAAAGCTATTTGAATGAGACATTCATGATAGCCTCATATTCCCCTGTTTCTGCAGTCTTCCTCTGAGTGGGGTTCCTGGTCACTGTCTCTAATAACCCCCACTCTAACTCCACTTTTGTTCATTCTTCTTTGCTCATATTTAATCCTTGCATTTTTAATCTACTTATGAGAGTTGCTTCTTCCAGATTCCAAGTCATGAAATTCCAACAACTTGGTCAGCCTGAAATCACCTGAGACCTGATTCTGACAGTTCCAGATGCTGCTGACTCCACCTACAAGTCACTTGTCTCCTCTCCTCTGTCTGGACCCCACTGGGCGGGGCCGGTTCTATATCCCTTATCAGCCTGAAGCAGCTCCAGAAGATGAGACCTTTGTCCCTTTGTCCCAAATGAATCTGGATCTGGATTGTTTGAGATGGGAAGGATGGGATAATGGCCCTGAGCCCTCGGGGCCCTGACAATGCTGTAGTTCTGCAGAGAACACTGGTTGCCAGATCCAAGTCAAATGGTGGGAGTTGGTGAAAGTGGCATCTCTGGTTCCTGTTCATTGGTTTAAGGAGCAATATGCTCTTAATCACCAGAGTAGTTCAAGATTTCTTAGCTAAAATGGTTCCTGAAAGCTTCCACTGGTGATTGGGTGTTGGTTCTAAATGGTAGAGGGTGGGTTACAGTTGATACTGAAAAGAGGGATGAGCCTGAAGACCTAGATAACAAGGCTGTCCTAGTGGAAAAAATGTATCAGAACTGGTGTGAGAAATCTTCAAATGTATGAAATAAAGAAGAGAAAGTGAATGGGACCAGGTGATGGTCAGACCTTAGGTCTAAATTTCAGGAAGTCACATGACCCTTATTCTCAGAAGGCTGTGGAGCAGAAAAGGTCAGACCCTGGGTTTAAACTACAGGAAGTCACATGACCCTCAGGAAGTAGACAGCATGGCTGACTACTGGCCAATTGTTATTTCCTTTTCAGTCCATCCAATGAATTTAGAAATCTACAGGAAGGGGGGAATACCTGCATTTTTTCTGTTTTATAATCTATTTTCTGCTTCTGTCATGTGTCAAACCATCCTGGACTTTGTCCAGTTGATATGCATGGGGTTCTCCTTGCAAGAACTGAATAAAGGCTTTCTGTTTGTATCTGGAGGTTGGGTACGGGGATCTAGCATCATGTCCCACACATCATCCAGAAGCCATCAATAATCAAATATCCCATAGAATAAAGAATAAAGTTTTTCAGATTATAATTGTGCTTAGATATAAAAAAAAATTACAAATGACTCCATCTCTCTACATGATTTGGGTGATTTTCTTGTGGAGAAAAATTTGGACTTAGAACCAAAGGTAAATGCACCTTTGGTTACCATGAGGCAAGAAGAAATATAACCTAGGATAATTTCTTCTATTATATATCCTTTCTTGAACTGATAGTTTATTATTATATGTTTTGAATCCTCCCTGTTGTTTTGCTGGGAACATGACATGTTCTGTTCTGTTCTGTTTTATTTCCCTTTTCTGTTTTTCTTTTTTTTTTTCCTATTCTTTTTTTTTTTTTTTATTAAAAAGGGTCGGGGGGAATACAATCTAGGGTCTAGGTTTCTCTTTTCTACACATTCTTTGCTAGGATTCATCCTCTTTCTCATATTAAACAAGTGCCCGTGTGAAAGGGAAAATGAGGCCGGGCCTAGAGGCAGAGTCATGACTCAATAAGGGGGATGCAAGAACTGAGTCATTTTGGCACTGATTGTGATTTTTTTTTCCCTCTCTACATCTTTGGTGGTCTGATGTTGCTAATTATCCCTACTCCAATGACCAGCTAGCCACCTTTTCTTTTTTGTAATTCTTGGCTCTTGTTTCTTCTCCTCAACATTAGCTTTCTTAATATTATTGTTCTTCAGGAGTCAGGTTATTTATTACCTGACCATGTCTCCTTATTAATGTAACAGAATTTTAAACATTATGCATCCCTGTGGCCTAGTTTGCCAGGGCAGAGCTAAGTGCTTATGAGCTTTGCAATTAGATTGAGCCTATGAAGTGTTGAAACATTTTCTCAAGCTGCTTTTTCATGGAAATGGGGTGAAGGGGAAAGAAATGGGAGATGTGAGAAAAATGTGTGGTGGAGGGGGAGGCAGCAACCCCTAGGAACTTCTCCTTGGCTGCCACTTACTTGAATAGTATTTGCATATTTCTTTTTAGCTTTATCTTGAAGTAAAATGCTCTTAGTCTAGGACTATGATGCTAAAGAAAGGACAATAAGGTTAACTCCCCCTAATTTTTCTCTTTCTACTTAGAATTTCTAGTTTCTCCCTCCCCAGTCTTTTCTTGTTTCCCTTGGAAGGCCAAAGAAGCAGATAATGTCTTGCCATTATTAGTGTTTTATGAAAGAGAGAATATGATATGGGAGATAATTGGAACTCTCCCCTCACCCAGTCTTACTCATGGAAGATTACAAAGTGCAATATAATGAATGTCCAGATGACCTGCCTACTCTGAACAATTACTCTAGCTGAGCTGGGAAGTGTTAGAGTTGGGTGGGTGAAACTTGTCTGGGGAATGTGTCTGTTGCAGGAAGAATATTGAGAAAATTCTTGAATTGATTATTAAAAAGATGGTTAAATAGAGAACACTATGAAAGGCACAATGGACAACTTTGATTACATTAAATCAAAAAGGGTTTGCACAAACAAAATCAACAGGAACAAGATTAAAAGGGAAGTACAGAGCTGAGAAAAAAATCTTTACAGCCAGTGTTTCTGATAAAGAACTCATTTCTAAAATATATAAAGAACTCTGTCAAATTTATAGTCAAAGGATATGAATAGACAATTTTCAGATGAAGAAATTAAAGCCATAGGCAGTTATATGAAAAAAATGTTCTAAATCATTCTTGATTAGAGAAAAGCAAATTAAAACAACTGAGGTACCATCTCAATACCTCTCAGATTGGCTAAGATGACAGGAAAAGATAATGATAAATGTTGAAGGGGATGTGGAAAAACTGGGGCATTAATGTATTGTTACTAGAGTTGTGAAATAATCCAACCATTCTGAGGAACAATCTGGAACTATGCCCAAAGGGCATAACTGCACATATCCCTTTGACCCAGCAATGCCAATACTGGATCTGTATCCCCAGGAAATCATAAAGGAGAGAAAAGGACCCACAGGTACAAAAATGTTTGTAGCAGTTCTTTTTGTGGTAGCAAAGAATTGGGAAAATAAAATAAAATAAAAAAATATATATGTATATATATACATATATATATAACTACATAACTATAGTTATATATAAACTATAAAATAAACTATAAAAAATAAATGAATAAAATGTATAAAAAATATATATAAAAATGACAAACAAGATAATTTTAGAAAGGCCTGGAAAGATTTACATGTCCTTATACTGAATGAAATAAGTAGAATACAATGTATTTCCATACATGATACACAATAGCAGCAATAATGTGTGATGATCAACTATAAAAGAATTGGTTCTTTTCAGTGGTTCAGTGATCCAAAGCAATCCCAATGTACTTTGGACAGAAAATTCCATCTGCATCTAGACAAAGAAATAAGGAGATTGAATGTAAATCAACACATACTATGTTCACTTCTTTTTTCTGTTTGTTTGTTTTTTTCTAAATCTTTTCCATGGTTTTCCCTTTTTGCTTTGATTTTTCTCTCTCAACATGATTCATAAGGCAACATGTAATAAAAATAAATAAATTTTAAAAATAAGATGGTTAGTGGACATCTGAACTGTGATCAAGGATAGTTTGTGCCAAAGTAATCTTATTTCCATTTTCTTTTTTGATAAGAGTTACTAACTAGTTATGATGGGGTGAACCCTGAAACTGTCCTACATGTCTTTATTCAAACTATGGGCAAAAATTGTGAACCTGAAGCACAGAACCCTGGGCACTTTATTGGAGACTTCCCATCAAATTGACATTGAACAATTAATACCTACTCATTGAGTTCAGTAAGTTCTATTTCTCCATCTTTTCCATAAAAAAAATAGAGAGGTATTTTATTAAATGCTTTGCTAAAATGTATATAAACTAAATCTATGACCTTTCCTTGATCTAACTCTGAAATTCTCCTCTGACAGGGAGCCACCCTTCAGGGCAGTTAAGTGGTTTCATTAAGAATCACCCAGGACCACTCCCTATTTAGTCTCACTCAGCTGGAGATCTAGGCCTGAGGTCAGTGACAACATTGAAGGAATTTCATTCAATTGAAACCCCAGTCTCAGATTTCTTCTAAAAAGACAATTTTAAACTCATACTTTTGCAGAAGTCCAAAGTGGTATTCTTTGCCAAAGGACCTCTCCTCTTGGCACAGCTGCCTACCAGGACTCCGGCCCGCTGTGAAGAGACCTTCTTCTCAGTGATAACCTTTTGTTATTTCTCTGCCAGGACCTTGTCACTAAAAAGTGTGCCTTCCTAGCAAAGCTGGCTTCTCAGTGCCAACACAACAAACTTCCCTTTTGACATTCAAACTTTTTGGGTTTGTGAATTCTTTTCATGTTGGACCTGTGTCGACCAGAGTGGGTTCCCACAACTCTCTGCACTACAACTAACCACATCAATTAGATCAAGGAAAGGTCATAGATTTAGTTTATATACATTTTAGCAAAACATTTAATAAAATACCTCTCTATTTTTTTATGGAAAAGATGGAGAAATATAAGTTTGATAATAGCACACGCAGATGGATTTGGAACTTACTGAACTCAATGAGTAGGTGTTAATGGTTCAATGTCAATTTGATGGGAAATCTCCAATAGAGTGCCCAGGGTTCTGTGCTTCAGGTTCACAATTTTTGCCATAGTTTGAATAAAGACATGGATGGCCTATTTATCAAATTTGCAGATGATATCAAGCTGGGAGAGAGAGGGGATTCAGTAGATGACAGTCAGAATCCAAAGAGATCTTGATAAGTTATTACACTGGGAAAAATCTAATACAATGAAATTCAATAGGAATAAGTGGCATCTTACACCTGGATTAAAAAAAAATCACCTTTACTAAGTACAGGAATAGGGAAGGATATTAAGATAGCATTTTCAGAAAAGATCTGGGGATTTTAGATGTCTTCAAATTTTAATATGTGCCAGCAGCATTTTTTTTTTTTGCAGCTAACACAGAATAAGAAATAAAATATCTTACCAAGAACTTCACTGACTCACTGATGAATGTAAGCAAGATTTTTTTTTTTTTACATTCTTGCAAGAATGGGTGTCTAGATGAGTGGATACACCTTTGAAACTCCAAAGGCAGCATTTTATTTCCTATCCTGAAGAACAAGTCCCTACTTTGATTCCCCATTAATTGGGAGTTACAGAAGTTACAGGACATAAATCTCCACCTTTCATTACATAGCTAGTTCCTGCCCCAAAGGAGTTTACATTCTGTAAGGAGGAAGCTAACAGAGATAGGCTAAGGGCAAAGAATAAGGTTCTTTTCAAATCTCAGGCCACCAGCCCTAATTACAAAAGTCAGTTTCTACCCCCAAGGAGCTTACATTCTTTTGGCATAAGATAACCCCACCTTTGATTATTCCTTTATATCCATGTGGGTTTCAGTTTTCTAATTTGTTTCATTTCTCCAATTTAATTTTCATAACCGTAGAAAACAAATGCTCAACCATTTCTCAGCATAGTCCCATTGTAATCTTCACTGTTCAGATGTCATCTGGCATATAGTGTTCAATTCTAGGTACCATGTTTTAGGAAGAAAGAAGTTAAAGTCACATGGAAAGATGGGCCTTAGGTACTCCTTGGAAAGACAAAAAAAAGAGTTGACAGAATGAGTTTTATCATTCACCTAGAAAAAACTATGAATATTATATAATGAGATATTTGATTTTTACATAGCACTATATGCTATGTAGATACTAATAGTAAATATGAGGATATTAATGGTAATATAGATACTAATGATAAGTAATGGTAAGTAGAGAAATTCTACTAAAAAATTTTGCTAGAACCATTTCAAATCAACATGTTCTCTGATATTGGTGACTTCAAAGCAAAGGAGGAGAAGAAAAAGTAGAAGGATAAAGAAGAGGAAAAAAGAGCAGGAGGTAGAGGAAGATGGAGAGAAGAAGAAAAAGAGGAAAAGGAGAAAGAAGAAAAAGCAGTAGGAAGAAAAGGAAGAAGAGGATAAGGAAAGGGAAGAAGAGAAAAGGAAAGGATGAAGAGGATAAACATAGAAAGATATGGAATATAATTAAGACAAAAATATTGAATTATTTGAATTGTTTAACTGCAAAGAAAAAAGGATAATGAACAATAAAATGACATTATAGTTGACAGTAATAATTTCATTCATAAATTTGACCAATGTAAATTAATTGCCACAAAATTTTAAAAGAGCCCAGAAAACTTGTTAGTCAGGAAACATCTGAATTATTTGCCAAATGAACAAAGATTGCCTACTAAAGATAATCCTGCTTTCTGATATAAATTGATTTGTAAAATTTTACGAAGAAAGATGATAGACAATTATGATTAGCATTTGCTCATAAAGCTGCAAGAGAATCAGGGGAGGACAAGACCAATCAAGCAAAGTCATTCAAAGATGAAAATGGAAAAAATAATTACAAATGGAAGAAAAAAAAAGATTTGCAAAAGCCATTTTAACAAATTTCTGTTCATCAATCATAATAGAATGATTATACTTGGACCTCAGCATCACAGTTCCAAATGTGCTTATGGAAAAAGGTAGAAAAATGTGCTTGTTCTAAAAAACAAGGATGGGAAAAAGCAATCTCATCAGATTAAGTTAATGTAGAAGAGAACCATGATGAAGGCCATACAATTATGTGTGGAGGGGAGGGCATCAAAGGACTGAAATTTAAGATAAATCATATTTAAAGTAAATGATAAGGTAAAAGATAAAGATATGGAAAATGTTTTGAACTTTGAAAAGGTGACTAAGAGAACTTCAATATCTACTGACCTATATGTTTATTATATAAAATCTGTATGAGAATTCTCTCTTAAGAATCTCACTAACTTAGGGCATCATCTGTAAGATAGTAATAGTGAACAAGTAGGCAGTTTGAAGCCTGTTTCCAAACATTAGACCATTATATTTACCTTTTCACAATTAACTAAAAGATGATAAGAATAAAAAAATCCATTTATGCTTGTTGTTTGTCGATTATAAACAAAAAGAGATATTTGATCCAGTAGAACCTTATGGACTCTATTACAACAAACTGTGTCCTATGTATACATAAAGATCACTCAAGATTACTTGGGAGATGTGATAACATAAATAACAATACCCTGATGATAAACATTAGAAAAGCATAATACAGAGAAGTGCTCACCAAATGTATTTGCTATTATGATGGAGATCCCATAAAGAATCAAAGATGAAGAACATAATAAGGTCTTCCAGATGGCTCCATTTGCAGATGACATTATGCTGGTTACACAAAGTTCCAAAACATTTCAGAACCTCCTGGAAGAGAGCAGTAATTTTGTAAAGGAGTATGACCTACCCATCCATATAGGAAAGACCAAATATATAAAGAATGACTATTGCTCAGATTTCACTATGTATTTGAACAGGATCCAACAGAGTTTGTCCAATAGCATATAATTTCTGTGGCATATTATAACTAACTAGTGAACTGGGCTCAAAATTGAATAGGCATTGGAAAGGGGACTAGGTTACTTTTGGGAAAGTACTAGCTTCTTTTACTGATCTCCAATTCGTCTGTCTTTTAGATACTAATATTGCTTATGGGACAGCAAGATGTAAAACACCACTGCCTCTGAAGAACTCTTAAAGTCTCACATAGAGGATAATGGAAAGGTTTATGGTACATATAAGCTATCTTCAACTTATAACAAACATGGCAAAGAATCAGTAACTAAAGGTGTACCCATAAATTGGGAAATGACTGAACAAGTTTTGGCATATGAATATGATGAAATATAATTATACTGTAGTAAATTATGAAGGGGATAGTTTCAGAACTTTATATGAACTTGTGATATGGAGTGAAGAGTAGAATAAGGAGATAAATTTATTCAGTAACAATATAGTAAAGATTATCATCTTTGAAAATCTTGGGAACTCTGTGCAACATAATAACCAGTCATGATTTTAGAGGCCTCATGATGAAAAAGTTTCCCAACTTCTGATAGAAAGGTGATAGACTCAGAGCATAGATTGAAATCTTTTGGTTATAGGTAATTTGGGGATTTCCTTTACTTGACTATACCTGTGTTTGAGGTTTTTTTTTTAACTTTTTCAATGGGAGGAAGGTGAAAAGAAGGGAAGGCAGATCTTCATTTAAAAAATAATTACAAAAATCCAACAATAACATATAGCCAATAAGCCACTTAGAAGAAAAGAAATAAAAATTTATCAAGGAATTGTATCCTAAAAAGAGAAGATAGGTTAGTCAGATGATAAGAATGAGGGATGACAAGTAGGCAAAATGTTGCATGAGCTAGTAGTGTGCTGGTAAATATTTAACAACTGGTTCTCTAGAAAACAGTATATGTACATGCAAATTTTATAGTATATAGTATTAAGATTTTCTATCTTACTTTCTTAAATCCGGATCAAAAGTATCAGCAACACTTTTAGGTAAAGTAAAAAACAGATTAAAATGTAATTGGGAAAGAGTTAAGAAAATAAATCAAAATGCCATAAAACAAAGATAACATTACATTTAAGTTTTTTAAATTTATTTTAATCTGAATTTAAGAAATAAAACAGAAAATTTCCATAACATAGTAGAATAGAAAAAAAGATACATGAAATTTCAAGTTTATTATATACAACTAGCTATTTCTTTTAAAGATATAATAAAGTTACCATATAATTCCCCAACCCCACACACACATACCTCCTTTTTTCCCTCCCCTATCCTTTCCTCTGCTTTAACAACTTAAACTTAACTTATTATGTGGCTAGGAGGGATTCTTCTGTTTTGTTCTTTTTGAATATGACATTACTGGGTTAGATAGTCAACAAAAAAATAAAACAAGCCCTGATTTTGCAATATTTGGCAATGTTTGAAGCTGACTTCAACACACTGATGCCCTCAACACACTTGGAGAAAATGAGGAAGGTACCCCAGCGTGTTGAGTGGCCAGCCTATAATGGACTTTTCAAATGGACAAGAATCATACAAGATAGGTTGTGATTTGTATTATTGGAGGGAATTCCTGAAATGACAAGATGTAATAGTCTTTTGAATTGGAGTCAGGAAAAACTTCTTAGTAAATGCATTATCCCAAAGTGTAATGAGCTGTGTCAGAAGGTAGTAGGCTCTGCCTCATTGAAAGTATTCAAGCAGAAGCTAGATGACCATTTGTTGGGTATGTTATAGTTTGATTTATTTGGGGATTATAGGTCTATAGTTGCTTATAGGTCTTTTCCAACTCTAATATTCTGTAATCGTTTGATTCTATGATCTTTAGTTATTTCACTTTGTTCTTTCCTCAAATGGGTTTTCCCCTAAATGAGATTTTCTTGCAATTATAAAGCTTTGTTCTCCAAGCATGGTATTAAAGGAGGTTTTGGGTGGAATCCCCCAGGGTTAGGCCTAAAAACACCTACCACTAGATAGTGCAGGGGATAAGAGTACTGGGATCAGAGTCAGGAAGACCTGAGTTCAAATTTAACTTTAGATACTTAAAATGTGGTTTCTGGGCAAATCATTTACTATCTTTCTGTTTTGGTCTCCTTAGCTGTAGAATGCAGATAACAGATAAAAATGGGAATTATATCAAGGGATTGTGAAGAGGGTCAAATGAGATAGTATTTGTAAAGCACTTAGCATAAGACCTGGTTTGTAATAGCTAAATAATGTTCTCCTTCCCCCTCCTCCTAGCACAGGAAATCTAAGTCTGCTTATGAATAAGTAGCAGTTCTGTATATATCACATCATGGGCCATCCCTCCAGAGGAAGGTTCACCCAAGAAAGAATCCCCTTTTCCTCCTAAACCTGGCCCAAAAGAGATTGAGTATGGGATTTGCACCTAAAGCTAATTAAAGATCTAGAATGAAAAGGGATCTAAGAGACTATTTTGACTAACCCTCTAATGTTACAAATAAGGAAATTGTATTCTACTGCCATTAAGCTTGGCTTTCAGCCCTCTAATTCCAAAGCCTGCTATCTTTCACCTTTACCAGGCTGATTCCCTAGTTTACATCCTTGTCCTGAACCTTCCTAAGTTGATGATTTTAGGTAAATACTTTTATTTCTCTGATTCTAGTTTTCTTCTTTGTAAAATAGGAGAGACGGTATTTTCTTCTATATAATAAAAGTTCTTTTGTAAAACTTAAAAACATAAATGTGAATTGTTCTTTTCACCTATAAATTGATCCATTTTCATCCAATTAATATGAACCATTCAATCCCATCCAATACAGTGTCTACATAAGATATTGCATTTAATAATAATAAATATAAGCTATATTGTACCTTATGATTTGCAAAGTGATTTTCAAATATTATTTCATTTGATACAACTATTCTGGGAGGTGCATGCTATTATTTTTATCAGCATTCTACAATTGGGAAAACTGAGGTCAAGAGAGATTAAGTGGCTTGTCTGGAGTCACATAGCTAATAAGCCTCTACAATGGGATTCACATTCAGTTTTTTGAGGTTGAAGACCAATACTCTGATGATCCTTGCCCCATTTAAACTCCCCCCCTCCTTTTTTTTTGTTTCAGAGGGTAGATAAATCTTTAGGGAACAGAAAGCTCAAATAAAGAGGAAGGAGGAAGAAAGAGAAGAGAGGGAGAGAAAGAGAGAATGAGAGGAAGGAAGGAAGGGAGGAAGTGAAAGGGAAAGAGAGTGGAAAAAAGAAAAAGGGGAGAGAGAAAAAGAGAGGAAGGAGAGAGAAAAGGAAAGAAGAGAAAAAAGGGGGGAGAGAGAAACTATAACATTTTGCTATGAAATGGACAAAGGACTGGCCTCCCCTCCCTTCCCTCAGTCTTAGGGCCTGGGGCTGGCTGAAGGGTCTGCTCAGTTAGATTAGGGGATTTCTTTTGCACTTCAAAGTGCCAGATCAACAATGCTCCCAAGGATATCTTTTCTGTGAGGCTGGTCACCTAACCTTGATCCCTAGCTATGTTAAAACATCTGCCATTTTATCTTTCCTCCTGTAAAGTCGAGTCACTGTTTAATGTCAAAATGTACCAGCAAGGGTGAACAAGAATGCTTATAAGGATGCCCCTATTTCAGTTGGGCACGGAACCATGCCAGAATCCTACTGGAGGTCCGTCCTGGCCATGCACACCATCTAGGCCAGTTACAAATAAATTATTTCTAAATTATGAATTACTATGGCCGTCTTGAATTTTATTGCCTGGGCTATTTCAGCTATAACATTATATTCTGGTAAAGGGGCCTGAGCTAATTAAAGAAAATTATTAATTTTCCCAACTTCCCCAAGAAGAGTGTTCAAAAAAACTTATTTCTGAATTTATATAGAATCAGTCGTCTAACTAAGGGAGACTGTGGCTTGTTGGGATGCATTGAAAGAAGAGTTTTTGACAAAGTTCTTCCCAACTGAAGCCCAATTTGAAATGAAAAACCTCTTTCTGAGGAGAATTGCTGAAGAAAAGTCACACGCAAGGAAAGAGTAGCCCATACTAAAGAGGAAAGGAGTAAGAGTAACAATTTTCTTCAGCAACATAGTTTAGAACAACCTCCCACTAAGATTATATAGTCATTCACTGTCCAATTGCTTCCTCAGCTCCTTTTCTATAGTTCTCTTTGTGAACTTGCTCTTTCTGGCTGGAGGACACGGGACCAAACAGACTCCCACAGTTATTGCTACCGGTTATCTGAATCTATTGATATATGAGTACCTCACCTCTGGGGGCAGCCTGGGTTTCAGAGGGTAGATAAATTTTTAGGGAACAGAAAGCTCAAATAAAGAGGAAAGACATTAGCAAAGGCAGAACCTTGGTTACCTCACCAGGTTCAATAAAAGCCGTTTCCCCAGATCTATGAAAGGTGACAAGTAGACAAGTGCCCTTGTTCACTGGAGATAACAGCCTCAGGAGCTATTATCAGCCTAATTCCTTTTTACGCTGATGTAGATTTGATGCCTGCTAATATATGTCTTGTATATTTAATGGCCTTTTAATGATGAAGTGGATCAAAAGCATTTGAAATCTGAACCTTAACCATTAATCTCCATTCCAGAAATCCATGATAATTATTGCAGCTGCTTTGCCAAACTCTGTGCTACCATCAGGTCACTGCAAATATAGACACACTGTTTATCACAATCAGGCAAAGAGAATCCATTAAGGTGCTCAAGCCCTAGAGGGAGAGGACAGAGAGCCTGTCTTGAGTATAGGCAATTGGCAGAAACTGTTTACCCATTTCACCCAGCCTGTAGAACAATAAGGCTGATAATGAGAGCTTGAAGGTCTATGTCAGGGAGTCAGGATTTTAGAATCATTTGATTTAGAATCAACCCTGCAGTGTCTGCCAAGGAAAGTTTCTTTTATTGGGCTGGGGAAGATAGCAGGTGATTTGGAGAGCAAATGCCAGAGACATAGGTAATAACCACATAGGACACTTATACCAACCAGGGGCACTTCATTATAGGTACTAAACAGAAGGAGCTAAACTGACTCCAGGGAATGCACATGGCTCTCGATTTTTTGATTCTATAAATTTAAACCCTAAGCTTAACCTTGGATAGCTAACTGAAAATTCAGGATTTCTAATTCTAACTTCTCCACCAAAGAATGGGCCTACTTTTCCTAATGATTAAATAGGTTTCTTGGTTAATATAGGCTTTATCTTTATAACTGGCAAATAGGGATTTCCATTAGGTCCTGAACACAAGGAAATTAATTGATTTTCCGTCTGTTTTCTTCTCAACTTGGGAGTCAATTCAGGCCATGTAATGCATGCAGTAGATGCATCCTACCAGACAAATCTTTGAGATCCCTGTTCTGCCACTTCCCAGATACCTTTTTTTCAGATCCTCTCTACTTCACTAGGATATAACTTTTTCTTTCTACAGTTTAATTCTTTTAAATAAATAAATACATTTTTAAAATATTACCTTCATTTCTAAATATATCCCTTCCTTTGGCCTGCCCAGAGAGCCATGTCTTATAACAAAGGAAAAAGAGCAAAAATAAAGTAACAAACAAACAAAAACATAGCAAATCTGAATCTGATAGTACATGCAAAGCTATCACCCACAATCCCCCATTTCCTGCAATTGAATTCACTTCACCATTCTTCAAGTGACTATTGTGTGAAAGACTCTGGGTTTGTTCAGACAGTTTATAAATAGCAAATATTTCTATGGCACTTCCCATTCTGTGGGAAATGATTAAGTTAGATCCCCATTTTATCCCTCTATTTTATTCCAATCAGTATTATTTAGTTTAGTGTGATTCCATAAGAGTGGTGATTATTTCTGTTATATTTGTCTCATCAATTTACAATTAGTCAGTCTATTGATTAATAAAGCTCTATAATTCTTTCTTATTATAGGGCCTAGAACTTTGAACTACAAGATAAGTTAACTTGCTTTTTGTGAAATTCACTTGATTAATCTTAAAAAGCTAACTAAAGGACTTTTACCCTTTTTTCTTACTGAATCTGTGACTAAGCCCAGTGTGACTAAGATTAACTAATGGTATGGAAAGTCCCTCAACTATTTTTGACTTTCCTTTCACCTTTATTGTCCTTTTGTTAGAGAAATGAATCTATGGCACTTGGTCAATAGGCCTGTGTGCACTTGACAATGGATGACCCTGTCTTCACATTGCTATAGCTTTCTATTGTCCATTGTCTCTTGTCCAACATGGGGCTAGTGAAGGACTGTTAGCTCTGTCCATTTTGGGATATCCTCTACTGATATTGACCATGAGCATGAATTAAAGGTTTCATATATATAGGTCTATTAATCAAGAGATCCTGTATTTTACTTTGCCTCATCTGTATCATCTAGGCATTAATAAGACCCTGAAAAAAAAGGAGCCATCTCAGATTATGAGAAAATCTGAAGTCCCATTCATTGAAGGGGGTCATATCCCTCTAATAGGTGGTTATTGGCTCAGAACACTGACTCAGTTATCTTTTATTGCCTATTGGACATTTTTAGGACTCTACAATACATTGCCCATTTATGCAACACAACAAACCCGAGGTAGATAATGTAATACCCCTATTTTACAGATGAGGCCCAAAGAGCTAAGTGACTGGTCAACCACAGCTCGTGTATCTGTTAAATAGCAACCCCAGGATGTAAATCTACATCATTTGCTGCCAGATCTTTTGCAATTTCCATTAAATTACAGTTGCTTCTCATCTAATATATTCTTTACCTTCAAAGAATTAACAAATATAGCTATCATACAAGAGGGAAAATGGAAGTAATGGAAAGAAAAGTAAATGAAAAATCTTGGGAATATGCTACAAGAAATTTGAGGAAGGAGAGATCAATTTCAGCTGGTGGGATCAGGAAAGGTTTCATGGAGGAGGTGGACCATAAAGGAAACGAGGCCTTGACTTTAAATATAGAAATGGGAGGAGGGAGATTATGAGCAATCATCATTCACCTATGCTATGATGCATCTATGTAGGGTCACAGGAAAGTTAACTTTTAAGAAACTATGCAGCACCAATGGAGCACTTTCAAAACTCTGGGCAAACTATAAAACTTAAATTTATTTATTCAGTACTCAAATATTGAGTGATATTATAGGGCTCTTGTGGTGACTGGATTTGGATTAGGATGAAATGAGATACTTATAGATTAGCTAATAGTTAACAAAAGTAGTTTACTTAGTCATAGGGCAGGCCAAAGGAAGGGGTATTTTTAGAAATGAAGGTAATATTTTTAAGTCATAAGCAAGGAAATACTCTTGATTTAGCTCTAAGTGTAACTTACAACCTTCTGTATTACCTATGCTGGTCTGTTAATCTACTGGTCCTGGCTCTTCATGAGCTGGAATTTTGTACTTGGGCTACCAGGAAGTTATATGGTCTAAGCTATGTGATTCAAACCTCGGTCCTCTGGATCATTTAAATCCTGAAGATAGTTTTAATATCTTAAAGGAAAATTAATCTAGTTTATGTGGCAGGACCTTAGAAAATATTGTTCTTATGATATTCTGCCCTATAGTAACAAGACCCTAAAGCCTTCTAGAGCAGAGGTGTCACAGGGTTTGAGCATGCTTGAACATGGACAATACCCTAGAATATGCTTGGGTTAAATAACGCCTAATTTACTGTAGGGTTTGAGACCCCCTTAGCTACTCTTAACTTGGTTTAGCCCATCTGCTACAGCTTCTTGGAGTCACAGATGAGAGTTAGGTGGATCAGGTGGACACCAAAAGAACTTGTATGGAAAACTCAACCAGGACAAATGCTCCTAAGATGGTCAAAAAAAAATGATACAATGATACTATCAAGGTCTCTTTTAAGAACTTTAGAACTGATTGTATGACATGGGAGACACTGGCACAGGACCACCCAGCATGGCGTGCCCTTCATCAGACAAGGGCTGTGCTCTATGAGCAAAGCAGAATTGAATTATCCCAGAAGAAATGTGATATGCACAAAGTTAGGGAAGCCAGCCCAAATGTTCTTGTGGATATTTGTGTCTGACCTGTGGCAGAGCACTGTGAGCTTGTATTGGTCTGATCAGCCGCAGTCAATACAGCCACGTTGTAACTCAACTCTATCATAGTGATGTCATTTTGGTCTTCTGAGAACAAAGGAAAGCAATCAACCTCTGAGTATAGCCTGAACTACGATAAAATATAATTAGGAAACATTTAACAATATAGACAATACAATAGAACACAGGTAACATTAATATATGATTTTTTTTAAGTCTATATTCATTCAGACAGCTAGGTGGCACAGTGAATAGAGCATCATTCTGGAGTCAGGAGGACTTGAATTCAAATTAAATACTAGCTGTGTGATACTGGACAAGTCACTTTACCCTGTTTGCCTCAGTTTCCTCATCTGTAAAATGAGCTGTAGAAGGAAATGGAAAAAAAAAAAACCATGCCTGTATCTTTGCCAAGAAAAACCCCAAATGGAGTTATGGAAAGCAGGACATGACTAAATTGCCATAACAACAACTTATATATAGTTTACTGTTCTATGGAACCTTCCACTCGTTAGAGCTGTTATTGAACCCTATTGCCTCCCAATAAGTTTAGCTTAACAATTGACTCTTCAAACACAGACAGCACAGCTTTAAGATTTAATCTGCATTATTAGCATTTTCTCTATCACTTTTTTATGTCTAGATAATCAACAAAACAATAAATCAAACCATGATTTGTAGTATATGCTGATTTCTAAGGTATAAATGCTCACATTGAATATTTAAGAAGCAGCTTTCACAAACTGAAACAAACACTTTCCTGGGTATCCCTAATTACAAGTGTGACATAGTGACAGTAGAAAAAACAAAAACAGAAAGCAGCACTTTCCCTACTATTCTTTCTTCCTTCATCCCATCAAATTATGTTACAAGCCCCTGAAGAAGTGTTGTTGAAGGTGTTGAATATTGAATGAAGATTCAAAATCCCAAACCTCTTCTCTCCCTCCTCCCTTTGGAAGGACTGACTCCTGCCTTAACGACCTGTTCCTCAGAATGAGGAATGCTATATTTTTGTAGCTTATACAGGATCTCTGGATATAAAGTGGTGATGAGGAGTAAGAAAAGCACCAGAAACTTCAGTGCTATAGGGCAGACAATAACATTTCTGGTAGAGTCACTAATTCTCATCATGGGTCAAGGTTATGTCTAATAAGATAACTAAAGGGTCATTATCCTCTTATATAGAGACAGCGAGATGGCTCAGTAGACACAGTGCTGGCCCTGGAGTCAGAAGTCTTTGCTATTTAGTTGTTTAATTGTGTCTAACTCTTTGTGACCCCATGGACCATTCCGACTGGGTAGTTTTCATGGCATAAATATTGAAGTTTTCTTTTTCCAATGAATTAAGACAAATATAGATTAAATAACTTGTCTTTGGTTACACAGAAAGTGTCAAGTTGAAGTTGAATTTAGGTTTTCCTGACTCCAGGCCCAGTGCACTATATACTGTCCAGCTAGCCCTAACATAATGTAGTAGATGTTTAATAAATGTTTGTTCCTCCTCTCCTCATCTCATCCTTTTTTCCAATCCAGTTTTGAGGAACAAACATATTGTTTGTCTGATTCAGGATGGGCTGATGCTTCAGGCTGAGACTGGAATTAAATGAGACACTCATGGAGCATCTAAAAGCTAACAAAGAAGGCTCACTTAGCCATAATATAGAAAGGATATACAACAAAGATACAGAATTGATTCAGTTGAGCATGACTGCCCCACCCCTATGTTGGTCGTATTGGAAGACCTTGCCCCCCGTGCTGATTTTTATGTACTTGTAGGCCACAGAGAAACTACATTGATGATTCAGGTCTTAGTTCCTTAATTCATTACTTTTTGAGGCTAGTTTAGTACCTTTTAGGAAAAGGAGTCTGGCCTGCATGGCGAAGTCTTAGGAAATATTGCTTCTACTATAGGTGTACCTAGTATACAGGTGCTGCATGGAGGCAGAATAGGGACATTTGATTCCTAAACCCAAACTCTTCCACTGATGATTTATACAATTTTCAATAAGTAACTTTCACTTTCTAGATCTCATTTTTCCTTCCCAGCAAAAAAAATGAGGGCAATGGGGAAGATGGCAACCAAAGTCCTTTCTATAGTTAACATGCTATAATTCTGTGATTAGCATTGTCATTCAAGATAGAGTAGACCAGAAGTGCTAGTATGACAATCCCTATTTTCTGCAAATTTTTGGACTCTGGTATGGGATAAAAAGCCCTGTATCAGTCCCCAGTCAGCTACCAGATTGCCAAGCCTATTCTTTAGCAGTATGCAGAAGAGGGAAAAAAATCACTGTCCTGGAGCTTTTTTTTTAAAGGCATTTATTAAATCCCTCTTATGTGCCAGATACCATGCTAAGCTCTTTATACATAGTATAAGGTAGTTATTATCATTATTTTACAATTGAGGAAACTGAGTCAGAACTTAAATGACTTACTGAGATTCACACAGATAATGAATATCTGATTTGACTTAGCTTCCTGAATTTAGGTCTATTTCTAAATCCGCTGTAATTTCTATTTGCCTTTTTTTTTTTAAATCAAAATAGGTTTCACAGAGGAGGTGAAATTCTAAGTGAGTATTGAAGGATTTATGGCAATTTGTTTTTCTTTATGGTGTCCCCTGCCTCTCAGATACATCTACAAGAATTTGAAGAGCATTCTGTCCCCATCCATTAAGCTGCTATGACTCCAGAGTGAAGTGTGGCCTAAATTGTACCCTGAGATCAGTAGTGTTTTTTCTGAGATATATTTGGGAGGGAAGGCAATAGGGGCTAAATGACTTAGCTAGGGCCATACAGCTAGTAAATTTAGTCACCTTCTTTGACGAAGGGGCGATGTACATGTGATGTAATTTTAAATTGTCTGCATTATTAATTTTTCTTCATCACTTTCTTAAGTCTACACAAGCAACAAAACAATAGATAAGTCTTTATTTGTGGCTTTTGTTGATCTCTGAGGTGTAAATGCTCAGACTGAAGATTTAATAATGGGCAGTCCTGAGCCAGTTAAATCTGGTGTCAGCATGCCCTGACTGACATATGTGAGTGCTTTAAAAAAGAAAGGTATGATGTAGTGGAAACAATCCTGAAATAAGAGTAAGAACTCCCTGGATTTGAGATCTGACTCTAACACATTCTTGTTATAATCTTGGATAAATCACTGTACCTGCCTAATACTTATTTTCCTCACCTATAATATAGAAATCATCTTACTCCCAAGAAGTCATTGGGAAGTAGACACTTTGTAAATTGTAAAGCAATAAGGAAATGTGAGTATTGTTGATAATTAGCGATACCTAATGCATTGATCTTCCTGAATAGATTGTCATGTGTCGCTCCCCCCCTCCATCTTGAGACCAATTCCTTTATAGAATAGCTGTCCATTTGTTATCTATTAAGAAAGTGACCTTGCTAGTGGAAACCAGGGCCCATAAGACTTGCCTGTAGGATAAAGCACATGCCTTTGGTTTTTTTTTTTTTTTTTTTTCTGCAGGGGATATTAATCCCAAGCATGTATAGGATAGATTTGTATCACAGGCAGTTAGATAAGACCAATCAATGGCCCTAGAGTCAAAAAGGCCTGAATTCAAATCCAGTCTCAGACACTTCTTAGCTGTGTGATTGTAAGACACTTAACTTTTAAATTTCAGTTCCCGTAAGTGTGAAATGGATTAAATAATAGTACCTACTTTCTTTCCCCTTTCCTAGGGCTGTTTGCAAAGTGCATAGCTTTTGCTTGGTACATAGTAGGAATTACACAAATGATCATTTTCTTCCTATTTTCTTTATTCTCATTCATATTATCTTTGTCTAGATAAGGGGCTTTTGTTATCTTAAGGGAGAAAATTCACACTTTCTCTTTTCTTTCTCCACATATCTTTTTCTTAATGACACCAAAAGGGTTTTGTTTCTTTTAATCAGCTGTCTAGGTGAGGAAGGGAGGGGCCAGACCGTGAGGAGTCCGGCATTTGGAAGCAAATTAAGAAATTCCTTGTTCTTTTGCTCTGACCTTGGTTTTTCATCTCCCTGTCCATCCAGGCCAGAGACCTCCAATCCCACTTCCTCAGAGGCAGTAATACACTGTCATCCTCCTTGACAGAGGCCATCTGCCCAATGATTGTATTAAGAAGGTAACATATCTCCCTTTCCTCCCAGAGGTCAACCTAATTTACTCCTGTGTGAGTGAGGCCCATGACCTTGTCATTGCCCCACACTATCGCTGATGAATGGGGAGTCATGGCAATAGCTGCCTATTCCTAGTAACCGGCTTGGGAGTAGATGGCCATTTTGAGGCTGAGATATTGTCTGTGTGAAAGTTCAATGGAGTGTGGTAATAGCTGCACCATCATAAACTCTCCTGATTATCTGAGCCTGCAGCAATTTGCACCCCTTCCCCCAGTCTCTCAATCACTTCCCCAGAGTCACCTGGAGGCAATCTGGGCTTTTCTAGCTTCAGGTCTTTGCTCCAGCCATGGGAACTGTAGCCAGTTCTCCATCATTGTAGCAGGTGTCACAGGCAGAAGAAGGCTGCTGTCCATGGTTCCCTTTCTTCTGGAGGAAAGGCTGTCAGGGACTAGAGTTCTCTTTTGTGTGAGGGTTTTTGTTTTGTTTTGTGTTGTGCGTTTTTATTTTGAAACAGCACAATTATAGAGTTGGGACCTTGATTTCTTCTCCCCAACCTTACTTTCTAAAACTGACAGGTTATTAATGCTTATGAGACATAGTACCCACCTCAGTTCAACAAAGTGGTAATTATGCTGTCTCTGAACTTCAATCACTTTCTTTGTCCCTGACACTATATGGTTGATATTTTTTGGACATCCCTCTGTTTCCAAAACCTTAAGAGGACAATACTATGTTTTGGGAGCTGAGAGGGATTTTGGATGAGGAAACTAACATTTATAACAGTGCCGTTGGAAAGAACTCCCAATCCTATGGTCTGGCCCAGTGAGTATGGCCTTCTCCTGAGAGATGTCCTGAGAGGTTTGCTAGCAAGAGCTAATTGTCAAATTTTCAGTGTGAACATTTACACCTCAGGAATGGACAAATCAAATTAACCTTGATTTATTGTCATATGGATAATTATTTTATTTTATTTTATTATTAAAGCTTTTTATTTTTAAAAACATATGCATGGATAATTCTTCAACATTAACCCTTGCAAAACCTTGTGTTATAATTCCTCCCCCTTCCTTCACATTCTTCCTCAGTTGGCAAATAATCCAATATATGTTAAACATGGCAGAAATATATGTTAAATCCAATATATGCATACATCTTTATAGTTATTTTGCTGCACAAGAAAAATCAAATCAAACTGGAGAAAAATAAGAAAGAAAATAAAATGCAAGCAAACAACAAGAGTGAAATGCTATGTTGTGAACCACACTCATTTCCCACAGTCCTCTCTCTGAGTATAGGTGGCTCTCTTCATTGCAAGATCATTGGAACTGGTCTGAATCATCTCATTGTTGAAGAGAGCATATCGATCATTTAAAATTAAAATGTATCCTGCTTTTTGATAGAGCCAGTTTTTAATATTTAGTAGCATATCCTTTCTACTTTTCTCCATTGAGTTGGTAACAGAGATTTAATCCAAAGTATGGTTGTAAGTAACTCCAGTGCTTTTATCCTTGGTGGATAGAGAGGCCTATACTAAAAAACCTAGTGGCCTGGTTCCTAAATCTGTGTGCTTTATGCCCATGTAGGAACAAAGAGAGAAATCCTTATCCAAGGATCTTTTGATGAAATAACTTTTTTTTTTTTTTGCTGTATTTGATTGCTTTCTTTCCTCACTTTCTGTAGAAAGAGGGGAACAGAGACAGAGAGAAATAGAGATAGATAGAAGAAAGGATGGGGTTGTTCATTTTCAAAGAGAACTGATGACATCATGGGGTGATATCTTGACTCTCTTGTGAATTGAATTTAAGTGAGACGGAGCTGCCCAGGGTTGTCAGCTCTCTCTCTTCCAGAGTCATTAAAGTCCAATGACAAGACAAAAGTCAGGATGACTGATCTGGGATGCAGTAGAAGATCTTAGATTCTTCGATGTCTGACCAAACTCTAAAGACTTCACAGAACCTGCTTTAACCAGCTTCATGGCTGTTGGAGCAAATTGTTCTCATCTACCCATTTCACCATGGAAATCTTCACATGCTTGGGGTAGACATCGCTTTAACTCACTGATAGGTCTGAGACCTGTTAGTTACCTTTAACCTGCATTAGCTCATCTGCCAAGTTGCTGTGGCCACTATGTATGCTACAACTTCTGGGAGCCACAGGTGTGAGTTGGAGTGCCAGAGGGGACACCAAAGGTGGATGAGCAGCCCTGAAAAGATGCCAGTCCTCCTTGAACTCTCCGTACACCTGAGACATTAAGAGAAGAAAATATGTCATCAAACATATTGGGACATTCTCTTTCTGGCTTCTTCCTCTACATTTGTTCTGGTTTATCTTCCTCAAGGTGGATAAGGGAAGAAGGACCAACTCTTCAGGTTCCCTAACTTTTCATCCCTGCATATAAACTGACTTTGAATGCCTTAAAGGTATGTCTGGGTCCTCAGATTCATGACAAATCATCTGAGGTAGTGAGAAAGAATGATGCACTTTCATTTAAAAGACCTGGGTTCAAGGGCTACCCTGTCACCCAAAAGTCTGCATGGATATAATGGAAGAAGCATAGGATTTAGAATGAAAGAACATCTGTTCAAATCCTAATGCTCTTACACAGATGTGGACCTTTAGGCAATTTATTCTCCTTTTCTGATCCCCTATTTCCTTATCTATTGTGGCTCTAAATCTTTTATCTCAAGATAGCTAAGTGGTACAGAGGATAGAGGGATGAGCCTGGAGTAAGGAATATTCAACTTTCCAAGTTCAAATACACCCTCAGATATATACTAATTATATGACCCTGTGCAAGTCACTTAACCCTAATTGTTTTGCTTTCCTTGTCTATAAAATGATTTGAAGAAGGAAATGGCAAATTACTCCAGTATCTTTCCCAAGAAAATCCCAAGTGGGGTCACAAAAAGTTGGAAATTACTGAAGCAATGGGACAAGAGAAACAAAACTCACTCTCTCTCTCTCTCTCTCTCTCTCTCTCTCTCTCTCTCTCACTTTCTCTCTCTCTCTCTCTCTCTGTCTTTCTCTCTCTGTGTCTCTGTCTGTCTCTCTGTTTCTCTCTCTCTCTCTCTCTCTCTCTCTCTCTCTCTCTCTCTCTCTCTCTCTCTCTCTCTCTGTCTCTCTGTCTCTCTCTCTGCCTGCCTGTCTGTCTGTCTTTCTCTCTGTCTATCTGTCTTTGTCTGTCTGTCTGTCTCTCTATCTGTCTTTGTCTGTCTGTATCTCTTTCTCTCCTCTCTCTCTCTCTCTCTCTCTCTCTCTCTCTCTCTCTCTCTCTCTCTCTCTCTCTCTCTCTCTCTCTCTCTCTCTTTCTCTCTCTCTCTCTGTCTCGCTCTCTCGTACAGCAGCTGCTCACTGGCCTGACCTCAGAGCATCCATGTAGTTAACATCTATGTCACATACTTGGGGCATGTGTTCTGCTGGTGTCATCACTGCTTTGCTGGTCTCTGCAGACATGTAGGTCTCCATGAGATGTTCTGTGATTGACATAGCCTCACTGGACATGTGGCTGCAGAGATTTTCTTTGCCAATTTCCTTGGCTATCTCTTCCTCATTCAAAGAGAGTAGCTCTGCAATGGTTATGCAGTTCAAAAGTCAGAGGCTTCTTTTTATAGATCTTCTGGGAAAGCAGTCACTCTCAGCCAGTGCACCAGCAATAGCCCTGGGCACAAGAATCCAGTCTTTTCAGTTATTTCAATTATTTTCAGTTTTATATATATCTTCAGAAGACTTTCAATCCCAGGCACCCATCTCTTTAGGGGGAAGAACAAATTCATTCAACTAAAAAGCTGTTGCCCTTAGAATCAAGTCTTATCTTTTCTTTGAATTCAACGTCTAGGTTCAGGGGCTTGGATTGTTCTGGCAGAGACTTCATCCTAGCTTAAAGTAAACATTCCCTTTGCTTCTTGATTTTAATTTCTGTAGGCCATAATACGCCATGCTCATTATCCATGTAAAGGACCTTTGCCCAATAAACTACTAAACCAGCTCTAAGGTTTTAAAATTCCCCATTTTTCCAGCTCCAAATCTCCTTTCCCATGTAGTGAGCAGATAGGAGAATGGCCCAGAGACAAAGTTATGATCATGGTCTTCTCTATGTGCTCCACCTTTTGCATGTAGATATCGACAGCAGAGTCTATAATTTACCTGAGTTTACCCTTTCTTTTCTATAATGCTTACAAAGTTCTTTCTACAGAACCACTTTGGAAGACAGGCACACAATTATAATGCTATCTCCATTTATAAATGAGGAAACAGAGAATTGATCATTAAATTGAGCTAGTAATAAGGCTAGGATTTGTATTCAAATATCTGGACTCAAGTTCAACTTGCTTTTCTTTATACTACACCAATATATATTTATTAAAATGTAGTCCCTAATCCTTGATCCAGTGGTTCAAAACTGTTTTCACAATATTATCGATTTTATTTGCTTTTTATTCTCATTCTTTCATGAACATACAGTAGAATTTTCCATTGGCTTCAGGGCCTGTGAATTAAAGTTTTAGCTGCAAAAATGAAGGCTGAGTCCCTTCTTCAAAACTGGATTTTGCATTTACAAATGGACAAATTCATAGAGCTGTTTTGTTTGTATTTGTTTGATATCAGCATCAATGAATGATCAAAAAAAATCTTTTACATGAATACTTGGTAACAAACACAAGTGGAACTGCAATATTCAAAGTATTGAGTTGCTTTTTAAAAAATTCTCATGGTTTATCCTGGAACAATTGTGTTGACATGAATCATTTAGTGACACCAAACTATACTAGTAGTCATTGTATTCTTTACCATTGCTTATTATTCATGGCAAAAAAGCCCAAACCCTCCAATTTTACCTAAGAATCTTTGATATAGAAATAAAAATTATTAATTTTATTAAATCTGGACCCTTGAGTATATATATTTAAATTTTTTGTGTGTGATAAAATGGTAAATATTCACGGAATACTTGTGCCGCATATAATGACTGGCTTGAAGAAAAGCACTTAATGTGATTATTTGAGTTTTGAGCTGAACTAGTCACTTTTTCCCTCCATGAAACATCATTATTATTTGAAAGAGCTATTGATAGATACAATGCAGTTATTCAGTTACTTACATTGAGCATTTGGCAGACATTTTCTTGAAAATGGACAAAGGGAGCTTGTCATTTCAAGGAAAACAACTTGACAACATTTGTTGCCAATAATAAAATTTGAACTTTCAAGGGAAAATTAGAATTTTGAAAAACTTGTATCTACCACCAGGAACTTGACAGCTTTCCAATACTTAGTGACTTTTCTGAGAAGATTGGTAATGATATTAACAAAGTGATTTTTTTTTGGTATTGTATAATGAAGTATGTCAATGTTTGGAAGATCTGTATAAATCAGTGAACAATATTTTTTCCAAATGCATGATATCTCATGTTACAAAATCACACATGAATAAAAGATCCATTAAAATGCAAGAGAGACCATGGGATTTTAATGTAACACAGAAGCATGAAGCATTGATATGGTTTCATATTCCACATGACCTTTAAGAAATGACCACTTGTTGAGATTTGGTATAGTATTAAGGAAGACTCACCATGATGATCTGAAAAGGCTATTAAAATACTGTTTCCTTTCCCAACTTCATACCAGTGTGAAGCCAGATTTGATTTCTATACTTCAACCAAAACAACATATTGCAGAAGCAGATAAGAGATTACAGCTGACTTTTTAAAAATCAGACAAAGAGATTTGCAAAAAAAAATACAAAATGATGCCATTTCCCACAAATTTTTATATAATTATTTTACATATTTTTCTTTTTTTCATATTTTTCATAGGTTAACAGGTAATGCATTTATTAGTGATGTTTTTAAATGAACTAATAAATAATTTTAACTGTATCCACTTCAATTTTTAATATGGTTAACATCAATAGAAATATTCCCAATAGGTAAAAGCTCTTTGCAGATCTCAATAATTAAGAGCATAAAACAATCGAGATCAAAAAGTTTAAGAACCATGGCATTACACTATTTTCTCCCTTCTTCTTTGTTTCCTTCCCTCTCTAAATGGGTAAGTCACTCTTCCTAACCTCTTCAATCCCCCATAGGTCAAAAGGAGTGTAAGATAGAGTGCAGGGTATTGAAAGGTTAGCACATACTTCATGTAGCTCAAGTCCCATGATTTTCCTGCATACCAGCCCTGTGGTAGGTGGAGGAAGGCTTCTTTTTACCTTCAACTTGACTATAAGAACCTTCATTATTCAGGATAGTCCCATGAGAAAGGCCAAATGAAATGTGAGGGAAAGTACTTCTTAGGGGTTTTTATTTTCTTAGGTATAAAAAGGTATAAAAATATTTCTGGGGAGTCTTAAGATTATAACTAATTCCTTGCTAATTGTATTTTCTTTCACTTAGTGATATCATTTGGACAACAATTGACCGATTTTTTCCCCCTGAAATAGTTCAAGCCTTGATAAGTTAGATCTGGATCTAATTATTGGAATCTGGATAATAAACCTCAAAAGGCTTTAGCTTCCATTACCAGTTCAGGGTCTAATTGCTAATAATAATAATAATAATAATAATAATAATAATAATAATAATAATAATAGTTATCAGCTACATAACATTTTATAAGCTTTGGAAAGTGCTTTATATCTATTATCTCATTTGATCCTCAAATTAACTCTTTGAAGTTATTATTCTCATTTTACAGATGGGGAAATTGAGGGGAAAGTGATTTGCTCAGGATCACATAGTAAGTATAAGAGGAAGAATTCAAACCTAGCCTTTCTGACGAAGTCAAATGCTCTATCCACTATGGCATCTAGTCAATGCAAAAAGCACAGATGGAAACTCAAAAGCAACATCTATAGAAAAACGAATTCCAGGGAGCTGAGCTAATAGACAGGGGAGGTCCTACCCTTTACCTTAAGCACCAATCCCATCTAGCAAGCTCTTTCGTGGGAGATGGACTCTATGAAAATAGATTGAAAAAGCAGGTGCAACAGCTCCCTCCCTTATGGATGAACACCTGCTGGTCATTCATTACCTTAACAGCATCAAGACAGCAAGTTTCCCAGGTGAACATAGTTTCTTGATTTCAGGCCTTGTTTGCCAAGTCACCCTAGGTGTTTAATACCCATGATAATGTTTCCTTGGTTACTGGCCAGATGCAATTTTCCCATGAGGCTGTTGGGAGCTCCCAGGAGTGTAGCATTTCGCAGGTGGTGTATGCTTAAATGATGGAAGTATTCTTCCTGTAAAGGGTGTTTACTGGTGTCCGGAGCCAGAGCATTTCCAACTTTAAGCAGGGTTTGCAATAGGAAAGCAGATGCTTGTCTTACTCCAATTAGGCCTTCAGGAGGTAATGACTCAGCTGAACAATCATATGGCCCCTAGGAATTGCTAACTTCACAAAGATGAGGCTGACAGAAGATGGGGGCTGCAAAGTTTGAGATATGTGTGTGTGTGAACAAATAAAAATGTGGTTTACCCTTGGATATCCACTGCATTTGTGTGTGTGAGCAGACACAAAGTAAACCTCCATTATAGTATCACTCACGATTGTACCGAGTCACATATGTCCCCAACCCTCCCTTTACCCCTCACTGTCTCTTCTGCAGAATACTATCAAGCTCCTCTGACATTCTTCATGATACATTTCTGGGGAAATCAATGGGCAACTAGAATTAATGATTGGATCAAATGTGAGTCAAACACTAGGAATCACAGAATTCATAGTAATAGTATCATAGATGGATAAGCTCTTCGAAGACATCCATTTCTATCTCTTTCATTTTATATTGGAGGCCCAGAGAGATTAAATGACTGCCTTGAGTCATATAGGTAAAATGAGGCAGAACCAGGATTTGAACCTCAGTCCTTTCAAGCAAAACTCAGTACCTTTTTTTTCACTGTATCACACTCTCTCACATAGGAAGCAGGGTACAGAACAGATAGTATGTATAGGCAGGTTAATTGGGAATTTGGCCAGATAGGCACATTAAGAAAAGGTTTTAATAAATAAGATCAGAGGCAAAGTTTACATATCATCCTATTTCTCTTCTATGTTATATGAACTTATAAGCGTTTTTAAAGATATGTAGAGAGCTCCAATTGAGGAAATTCCCACTTCCAATGAAAATCATTAATTATTCTGTAACTTAGAGATTACCTTCCCTCCTTTTACCCAATCCTTGCAGGCACTGCAGGAAGCTCTTTCCCCTAATCTTCCTTTAAATTTTTCTTTTTCCATTCCTTCACCTGGATGAATATTGAGCCTTCAATCACTGCCCCTGTGAGAAGGATCCCAGAGATGCCATCCCACTTTCCCTTTTCCAATGGCAGTGGGTGGCTCTCTGTACTGATCCCTTCCCTTCGCC
The DNA here is from genome assembly GCF_016432865.1 of Antechinus flavipes. Taxonomy (NCBI): domain Eukaryota; kingdom Metazoa; phylum Chordata; class Mammalia; order Dasyuromorphia; family Dasyuridae; genus Antechinus; species Antechinus flavipes. Next base: position 337,255,868 of record NC_067399.1, read on the forward strand.
AAGTGGACATGACCATTCCCACCACTTAAATGAGCAGCAGTCTCCAACAACAATTCATCTTGTGAGATCAAAGATTACTGAGCTTTACCATCCAGATGCTTTGTAGTCTTTGCAGACATTATCAACTGAATTTTAACACACCTTAAAGGTTTCTAGGATTTGATACTATTAGAACCACTAGACCCACTCCAAAACTGAATTGTTCATTAATTGTAATCTTCCTTCAATTTGAATATGTGCTCCTTGAACAAAGCAACTACCTCACATCTTTTTTGTGTCTCCAGTGCTTAGCATAGTATCTGGCAAATAGTAAGCGCTTAATAAATGCTTTTTCATTAATTGCTTCATTTTTTTTACATTAGATGGTGCTGTTGGGCAACGTTGGCTCCAGAGGTGAAGGATTACTTCCCATTTCATGATGACCCCTACTTTTGGAATATGGGAGCCTTACTCTTTCCTCAGTTCTTACTTTACTCATCATGGAATGTGACTATGCCTTATCTAGTGCCTCACCAGGGACAGCCCAGTTTCAAAATAAAGAAAACAAAGAAGGGAGTGAATTTGTTTGAGGTTCCTTGCCTCAGAGAAATGTCCTGCATTTATCAAGTCATCTCATACAATCTAAATACATTTACACATGACTCCTGCCTAATCTAAGGTAAAGGTTGATCTTAAGTCATATGGTTTAATCTCATCTGCTATTGAGGAGCTATTAATTTTTTTTAGCTTTTTATTTTCAAAATACATGTAAAGATAGTTTTCAACATTCACTCTTGCAAAACTTTGTGTCCAAAATTTTTTTCCTTCTCTTCTTCCCATCCTCTCCCCTAGGTGGCAAATAATTCACTATATATTAAACATATGCAATTCTTCTATACATATTTCCATAGTTATGCTGTGCAAGAAGGAAAGAAATGAGAAAGAAAACAAAATGCAAGCAAACAACAAAAAAGTGAAAATACTATGTTATGATCACACTCAGTCCTTATAATACTCTCTCTGAGTGCAGATGGCTCTCTTCCTCACAAGACCATTGAAACTGGCCTAAATTACCTCACAGTTGAAAAAAAGCTACTTCTTGCAGAATTGATCATCTTATGATCTTGCTGTTGCTGTGTACAATGTTCTCTTGTTTCTATTCACTTCACTTAGCATCAGTTCATGTAAGTCTCTCCAGGCCTCTCTGATCATTTCTTACAGAACAAGAATATTCCATTATATTCATATACCATAACTTATTCAGCCATTCCCCAACTGATGAGCATTCACTTAGTTTCCAGTTCCTTGCCACTACAAAAAGGGCTGCTATAAACATTTTTGCACATATAGGTCCTTTTCTTTTTTGTGATCTCTGTGGGATACTGACCCAGTAGAGACACTGATGGATCAAAGGGTTTGATCCAAACTACAGTTTGATAGTCTTTTGGTCTTAGTTCCAGATTGCTATCTAAAATAGACAGGATCAGTTCACAACTCCACCAAAAATAGGTTTTTTTTTAAGTAAAAACTCTTAAGGATCTTTTTTATATGACTATTGCCTCAACTTGGGTTCAATAAAAATCTTTTCCCAGCTATTCGAACGATCCTGAGCATCAGTTTTCTGCTTTTCTCTCTCTAATTCCAAACCATTTGTTGGTTCTTTACTTTGCAATCTTGTTCCTCTCTTTCATAATTAAGAATATACACAAATTTTAAAGAGGTTATGATCAGTCATAACTGTATATCAAAGGTAAAATAATTTTTGGAAATTATGACTTTAGAAAATAGAAAAATCTTTGAATACACACCAGCCAGGTGAGGGGAAAAGGAGAATTAAACATTTTCACTACACCTTTATAGATTTCATATTTAGCGCATTATACTTTGACCCTTTCTCAGTAGGCTTGAATAAGCAGATAGTGAGCTGAGAATACAGATTGGCTCAACACCACACTCCCAGGCTCACCCTGATACATCTGCTAAAGCTGTAGCAACTCTTTTTCTCTCTTCTAATCACTAGTCCCAAGTCTACCACCACACTCAGTCTTGTTAGCAAAAATGAAACTGTCCTTTGAGATCATTTAATTTTCATTTTAAAGGTAAGAAACAGACTCAAAGAGGTACTATGACTTCTTATCCCTCATTCTGTGATTCCACCAAACCAGCCTTCATTCTGTTCCTCATTCTTGACACTCCATTTCCTATGTCCATGCCTTTGCAAAACTGTCCTATATGTTTGTTCCTTCCCTTGCTCAGAGTCCTTCTCTTCATTTGAGACGCAATTTAGGCAATATCTTCTTCATCATCCTCTCAACTGCTACTACCTTGCTCCTCAAACTGTTTTATATTGAACTCCTTTGCATATATTTGTATTTATTAACTTTGCATTTATCATATATATGGACACATTTGTTATCTTCTCTATTTGAATGTAAACTAATTATTTTATTGTTGCTGGTTTTGGTCCTTAATTCTCAAAGAGGACCAATGACAGGGTGATGTCTTGATTTGCAAGTGAATTGGTTTTAAGTTAGTAGATTACACAGGCAGGGCTGTGCAAAGTTACCAGCCCCACTGTCTCCTCCAAAGTCATCAGAGTCCAGTGGCAGGATGACTGGTGATGGCCTTGGATGCAGTGGGAAGCCTCGGCCTTTTTAACTTAAGGCCTTTCCCAGGTCTCAGCCTGTCTGAGATAACACCCTTCCAATAGTTAAGGGCAAGGTAAGACCTGCAGCAAAAGATGGACTAGTTTGCTTTCACAAGAGAATGGGTCAGGAAGGGAAGAGAAGACCCTGAGTACTTAGCATAGTGCCTGACACACAGGTGTTTAATACTTTTTGATTGACTTGCCCCAGGTTAGATGGGCAGCCAGTGACAGGGCTGAAATTCAAGCCAGAAGCTCCAGCTCCAGATTCAGTGTTTTTTTCTGCCATACCCCTATGGCTCCCTGGGGACCTGATGCAATTTGAATGTAATGAAATCTCACTTAAAGCCCAACTATTTCCATTTCTCAAGGGGCCTACTATTGGTGGCCATCATGGCCCTTTCAAGAATAATTCCTTTACTAAAAGATACATATAATCTGACTAGATTTAACCATCATGTTGCTTGTTACCACACATTGGACTGAAAGGGAAATAGGCTCATATAAAATCCCCTAATATCTTTAAAATAAGAGTTTCAATACTTTCTTCAAACCAGAAAAGGGAGCTGGAAGGCCAGGAAGAGCCAGTTCCGGAGGTGAGGGTCCTGAGTACTTCCCTGAGGGTCTTTCCCTCCTTCTGAACCAAAGCCCAGTGTGTCTGTGTGCATTGAGGAAGGAGCTGGTATACTTGGAAAGTTTCCAGGAAATAAAGATTCCTTCCAATTCTCAGCTCAATTGCTTATGAATAAATTAGCCTTGGAACTTGATGAAGCTGCACAAAACCTAGAGATGTGGGAAGGGGTAAAAAACATGCAGTGTTGACGCTTTCCTCTGCTACTCGTAGGCTGTTTGGGTAACGGGGCCTGCTGAGCCAGCAGCACCAATATATTCCACTTGGTGAGAGAGAAGACTGGGACTTTTTCTTGGACTGCACACTGGGGCTTCAGACCAAACTTGACATGTCTAACACAGAACTCATCACCTTTACAGTAATACTGGCTCTCCCTCCTGACTTCCCTGTCAAGAGTGCAGTCAGAGCAATAACTATGCCAGAGAAACTGAGACTTTGATCCAAAGCATTGAAATTTAGAGTGTTGATAACACTTGAATTCATTTGGCAGGTAGAAACAACTGAATCTAGCATCTAGCTAGCAAGAATCATTGTTTAAAATAGCAAGCTTTGTTATTACCTCATTCTTTTTTTTTCTCATTCTAGCAGCCAAATCCTAGATGATCCTCCCCTTCTTGTAACTAGCTTTCCCCCCCTGCTTCTGGTGGAGATCTTTACATCAGCAGCCTCTCAGTACCTTTCCTAAGAATATCCTGGCAATCTCTCCTAGAGTTTTCTTTCTTTTGCCCCGCATAATTGAATTTGTCTTTAAATTTTGATTTGAGAGCTGACCCTGGATATCAGAATTATTAATCATGACTCTGTTTACAAGGGTGAACTTGGAATCAGGAAAATCAGAATTTGAATCTTGCTTTTGAAACTTCCTAACCCGTGTGACTACAAGCAAATTGCTTAACCTCTCAGTCTCAAATTTCTTTTTTGTATAACTTCACTTTAGCACTTACTTCATAGGGCTGTTTGGAGTCTCAAATGACATGCTATATATAAAGTGATTTGCAAACTTTAGAGCATATAAGGTGTCTCAATAGTCATTGCACTTTTAAGCAATTAAAGCTTTTGTCAACAATAATTATTACCTAGCACAAAATTCAGGAATTGTCTTTAACACCTCTTTCCCTTATACCATATATTATTGATTGTGGAATTATGTTGATTCACATTTCCCATCTGTTTTTTCCATTCCCTCTGCCACCAACCTAGCCCAGACCTCCTTAGAGCTGGCTTATTGTGATTACCTTTTAACAAATCTTCTTGCCTTCATTTCCCTCTCTTCAGTCCATCTGGCACAATGAATCACTACTTTCTATGAACTAAACAGATAGTTGTTTCCCATATAGAAAATACTAGCTACAGATAGGAACTGTCCACAGCTGAAATTCCTTAAGAGCAAAAAACGGGAGAGCTTTCAGAATCATTCTTTAGAGGTCTTTCAGCTGCAGCTTCCTGACTGCACCCTCATCTTGGATAGAGCCATGGGGAACAATTTCATTGCTCTTTGGTCTGGCATTTTTTGTCTTCCACTCACTAAGGTTTTCCAATCTTATTTCCCATTACTTCCCAATATGAAACTTCTACTCCAGGGAAGCCAGCCTTCTCATAGTTCCCCAGAAATGCCTTTTTCATTTTCATCTGCATGTTTTTGATTACGCCATGCTTTCTCCTAGAATGTCTTTCCCATTTCTTTTCCTATATTCAAAATCTTCATTCAGTTTAAGTCTTATTCTCTTTTCAGACTTTTAAACTTCTACTCCATCACAAATAATTTCTCATTGTTTGGAACTCCTATACAATTTATAGACTATGTCAATCATCTTCAAATCTTTTTGATTGCATAATCCTATCAGTAAACAATTTATAAAAATGCAACCTAATGTACATATGCTACTGTGCTAATAGTTTTATATACCTTATAAAATATACAAAAAATAGAAGTCAAAAGAGAATGAGATTAAGATGAAATAATATTTGGTCCTTAAGTCAAAGGGGAGCCATTGGTATTTATTGACAAAATGACATGGTCAGACCTATATTTTAGGGAAATCACTTTGGCAGCTAGGTGAAGGATTGATTAGAGCAGGAGAAAACTGAGGCAGGAAATCCAATCAGGAGGCTATTGCACTAGTCCGGGTGAGAGGTAGTTAGTGTCTGAAAGAGGGCAGAGCTATGTGAATGAAAGCATAGAAATGTATTAAATGTTATAAAAATAGAATCTACAAGATGTGGCAACTGATTGGTCATGTGAACTGTGAGAAAGTGAAGATTTTAAAATGACACTAAGGCCATGAACTCTGGATATCTGGGAAAATGGTGGTGCCCTTGGAAAAATTTGGAAGATCAGTGGGTGGCTCTGGGCATAAGGCATAAATAGCATAAGGACATCTACAATCTGTTTATTGAAAGTCATTCATTGCGTTCATCCTGCGCAAATCACTGTCTTCCCTCTCCCAAATTGGATGCTATTTGGTTATGGCTTTTACTTATTAGTCAGTGATGTGGAGTTTTGTTGCTATATTCTAAGGGTTGCTTGGTGGAGTAGGAGGTGAGAGGGAGAATGTCTCTTATGAGCACTTATCAATGCATTCAATAATCACAGATTACTAGACAGCTGAGAGATAAGTGGTTAAAGCATTATACTTGAGTTCAGGAAGATCTGAATTAAAAGCTTTCCTAGCTGTGTATACTTGATCGACTCACTCCATCTTTCTGAGCTTGTTTTTTCATCTATAATACGAGGATAATAATAGCATTTACCTTACATATTTGGAATAAAGATCATATGGAAGCATATTTAATGCATTTTGCAAATCATAAAATATTACATAAAGGCTAGCTATTATGATCCATAAACATTTACTATATAAGCACTTTGAAGTCTGAAAAGGGTTTTACATACTTTATCTCAATTGTACCTCACAATAACTGTGTAAAGTAAATCGTTCCAAGTCCATTTTACTAAAGAAACTGAGGCTTAGAGAGATTTAACTGACCAAAATAATACAGCAAGTGTTAGGTAGATGTTGAACCCAGGTGTTCCATCATTCTATTCACCATGACACAGTGCCTTCTGTTTCTCTGTATTGCTACTGAAATTTTGACGAGTGCTTACTTTTTAAAAATCTCCAATTTGGGAAAGATTCTTGTATTTCATATCTTTTAGGAGACAGAGTAGGCATTAAAAACTTTGAATGTATTTCAATGTATTTAACATGTATTGGACTACCTGCCAGCTAGTGGAGGAGGTGGGGAGAAGGAGGAGAAAATGTGGGAGCAAAAGGTTTTGCAAGGGTGAATGTTAGAAAAATTACCCATGCATATATTTTATTTAATAAAAAAACCCAAAACATTTTGTTGAATAATGTGTGAATGAGAATGACCATTTGCCCTTTTTGGCAGCTGATAGCCAAGATTTTAAAGACAGGGACCTTCAATCCCATCCCAAGCAAAGTTGATCAGGAAGATGAGAAGGAAAATATTATTCCTCATTTCCTTTATGGGACTTCTAATGCTTTAGCATTTCCCTACTAAATTTCCTAAAAACTGCCCAAGAGACAGCATTAGAAACTCCTGTTACTTGATTCGAAGCTAATGGAAGCCAGCCACCTGGAGACACTAATTGCCATAGATAATGCCAAGACTTCATTTCACCTTCAGCAAGTTCTTGGCCATAGAACTACCCATCCTCATCCCTTCCCAGCATGTAAGCTTTCTAGTATGTGGGAGGTGTGGCTGGGTCCTCAGTAGGAGGTGGATGACAGCTGTGAAATAACTGCAGAGAGAAGAGGAAATCACCCCCAGAGTCAATCTGCTGCCAAATCCTGTTGTTTTTACCTTTCTAGCCTCTCTCACAAATGTGCCCATCTCTCTTCGGACACTGTCCCCTCCAGGGGCAGATCCTCATTACCTCATTCTTGGACTATTGCAATAGCCTGCTGCTTGATCTCTTTGTCCTAAGTCTTTTTCCACTCTGATCTTCCAGCTGTCAAATTGATCTTCCTAAAAGACATGTTTGACCATGGAACTTCCCAAATCAGTCACTGACAGTTGTCTTTAAGATTAAATATAAAAAGCAAAAAAAAATTGTTTGAAGTCCTATATAAGGTGGCCCCCTTCTGTCTTTCTAATTTTCTTATACTTCACCCCCATATGCTTTGTAATATCGTGAAATTGACATCCTTGATATTCCTCCTACAAATCACTTGATCTCCTGATTGCATTCTCAATGACTATCACCGAGTCTTAGAATTCTCTTCCACCTCATCTCAGCTTCTTGATTTTCTTAGTTTTCTTAAAGTCCCAGCTAAAATCCTGTTTTCTACAACAAGCTTTTTCCAATCCTCCTTAATACTAATATCTTTCCTCTGTTGATTGTCTCCAATTTATCCCAACTGTATGTTGTTTTTTTCAGTTATTTGCATGTTTTTTCAACCTTTAAACATGAGCTCCTTGAGAGAAAGCATTGTCTATTACCTTTCTTAATATCCGTAGCACTAGATTCCTATGCAGATCTCTATATAGGATCTTAATGCTTATTAACTGTTAAAAAAATCATATTCTATATGCAGAAGTTATAGCTCTGACAATGTTGTTTCATCCCAAGTCATGTTTTCACAGAACCAGTTAAAAATGTTAAGTGGGATGAATTTATATTTGAAATGAATGAAAAGGCATTTATTAAATACCTACTATTTTCAAGGTCGAGAGGCAGCATGCTATAATAACAATAGAACAGAATTAAGAAGATCTCGTTTTAAATTCTGCCTTTGACAAATATTGATTGTGTGATTTGGGGCAAATCACTTAACATGTTAGTACTCCAGGTAGATAGGAGCATAAATTGCTAACTTGCTTTGGTAGAGGAAATTTCCTTATACTTCTCTATATAATGAAATCAGAGATTTCCACCTTATTCCTAGTTTCTGGGGTTGTAGAATATAAGAGCAAAATCATTCCCACCCTCAAGAAGCTTATATTTTCATTAAGGAGATAACTTAAATATGTAATAGTGGTTGGGGAATTTATTTCTAGGGAATCATAGGGATGGTAACTATTTGCATTGATTTTATCACTGTTACCAGACCAAGAACTGTATTTAATATTCAGTGTTAGGACAGTTGCTAAGCTCCCTCTTAGACCTCAGTTCTCTATTAATTGGGTAGGTTCAGAGAAGCAGGATCTCTAATGGTCAGGCTCCAAAAATGGTCATTCTAGGTAAGGACAAAGATTGTCACCTGCTTTGTGATTGAGCAGGTAAAAAGATAGTGAGGAAGGCCAGTTGGACCAACTGGTAAATACAGTTTAGAAGGCAGGATGAACTAGGAGACCTGGCTAGGAAGAGTGAGGGAGGTGAACTTGACAGTTACTCACTGATCAAAACTGCCTAGCCTCAGGGCAGAGTGGACTAACTCCCTCAGGGAATGTAGAACAGTCAAATCAAGCCAACAGATATTTAGGATTTAGGGCTGAAAGGGACTTTAGAGAGTATCTAGTCCAACCTTTTCACTTTGTGGATGAAATTGAGGTCCAGAGAGATTTTCAATGATTGGTAAAAGGTCACAATTAGCTAAGTAGCCAAGGCAGGGTTGAAGTCATAATTTCTGACTCCAAATTCCATACTCTTTCCACTTTGTTATATCTACTTTGGACAGGTACTATGTTCAAGACCTTACAAATTCAAACTTCTAATGTGACAGGAAATATCATTAGAGTATTTAAAATAGTAGGAAGTAGATTGGGACAGGTAGAGAGTTTTATACTAAGAAAGATAATAGTAAGAATATATGATAAAGACAATAATCTAATTATTTGAGAATGGCTAGAGGGGAATCAAGAGGGGACATACATGGTCCCATGTGTGTGAAGCTATAAAACTCAATGAAATAACAAATTACTTTTTCTATTTTTAAGTTTGTAATTTTCCAGGTCATATCCCCTGCCATAGTTTCTCACTACTAAAATGAAAGGGTTGATTAGATGACTTCTAAGGTCACTTCCAGATTTTAAATCCCATGGATCCTAAGACTTTTGAATGATGGTAGAGATAGAATTACCTCTTTAAATGCCTTTTGTTCCTAGTACAGCATTAAAATCCTTTAGGAAAGGAAACATATCCTTTATTTCTTTGTTGCTCTTGTTGAGTTATTTTAGTCTTGTCCAATTCTTCATGACCTCATTTGGGTTTTGTTTTGTTTTTTTTTTTTTTGGCAATGATACCATAGTGCCCTATAGTGCCTGGTACATAGTAGACACTCAATAGATGTTTATTGACTAACAGTCTCTTGTCAAAAGGAAAGGAAAAGAATATTGGTTTGAAATTGGAGGCTGTGAGCTCAAATCTGTCTCTCATTAAATACCTCTAATTTTAGAAAAACCACTTAAGCTGTTGGTTTCTAAAATGAAGAACTTGGATAGGATGACTTCCAAGGCCCTTTGGGCAGCTAGGTGATGCAATGGATAGATTACTCCTCTTCCTGAGTTTATATCTGGACTTGAAATTTACTTGCTGTATGATTGGGCAAGTCATTTAACATTGTTTGCCTCAGTTTCTTCATCTGTAATGGTCTGGGGAAGGAAGTAGCAAACCACTCCAGTATCTCTGCCAAGAAAATCTCAAACTTCAGGAAAAGTCAGACATGACTGAAAAACAACCAACTCTAAATCCATAATTACTTCTGGTTACATTGGCAGAGCTCAGTGAAAGGAAGCTTTTGAAGGATCTAAAGCCATTCCAAATCCAAGAATGTTAGTATTTGAAGGAATTTTGGAGATCATAGATTCAGAGCTGAGAGAACTCTCATCTTTTTCATACAATCCAATAGACAGGGAAACTTAGGTACATGAGGGTAATTTTCCCATGTTCACTTGTCCTGTAAACATCAGGGAAGAGATTTAAGGATAGCTCCTCCAAGGCCATAGCCAGTACTCCATCTGCCTCATTCTAGTTAACTAGAAAAGTAGCCTAATCTTCATTTGCAAATGAGGAAAGGGAAGGTTAGAAAGATGGAGTAAATTGCTTCTTTCTTTGATAAAGAATAAACATTCATGATAAACTTTATGCTCAGAGGAATTCTTAAAACCATCCTTTGGCTCACCTGTTAGAGATAAACCCAGTGATAACCAGGTATTTTATTGGTGTTGGACAAAATGAGAGGTCCAGTGCTACTAGGGCAACCCTAGGCTAAGCCATTTATTTTTTAAGGGCACCTTCTGGGGACAAGTGGAGATCCCTAGGTCTACCAGTTCTGAAATTTTGAGCTTTTGTGCTTTCTCTCTGTAGGCTCCATTTTGGCAAGATCGGTAGGCCACACAGCAACGGATTTCTATAACCCTTGACTTAGACAAATGGCACCAAGAGGTCAAGAAGAAAAAGCCAAGAAGGAAGCAGGCCAAGATTCAAATTAAAAAGCCATTTAATAAACATTTATTAACCTAATACCACATTCCATTTGCAAAAATTGATATGACATAGACCTTGTTCTTATCAATTTACATTCTAATAACATAGTATGATATAGAGAAGAGCATGATAATTGCAAAAAAGGTCCAGAGAAAGTTCTGTGAGAACTTTGGGGGCAAGATACAGAAGTTTGAGAAGGAAAAGACTTCATTTAGGGGAGGGGAGAGGGAAAAAACTTGGAGGCTGTAGTAGCTGAATTTGGCCTTGAAAGGGAAGGACTTCAACAAGATGGGGATAAGTAACAGCAAATTATTTATATGGTAATTTAAGGCTGCTAATCACTGGACAGTGTTAAGTGGGAATATATTCCAATGTGAGCCAAAGCAGGAAGATAGCAGAGGAAAAGACAAGAATAGGGGATAGAAAATGGTCATTATTGGCTGGAACAAAGTGCATGTGAAGGTGAATAACAGGAGCCAAGACTGGAAAGAACCAGGATGCAAAGGCTCTTAATGACAAAATCAGTAGTGTGGTAGGTAAAGTGCTGCACATGGGGTCAGGAAGTCTTCAATTTGATCTTATCTCAGATACTAGCTCTGCTCCTACCTTCTTCATTACTGTAGAGAGTAATACTATCCTCTCAGTCCCCCAGAATTGCAACCCACATGTCGTCTTCAATCCTTCTGCTATCTCTTACACCCTACTCTCCTTCTCCCACATAGCCAAGGGATTACCAAGGTTTCTCAGCTTTCCCTTTGCAATCTCTCCTCTACACCCCTTTCTCTCCCCTGACACCTCACAGACTCTCATAATCTCATACCTGCACTATTGTACTAGCAGATAGGTCTGCCTTCCACAAGTCTCTACCCACTCCAAGTTATTTTCCATTCAGTAACTTAAGTGTTTTTCTTGGTCTGGTCATGTTACTCCACTGCTCAATAAGCTTCAGGGGCTCCCTATTGCCTCCACGATCAAATATAAGATGCATGGCATCCAAAGCCCTTTAAAACTTAGTTCCCTCCTGCTTTGCAGTATTTTTGTACCTTACTTTCCAATGTACATTTTAATCAATGACAGAGGATGCCTAGCATTTCACAAATAAAACACTCCATCTCTTGGCTCCAGTTTACTAGATGAGCTAGTCCAAATCTTTATTTGCAAACAAGGAAAGGAAAGGTCAGAGATGGAGTAAATTACTTCTTAAGTAAATTACTTCTGTCACATGATATGCTTCTCTTTAGCTGGCCCCCCTCTCAGGGGGCTTCTGTTCTGACTACTGACCTCTCTGGCTTTCTTTAAGTTCAAAATAAAATTTCAGTCTTCTACAGGATGTTCTCTCTAACCTCTCTTAAAACCAGTGACTTCTCCCTTTTAATTATTTCCTACTTTTCTTGTATATAGTTTATTTGCATATTGTCTCTCCCAATAGATTAGATTATTTCTTAAGGTCAAGGACTGTCCTTTGCTTCTTTTTGTAACCCCAGGACTTAGTAAAGTGCCTAGCACATAGTAGGCACTTAATAATTGTTTGTTGATTGAATGACTATGAGCCTGGGCAAAAATCTTACTAAATCTTATTTTGAGTTTCAGTCTTCTCATATATAAAATTACTAAGCTGCCGGTGATGGCTTCTAAATTCCCTTTTAGCTCTAAATCTAGAATCCTATCACCAAGAGTATATACTTTTATTTATTTATTTATTTTTTCAGTAAAGGAGAACTATGGAAGATTTTTTAAAAATAGATATTTAAAGCAATATATTAGGAAAATATCTTGGCATAGTGTGAAGTCAGGGAAATCACTCAGGAGGCTCCTATAAAAACTTAGTTAAGAGATGATGATGTCTACCAAAGGTTGCAGTGGAATTGATAAGAAGAAGCAAAACTATGGAGTGAGAGAATTTGCTGCTAGAATGTGTTAGACTTGACTACTGATTGAGAGTACATGTCTGGAATTAAGCCACAATGATGAAGAGATAATACTAATGTTCTTTGGTTATGGCAAAAAATTGTAACAGGATGGGGGCCAAGATAAAGCAACCGAGGGTAGAGCTCCCCAAGGTTTCATTTCTACTTTTGAGAACAGATTGTTAGTTGGTATAATATCTTCCCCTTATAGTCAGGTAAAAGTTTCATTTCCTGAGGGAAATGTCCATTTCAAATTAATTATTTGTTTAACAGAAGCAGGTACTGGATGGAAGAGTTCCCAACAGACTAGCAGGGAATGCTCCGAAGTGCTGAAAAGTAATGGTTGATTTAGGATGGATGGGTACTGGACTTATGATTTCATTATTAAAAAAAACTCTGGATGATGAAATTCTCTTTACTAATGCAGACTGGCAACTGCTCTGCAATTTAAAGAGTTGCCTATTATACTGGGCAATTATGATTTGCCAATAGTCATGCAACCAGAGATGTGACTTTGGCTCCAAGGTGTGCTCTCTGTCCATGATGATAGGTGATAGACGTGAATCAAAGATTTGAGTTGGAATTGGTAGAGATGAAAGCAGACAGAAAAGGACTGATGGCCATAATAGCAACAAAAATTGCAGCAGCAATTGCCACTCTGTAACTCAATAAGCACTTTTCTCACTCCACCTCTGTGAGGCAGAGAGCATCACTGCAGCAAGATGCGGGTTGTTGGAAGTCATGGGGCAGATTTGCACCTGGGATTTCCTTGTGATCCCAGTTGTACAGAGGAGGAAGCAGGTTTGGAGAGATAAAGTCAAGCTGTTTGGTCAGCCAATGATGTCACAGCTAGGACATGTCAGAATCTGAATCTAAAACCAGGCATCTTGATTGTCAATCTACACTCTTTCCATTACGGTCCAGAGTCATAAATGGGACAGTGTCCCAAGGCACTGACAAGGAGTGGGGAGCGTTTTTCCTCCTTCCTATTCATTCTCCCACCCTTGGCCAGGACTAGGATCCAGCCACTATGGAGCCCTTTGCCCAAGGACCATTTTCTCCCCACCTGCCCTTGTTTGCCAAATTCCCACAACCTTAGCTAAAATAAATTCATCACCCGATGGTAATCATTCTGGGAAGAAGCCTCTACAAATTTAGCTTGGTTGTTCTTCAGAGTACAAACATCTGGTCTGTGACTCATCTAACTTGGTAGAACCAGCTATGGCTTATACTCCACTGGCATAAGCTATGAGAATACAACACAACTTTAACAACATGATGAGAAATTGAAATACTATTTTGTTGTATTAAAATAGATTTTTACTGATACCTTCTGTTTTTATATCACTTATACTCCTTTTTAGGTTGGTGCACTGGATAGACTGCAGGGTTTGGAATCAGGAAGATTCATCTTCTTGAATTAAAATCTGACCTCAGACACTTGAAAACCTTAGTGATGCCAGGCAAGTCATTTAACACTGTTTACCTCAGTTTCCTCTTCTGTAAAATGAGCTGGAGAAGGAAATGGCAAAAACTCCAGTTCCACTGCCAAGAAAATCCCTAAAGTGATTGTGAAAAATTGGACATTATATTCCTTCCCCTCCCAAAGAGCCTTCTCTTAACAGAGAATAAAAAAGAGAGAAAATAAAAGTTCAGCAAAGCTAACTGACATACTGAAAAAGTGACATTATATGCAGTGACTCATATCCATGGCCCCTCCCTACTTCTGTGAGGAAAATTGGAGAGGTTTCTTCTCATATCTTTCTTTACTATGGGCCCATAGGCTTCAGTTTTGATTTTTTTTTTTTTGCCATTTAAATTGCTGTAATAGCTGTGTATATTTTTCTTTTTGTTCTGCTTACATTGTTACACATCACTTCAAAAATCTTCCTATGCTTGTGTATTCAACATAATCTTTTTTTTCTTGTTGCACAGTAATATACTATTATATTCATGTACCATAATGTTTAGCCATTCTTTAGCTCACAGACATCAATTTTATTTCTAATTCTTTGCTTTCACAAAAGTATTGCTATAAATATTTTGATGTTAATGAGACCATTAAATTTTTTTTTTTTGGTCATTGACTAAGGTATGTGCTTTGGGGTATATAGCTGCCAATAGAATCTGGGTCAAAGGATATGGATGTTTTTGTCACTTTTTTGCATAATTCCAAGTTTCTTTCCAGAGTGATTGAATCAATTCAATGCTCCACCAACCATGAGTTACCATTCCTGTTTTTCTACAAGAAGTACTTTCCAAAGTAAGTGAGAATTTATAAATATTTAGTTAAAAATAAAAGGGGAAAAATCCAACTGGAACTTTAATAAATTGGATTTTAGAATTTTGAAGAAGACAGAGCCATTCATTTTATCAGAGAAATGATAGCTGATTTGGCAGAAAGACAAATTTCTTTATACTGTATAGTACATGGTGGACAGGTGGATGAGGACTAGGGAATTTTATCTGAGGTAAACAAAAGTTTGAATATAAATAACTAATATAAATTAACTTGTGCTTTGATGATGAATCCCTTTATTGGCTACTCAGGCAGAATTTCTGATTAACTCTATAGATTTTCAAATTAACTCTACCCTCAGTGTCCTCTTTTCTTCTGGTTTAAATTCTGGTAGGGGCCATCTGAGTTACTTCATAAGAAGGGTAAGATGGCTTGTCCTATTTTGGTTCCCTGTTCCTGGGGTGCTAGCTAGGATTCCATGGTTTCTCACAAATCTTGCCTAAAATCAGAGTCTGAATTCTGGGCTTCCTCTTTCATATTTATTCTTTCTTGTTTGAAGGTGAATGGATATCTCTCCTCAGATTGTTATGTCTAGGCTTGAAGGGGATTTTATGAATATAAGGGATCCAGATGTCTGAGGTCCTTTTGGTCATAGCTGATTAGCAGCACAGGCAAAAGAGCCCAACAACTACTTCAATGCCCTTGGAAAAGACAGCCACCACCAATAGAATAGACTTGGCCCAGTTTTCATATCATATAGCTGAGATTTGTTTAGACAGTGAAAAGCTAAGATGAAATATAAAATACCCAATTGATTATCCTACAAATTATTTTATGTTCAGCTGAATTTTAAGTATTAACCTTTTAAGATAAAATATAGTCTTGTTAATATATTACTGAATTATTTAAATTATTCTGTTAATGAACAGTCATTTGTATTCATTTAGTATTTCTTTTGAGTGTAAGAAACAAACAACAATCCGGTATCTAGTTTTTAGTATATTATATTGTATATTTATTATGTTTTTCTTTCCCATGGGAAGGGAAGACAGCCAAAATCTAAACTTTAAATAATGTATCACCACAGCATTAGTGTCAATGTATGGTTGTTGCCTTTTGTTTTCATGAATATCACTATCTTAGAGTCAAGTTACAGTGTGCCAGACTATGGCTGTTCACACCAATATGAGCTCAGAATGCTCAGCCCTAGGTTGGGCACAAATAGTCTACATGGACATTTGGGGTGGGCTCTAACTTTGCACAAATAATGTTTCTTTTGAGCTATTTCAAGTTTGCTCATAGAGCACAGCCCCTTCTCTGATGAGGGCACACCATGCTGGGTGGTCCTGGGCCAGTCTATCCCATATCATGCAATCAATTCTAAAGACCTTGAGAGTGTCCTTTTATTGCTTTTTCTGAAAGACAAATTTCTTTATACTGTATAGTATAAATACCTGCCCTTTTTGGCAAGCATACATCTGGCATTTGAACAATGTGACTAGCCTGATGGAATTGTGCTCTTTACAGTAGAATTTGAATGCTTGACAGTGTAGTTTGAGAAAGGTCCTCAGAGTCTGGTACCTTCTCCTGCCAGGTGATCTTCAGAATTTTCCTAAGACAATTCAGCTGGAAGCGATTCAGTTTCCTGGCATGGCACTGGCACACTGTCCAGATCTCACAGGCATGTGACAATGGAGTCAGTTGGTACTCAGTCTAATATCTCTCCTCGCCCACATTTTCCTTTGGAGCAAACCAAATGCATTGCCAACCTTATTATTGATTTGTACATCCCTGGATGGAACCACATTGATTATTGATAAGGACATGATCCTAGACAGATGGGCTGAACACTTGTAAAAATGTTCTCAACAGACTGTCATTAATCAATACTGAAGCCATTGACTGTTTACCTCAGGGTCGAAGTCAATCCCTCCCTAGTTGAAGTTCCAATTGAAGAAGAGGTTTTAAATGCCATTAGGCTCCTTTCATGTGGCAAAACACCTGGTGCTGTTCTATTCCTCCTAAGATTTACAAGCAAGGTATTTATTGCTCATACAAAACTGAAATTTTCCATATTACACGGCAAGAGAAAGTTATTTCAGAGGAGTTCCAGGATGCCTGGGGGTGTGGGGAGGAGTTCTCTCTTTTAGTTAGTGCTGACAGGATTCTTGCCAGAGTCCCCTTTAATAGGCTGAATCTTTACCTGGAAGATGGTCATTTACTTGAGAGCCAGTGTGACTGAAGGGGCCGAGGAACAGTTGTTCTGGTGTTTGCTGCCTGACAACTCCAGGAGAAACGCCAGGAGCAGAACAAAGGCCTATGTACAACGCTTGTAGATCTGACCAAGACCTTTGATACTGTAAAGACTTATGGAAAATTATGTCAAAATTTGGTTGCCCAGAAAAGTTCATCAGTATTGTATGTAAACAATGCTTGCCTGCATTTTGGATAATGGATAATGTTGCATTTTTCCAGTCACCAACAGAGTGAAACAAGAGACGAAAGTTAGAAAAATAGAGGAGAGGAGAGAAAGAGAATGAAGGAGAGAGAATGAAGAAGAGATAAAAAGAGAGGAGAGGAGAGAGAGAGAGAGAGAGACAGCAACAGAAAGACAGAGGGAAAAACAGAGAGAGAGATAAAGAGATAGAGACAGACAGACACAGAGAAAGGGGGGAGGAAGAGATAAGAGGGAGACAGAGAGAAAAGAAACAATGAGAAATAAGAGAAGGAAAGAAAGGGGGGAGAGAAAGAATAAATTTCTCCATGAATTGCTTGAAACCTCAAAAATCACAAAAAAAGATGACCTAGTAACATATGATCAAACAACTTTTGATATTTCAGGATAATTTCATTCAATTTGGACAAAATGAAAAAATATCAGTTTGATGAATGTTGAGTTGAATTGGATTGAATAATCAAACTGCAAAATAATCAGTTTATTAGAATGAGGAGAATTAAGCCTTTGGCTTTATGCTCTCTATGTCCATTGTCTTCCAGGCCTTTCCTCTCCCCCCCCTTCCCCCCACAAGGATTAGAGGAACTGCAATATTTGTTAAGTCAAGTCAGCCAGCATTGATTAAATGTCTATGTGCCAGGCCATCTGCTAAATGCTGGAGGTGCAAAAAAAGACAAAAAACAAAAAACAAAACAAAAAAACAGGTCCTACTTTCAAGGAACTCATGGTCTAATGGGGAAGAAAATATACAAAATATTTACACAATAACTTGGAGATAGTTGCCTGCCTTTGTAACCACTGGTCAGTCTCAAAGTCTGAGGATAGGTTCTTCCCATGAGAGGAAAGCCTAGATCAGGAAGAACAAAAGCAATGTAAACCTAGGGCTAAACCGGGTGAGGGCCAAGGATTCTTTCACTATCCAGTCTAAGTAGCTAGGGCGTGATCAGAGGGCAAAAAACAGAAGTAGCGACTTCCAGAGGCCAGGGAGATAGCACAGGGTCTGTCAGGGGCCATCTGCCTCTCCCAGACTTTAGTGATGGTGTGTGTTCAACACCTCAATGCTTCTCTGAAACATCAGCTTCATCACGAACTGGACTCTGACACTTTGTCCTGAGCCTAGCTCTCGTTTCTGGAATATCCAAGAAAACACCGATACAGCTTGTCTTTTGTTATGGTAGAGGTAATGCCTGTGATATCCTGGGTTTCAGTTTCCCAGGAACCTGAGCTTTCTTGGCTTAGGAAATTGAATTTTTGGTGAAATTCTACCTGAGTTGGAGATCCAGGAGATGGCAACAGAAAAGGAGACAATTCTGAGTTCAAGGTTCTTTCTTTTGCCCCCTCTTACTGCACAGCTTAATTTTAGTTCTATATTGTTCTCTGTCACAGAATCATACAATCTTAACATTTGAAAGCACCTCAGAAATCATCTGTTACAGGGATTCTTTTTTTTTCTTATTAAAGCTTTAATTTATAAATATACATGGATAATTTTCAATATTCACACTTACAAAACCTTGTGTTCTAATTTTTTCTCTCCCTTCCCCCCACCCCTTCCCCTAGGTGGTAAGTAATCCATGTTAATCATGTGCAATTCTTCTATACATATTTCCATAAATGTCACGCTGCACAAAAAAAAATCACATCAAAAAGGAAAAAAATGAGAAAAAAAGCAAAATGCAAGCAAACAACAACAAAAAGAGTGAGACTATTATATTGTGATCCACACTCAGTTCCCACAGTCCTCTCTCTGGGTGGAGATGGCTCTCTTCATCACAAGACCATTGGAACTGACCTGAATCATCTCATTGTTGAAGAGAGTTACATGCATCAGAATTGATCATCGTATAATACTGTTGCTGCTCTGTATAATGATCTCCTGGTTCTAATGCAGGGATTCTCAATGTGAGAACTCATATAAAATTTTGATAACTTTTATTTTAACATAAACGATATTTTATATGTATTTTATCTTCTGCATTTAAATATTCTATGATCCAACGACACTGACCTTCTTGCTCTTCCTCACACAACATTCTATCTCTCAACTCCATGCATTTTTCCTTGCTGTTCTTTATGCCTGAAATTATCTCCCTTCTCCTCTTCATCTCCTGATTTGCCTGGTTTTCACTGAGTCAGCTCAAGTCCTACCTCCTGTAAGAAGCATTTTCTGATTTCCCTTAAAGCTAGCATCTCTCCTCTCCAATTTATCTTTCAACCTGCTTGCACATGTTTGCATGTTGTCTTCTCCATTAGTCAGTGAGATCCTTGAGGTGAGAGACTATTTTTTGTCTCTTTTGAAATCCTTAGCATGGGTTCCTGGCATATAGCAGGTGCTTAATAAATGCTTGTTGACAACCCAAAAGGTTTATACGCTTCATCAGACTGTCAAAGGGGCTAAGAACGCTTGACAAGCTGCACTTGAAGGGGAATTCCCTTTACAACATACCAGACAAGGATGATAAACCAATATTTTCTTGGAGAACTTTATATTCATTCCTTTTTAGTCTTCAGGAGCTGTTCTTCCTTGACTCTTTGATCACCATTTTTTTTTTCTTTTTCAAAAGAGGGAGAGAGATATGTATTGTGAACTTGCTATCCGAGGGAATTTCAGGGAAATTTGTAGTATAGAAAAAACATGCAGCTTTATCGAAAACGATTTCTCTCCATTGAAAACATGACAATAACCCCGAGGACACATACACTTACACACATACATTTCTGCAATAGAGTGGAATTAGATTACCAACTGATACATGTCCTAAGCCCAGGCAGACCTTCCATGTGATTGCCAGTGGGAAGCTTAGTGCTGCCAGTTGTTGATTCGCCTTCCAGGAGGGAAGTAGCAATCTGAAAGGAAGAGAGAAAAAACTTCAGACCATAAAGGAAAGGCCAAGGGTTAAGCAGAGTAAGGTTCCTCGTTGTTTTATGTATCCATGACTTCTTATTCTTTTTCCTTAACTGACTGCATGAGTGTTTTTTTCCTTAAATTTTTTTCTATCACTATCTTTGATTTCATATTATTTATATTTCTTCCTATTCCTTTCAGAAGTAACTAGTTAATACAGGGGAGAGAGCACTGAACCTGGAGCCAAGAAGACTTGAATTCAAATCTAGCCACAGATATTCCCTACCTGGGTGAATCAAATCATTTAACTTTTGTCTATCTCGATTCATCATCTATAAAATGGGAATTATGATAACATCTTCACAGGGTTGTTGTGAAGATCAAATGAGATAATATTTGTAAAACATTTGCTTGGCTTGCAGTAGGAACTTACTAAATGCTTTCCCCCTTCTTCATTATGTGGAGTGAGGGGGAACCCTTTTCACAATGGGAGCAGAATCAGAATGTCTGGGTTATCCTTGAGGATGTCCAGGAGGATGCCTACATTGGGATAATCTAGTTAAAGTCCCTGCTGCCCGCCCCCCCCCCCGCTCCCCCCACCTCAATCTAGCAATTGCTAGTGTGAGCTGGATTTAGGGATATATGGCTTGGCAGGGTGCGTCAGGAGAGCAGCTCCTTCTAAGAACCAGCAGAAGAGAAATTGGGCCACTCTCAGCCTCAGCTGGCAAATTGCTCCTTCATTCAAAGACTCCTTGTAAAGGCCCATTAGAGCATAATGGAAAAAATACCCCACCAGAATCTTGGTGTGTGCCAAGGGCTCTGATCGGGCCAGATGGTGTCGGATCCATCTGCAGCGTGGCTGACTTTCTGTCAAGGATGCTTCACGGGAGTTTGGAGAGGAGCTTGAACAACTCAGTGATTTTCCTGAGCAGAAAGGCTTGCTGGTTGATGCTGGGCTGCTCATCCATCCAGAACTAGCTTGTGATTCAGTGACACCTCCGGCACCAGGGCTATAGCTCTCCGATGGCCAGAATCTTTCATTGCCATAGCAACGCCCAGAATGGCTTTAAGTAAGAATCCTTTGATCTGTTGGGTTGGAAAGGATAGTTTTTTTTGAATGGGGCAGGTGAGGGCAGAGGGAGAAGGAAGGTGAATGCAGAGGGTGACATCAGTAGCTGAGGTAGCCCATTCCCACTCCCCGAGACAGGTAGTTCTCTCAATCCCCTCCTATGATGTTTAATTCACTGTGAAATACAAAAGAAGGTGAGAAGGAAGGAATGATTCTGCAGCTAGACTGAGAGTCTATGACCTGTGGTAGTGTAGACCCCCATGCATAAACCTGAATTAGGAAAGCACCTAAGAGGAGATGACAAAGGGACCCTTACAGGTAGAGACTGGCACTCTCCACAGGTGAAGTCAGATCTGCCAGGACTGTAATGAGCACCTAGTACATATAAAGCACTCTGCTAAGTTCTAGGCATACAAAGCTGGACCCCCACTAGTCGCCACGATGTCTGCTTGCCAAAGGACTCCGATGAAGAGGGAATGAGACTGATGACTTTGCACAGTTCTGCCTCTCTGAAAACCAATTCACTTGCAAGTCAAGTCATCCTCCTCCTGTTGCCTTTTCAAAAATGAAGGAGGAACAACAAGCAGATATACAAAGAATGGCAAATCTAGGGGAGGGAGTGGAGGCAAGGAGGGAAAAATTGGAACAAAAGGTTTGGCAATTGTCAATGATGTAAAATTACCCATGCATATAACTTGTAAATACAAGGCTATTAAAAAATGAACTAAAAAAAAAGAAACAAGTATTTTTCAAAATAATCAATTAATCAATTAAAAAAAAAAACAAAGAATGGCAAAAAAACCTTTACCTATTCTTAAGAAGAACTTCACAATTTAACTGAGGAAACAGCATGTAAACAACTGGGTACAAACAAGGCATGTAAAACATTAATTGGAAAGGAACTTGTATTAAGGGGGAAACAGGAAAGGTCTCTTGTAGGATGTGGACTTTGAGTTGGGACTTGAGGACGTCGGGGAAGCCGGAGAAGAGAAGAAGAGAATTTCATATCCGTATGTGAAAAAGAGCAAAGACATAAAAAGGATGGGGTAAGATCTCCCTGCTGATCCATTTCCCTCATGCTCCTTCTCTGTTCAGAGGTAGTGTGGGTGGTCAGACCGTGTCTGAGCCATCTCGAGTAGCTTGCATTATTGCTTGTGTTATATTGTATATATCCTATTAGGGTTCTGGTTTTTGATGCCCTATGTCAGGTGTTTGGGTATAGCCAGTAGGCAATTAAGTGCTCACCAATTTGATTTGGGGGATGTCCTGAGTAGATTTTTAGACAAAATTTTAAAGTTTACTGAATAGTGGTGATTTCTGAACCAGGTGACCAGATAGTTTAAAAAGGATATAGAGCTGCTCTGGCCCTCTACACCATGGAAGAGAGCCCTTATGGTATGTCAGACAGGACTGAATCTTCAAGTCCCTTCTTTGTCACTGAATAGCCTGTTCAAAACTGGGCAAATTATAGTCTCTTTGAAATTTATTTTTCTGTAAAATGAGGTTAAGACCTGGATTATTTACTTTATAAAGTTTTTATGGGAAAAATATTTTTTAAAGTTGTGAATGCTACACAAATGTTATCTGTTATTTTGAAAATGAATGACAACTATGGTTATTGGAGAGTCTGCTAGTGTTTGAGAGAGATGAAGGGGATGTTAGAGTGTGTGTAAGGGAGCTGGGGGGAGGGAAGGAGAGTGGGGAAATGAAGGGATAGGGGTGGAGGAATGCAGGAGCAGGAGGATGGCAGGGCGTAGAATTTGAGTTTAAGTTGTGCCTCTGAGACATACTAATAAGGTAATTCTGGACAAGCCACTTTTGTTTCTTAATGCTCATGGCAACTCTTTAATAATATAAATTTCAGAGCAAGTTTCAGTCCATATTAATGGAGGAAGTTTCTTATATGGTAGCTCCCAATATCAATGAAATTACAAGTCTAGCTTTAAAAAAGTCAAAAATTTACAAAGCTATGAAGACCTCAGGAACAGGAGTTTGTCCTTTACCATTATATTTAGGGGACTATGAAGAAGGATGACCTAGCTCCTTTTATTTAAAAGAGTTAAAACCAGAGGGCGTAAATCTTAGCTATAATAATAATTAATTATAATAATAGCTAACATTTACATCATACTTACTATGTGCTAGGCATTGTGCTAAACCCTTTAGAATATTTTCTCCTTTGATCCTCACAATAAACCTGGGAGGTAGGTGCTACTATTATTCCTATTTTTATAGTTGAGGAAACTGAGGCAAACAGATTAGGTGATTTGCTTAGGGTCACATAGATAATAAGTATGATTCCATATGTGTGGGCAAGTCAGCCTCTCTGGGGCTCATTTTTCTTGGGTATAAAATAGCTGATCTTTAAGGTCCATTCTAGTTCTAATTCTATAATCCCAATAACTTTTCCCCTTGTTCTTTAAAGTTGGTCAAAATACAATTAGTTTGTTGAGCCAAGTGGGTGTTCTAAAATTCTAAGGATCATTTGTCAGTTGGTTAAATCCTATCTCTTTTCTGTGCATGTGGTTTTCCATCATTGAAATGGACATTGAAATGAGAATTTAGGTCTTCATTATTTCTGAGAATGTATTTTCTATAAAAAGAGCTGCATTGATCAGAGAGAAGTACCTTGTAAATAAAAGCCATTCATGTCCATTTCTATATTTTTTCAAGGATGTTAAATACCTTTCACCAAGCAATTAGATGCAGGGGGGATTTTATCTCTTCATCTTAGGGAGAGATAAAGAGAATAACCTCCAGAAGCTGGAAAGATACAGAAAATAAATATCAAACCTTTCTATCTACTATGATTTCAATCATTCAGATAGTTTATAGTCTGTATGTTTCAATGTTGGTGCAACTAATGGATCAAGTGGGATTCTGGCAAGTCCACTGACCTGGAATCTCTAGCTTTCTCATCCATTACAATGGGGATGCTCTTATTGGAGGTCACCTCACTGGGGTTTGGTAAGCAATGGACAAATAATAAAGTGATTTTTTTCATGTGCTCTTATAATTTAACATACCAACTAGTAATGGCTAGCTGCTATGGTGACAGGTTATCATAAACAATGAATCTACCCGCCTGACACACATGGGGGTTTAACTACCCTATTATTTGCTGAGTTACCATTGCAGCATCTGAGAGTTTCTTAGATCACACAGAGGAAAATTTTATGACCTAGAAAGGAGAAAATGCAACAGCTCTGAACCTGCTGCTTACCAATAGGAAGAAAATGATTGGGAAACATGAGAACAACAGGGAAGCTCAGTATCAGTGACCATAAACCGTATGGATTCAGTAGGAAGAGAAACTGTTTCACAGATTCCCAGGCCCCAGGAGGGGGTTAAGAGAACCAGGTAGCCAAACTCCAAGAATAATAAGGGAATAAGAGAATATGAAATCTTGAGATAATATACTAAAAATTGAAATTATGAGAGGAGAGGTAAAGATTTGGGCCACAGCAGGATGAAAGTGTAATTAAGATGATTATTCAAAGGAAGAATATAGAAGAAAGGCGTATATAACCTGGTCTTATAAAGAATTGACTTCTAGAAGATCTGTGGTTAAGCTGCTGAAATAAGAGAATAAGAGATTTTAATACTCAGAGGGAAAAGGGTAACAAGAGCACAGAGTTCATTAACAGAAAGTAGGAGGAAGTTATGGAATATTCTAAAGCCAGAAGGAAAGATAAAGAGGTGGATCAATGGAAAATTAGGAAGAAAGTTAATGTAAGGATGAATTTAAAATGACTCAGACTTACTCAGCTAAAAGGAACATTTCTCTTCTAGCCAGTAATATCTATCTAGATCACAAAGCAGATACTGAGGTATCTGGAGGCAGCTTTAGCCAGCTTGGGAGAAATGATTGTTAAACTTTCAGTGTGAGCATTTACACCGTGGAAATTAGTAATTGCTATACTTCAAGAACTGATGGAGGGGAGTTATATGCAATAAAGCCAGAAAGTTAGGTTGGAGTCAGGTTGTGAAAGACTTTTGAAATAGGTTTTATATTTGATTCTAGAAGTTATAGGGAGCAGTGGAATTTATTGGGTAAAGAAGTGACATGGTCAGATTTGCCATTGAGGAAAAGTGTTTTGGTAGCTGTGAAAAGGAAAGGGTTGGAGAGAGGAGAGACTTGAAAGCATAAAAACCAATTTGGAGACTATTACGATAGTCTCAGGGAGAGATAATGAAGGCTTCAAACAGGGTGGTGGCTCAGGAAAGGAGAAAAGACACTGCAGAAATAGAAAGAATATATAGTAGCTTATTGGCTATGTGGAATAAGTAAGAATAAGGGGTCAAGGATGATACCAAGACTGTGATTCTGGGCAAGCCATTGAACATCTTTGACCTCAGTTTTCCATATCTGTAAAATAAGTGCTTGAAAGGCTGTATGACTGACAAAAATGACTAATTAGGTGCTTTCAGCATAATCTTTCCAGCTGAATAACTTTTTAAAAGAAGAAAATGAACCAGATCTATACAAATTAAAGATACATTAAATGCGATTAAAAAAACAGAAATGCCAATGAAAGTAAAAATTTTCTGAAATAACATTTTAGACTTGGAAAAATTGAAAGCTCTCACTCACCTTGACTATCCCTGATCACAGGGTCAGACACAGCTTTACATGGCAGGGGATTGTAGATTTAGATCTAGAGGGGACCTTGACAAGCTCATTTTTCAGGAATCAGTTGTGGTGGTCTCTATGTAGTCCCTTCATGGAAATGATTCAGAATAAACTACTTCCTTTCCCTCTGGTCCATAAGAAGTAGGAAACACTGATTTGAAGGTAGCTGGGTGGTGCAGTAGATAGAATGTCAGGTCTGAAGTCAGGAGATTTATGTTTCTGAGTTCAAATCCTGCCTCAGACATTTCCCCACTGTGTGAACTTGGGCAAGTCAGCCAACTCTGTTTGCCTTAGTTCCTTATTTGTAAAATGAGCTTAAGAAGAAAATGGTAAAGCACTATAGTTTCTCTACCATAGTTGTTGGAATCACTTCAGAAAGGATGAGAGTTTATTTGCACACATGTATAATTTGAGGTAAGTCACAAAATCTTCTCTCTTTCTCAACTGAGGCCCTGGGTCTCTTACTTTACTTAAAGAAAAAATATTGGAGCCATTCAAGATAAGCTCCCTTTGACATCATATTTCACTCTCTCCTCCTTTCCCTTGGTCCTAAGCAAAGATATGGACCTTCTTTTACAAGGGCAACCATTCTGGTATGTGCCTGATCCCAACCTCTTATCTCTTCTCTAGTAGATCTCATCCTCAGTAATTCCTCTCTGTCCTTGTTCTTTTTGCTCCCAGTCTTTACATTTTTTCTTTCTTCTCAACATTTTCAAAGATTTCCAATTTTCTTCCATTCTTAAAAAACAAACAAATGCCAACTGATATTAGCTCCTCCTAAACCTTTTAGCAATCATCCATATTTGTTTAGAAGGATCAGCATCTCTGGTATGAGGGCTTGCCAAGCCCCTTTCCAGGTTTGCCCATTCACCGTTAGTGTCCACCTGTCACCCAATTTTTACCTATGGCTCCAAGGAGCTGTAGCATAGTGGCCACATCCTAGTCCTAGTAAACCATCTTGGCAGACAGACTAAACCAGTTTGAGGGTAATCGATAGGTCTCAGACCTGAAGATGAGTAGGGGGATGTCTGCTCCAAGCAAGTGAAGACTTCTCTGGTGGAATGGGCAGATGAGAACAATTTATTCCAACAGCCATGAAAGTGGCTGAAGTAGGTCAGGAATCAAAAAAGCCAAGATATATCCTGGGCTATTACCCAAACTCTTGACTTTTGTCATCCCACAGGATTTCAATGACCCAGGAAGAGTGGAAAAAGCACTATATTTAGGATCAGAGTTTGGGGGATCTGCTAGGTATCCAGGCAAGTCATTTTCCTTCTCTAGGCTTCAGGTTTCCAATCTGTAAATGAGCAAGTTGAATTCTAAATTTCTTTTTGGTTCTAAATCTAAATGATTTCAAAATCTAAATCTAAATCTAAATGATTCTCAGATCAGTTCTAACTCTGAATCATATATGAGTTCCCCTCATTCAAGGATCCCTTAAAAGTAATCCTAGATTCAAAGCATGCTTTGGATTAGAATTAACTCAAAACCATAGCTCGTGGATACCCAATGATTTTCCTTTTATCAGAGCAACTATAAGGTATTCTAGTTCAAAGCAAAGTACTGCATAGCAAAAGATATGTCAGGACAATTCCCCCTATACACATTCTTTTTATATATTTCTGGAAGAATGAGGCAGAGTGGGAGAAAGTGACATTTATCCTGCATTTTCTGTCAATGACAAAATCACTGTTCTTACACCTATGATCCTATTATTAGAAACTTCTGAGACTCATTCAAACACTCCATTTATATACATATCTGCTTTAGCTAACCCCTCACTACCTGTGAAAGGTTAACATTAGCAAAGATCAAACTTGTGGTTTGACTATCTTGCTGCACTGTGATATAATACAAAGGATTTCAAGTAAGTCAGATATAGATAGCTGCTTTCTACTTTCTCTAAGTCATCAATAAAATGAAACAAACAAAAGAAAACTCAGCCCAAATGGAATCAGTATCATATTGAACCTAAAGATGAATTTGGCAATTAATATAGAATGAGAAAGCTTTTTTTGAAATTTTGTTGATGTTTCCAAAATGTCCAATCTGAGAATCTCTACAATAGTTGGGTATATTCTTGCTAAGTATTTAAATAAGATAAGCAGCAGGAGTAATGGAAAGATTCTAAATTTGTTTCATTAACAGGATAAGAATATTTAAAAATAGTATTTATTTGCTTTAGGGTTTAGGGCAGAATCCACTTGACTCAATTTGCTTATCCAAGAAAATCTATGTTGTTCTTTAGTTAAGTTGGGATGACTTAAAATAATCTAAGTGTATTTGTGTTTGTATGTAACCACATAAACGTTGCCTAAGGCCAAATAGCTTCAATAAAACAACCAAATGTCATATAAAATATAAGTAGGACCATAGGGTAAATTTAGTTATTATAATATATAGTCACTAACAATTCAGTTTTCTATAAACAAATTGGATCTGGATAACCTGCACATTTGGATGGGAAATTTAGATAACAAACTAAATAAAAAGAGAATTGTCAATTATATAGGACTGAAGGGAAGGAAAAGAATCCAATTTGGTTTTGCTCTTTGAGAAAGCTTATTAGAGATCTTCAAAACTGCCACCAAGGTAATCTAATGTGAGTGATTAGTGATTAGTTCTGATTACAACAGAACTGGTAAAACGAGGGAGAGGATCTTGTAAATCTTTGAGAGTATATTCCTGAGCAATTAAGCACTCTGGGCACTTGAGGTAGTTGAATATAGCTTGGGGGTTTTACACTGGTATGCAACAGGGAGTGATGGTTGTAATAGATGAAAGCACTGTTTTTTTTTTTTTCAGGAAAATTAATTTTTTTCTACAGATATATTTGAAGAGACTAGGTGACAAGACTAGGTGACTTCCCATAGGGAGTGGGTGGATTTTTGGAAAGGAAGAAAGGATTTAAATTATTAAATGTTGGAAAAAGAGAATTTATAAGGAGAACCAAGAATGTATTTCTTTAGAAACATATTCATTCCTTATCTGCAAGTGCTTCTGAGAGGGGCCTAAGAGTAGTCTTTGTTTGATAGGCATCTATACTCTTAGGTCATAGAAATCTTTGTAGGAAAATATAATAGAAGCATACATTTAGATCTGATGAGGAATTATTAACCTGGGATTCATGCACTAAATGTTACATGAATAGATTTCAGAAGGTGTATGAACTTGGATGGGAAAAAAATTGCATCTTTATTCCTGAAATTTAACTTTTCCTTCTATTATTTAACGCTTTTTGAGAAGGGATCTACAAGATTTAACAGAATGCTCAAGGAGTTTGTTACACACACACACACACACACACACACACACACACACAAGAAAAGAAAAAAAAAAGAAAAGAAAAAGGAAAAGGAAAAAAAAAAGATTAAGAATCCTACTGTAGGAGCAGCTAAGTGACTCAGTAAATAGAGCACCAGCCCAGAAGTCAGGAGGATCTTAGTTGAAGTCTAATCTCAGACACTTAACACTTCCTAACTGTGTAACCCTGGGCAAATCACTTAACCCAAATTACCTCTGAAAAAAACAAAAACAAAAACAAAAAACAAAAAGAATCTCTATTGTAGAATCAGGAAAACACTTTACATAGCAACAACAAGATTGTGTGATAATCAACTATGATAGATTTAACTCTTCTTAGCAATATTTCAATAATAATTTCAATAGACTTGAGATGGAAAATACCATCCATATCCAGAGAAAGAACTATGGAGACTGAATGCAGATTGAAGCATACTATCTCCACTTTTTTTGTTTCTTCTTTCTTATGTTTTTCCCCTTCTATTGTGATTTTTCTTTCACAGCATGACTAATATGGAAATATGTTTAACATGACTATAAATGTATAACCTAAATCAAACTGCTTGCTGTCTTGGGGAGTGGAATGGAAAGGGAGGAAGAGAGAAAAATTTGGAATTTAAAATCTTAAAAAAAGAATGTTGAAAATTATCTTTACATGTAATTGGAAAAAAATACAATTAAATGTGAAAAAAGAAATAATAAAGCAAAATAAAAGACAAAAAAAATATCCCTGCTATAGACCAACCTGATGATGATGATGATGGTAGCTAGCACTTACATCAGACTTTAAGATTTGTAGAACACTTTGTAAATACCATTCATTTTACCCTCAAAAAACAATCCTGGGAGGTAAGTGCTACTATTATCATTTTATAGATGAGGAAATTGGGCCTCTCAATGTGTCCAAATTGTCACTTGGCTAATTAGTGTCTGGTTATACCTAAACTCAGGTCTTCCTGTCTCCATGTGTAGTGGTCTAGTCATTGTCCCATCCAGCTGGGAAGCAGAGAGGTAAAGCAATGAAGAATTGCCCAAAGTTACCCAAATAGTAAGCAGCAGAACTGAGATTCAGTTTCAGGTCCTATGTCTCAAAAATCCAGTGCCCTTGCCACTTCTCTTTGTAAAATGTTTAGCACAGATTAGCATGTAGGAGGTGCTATTTAAATGCTTATTTCTTTCCTTTTCCCACACTACACTATGCATAGTAGAAAGATGCTGTTAGAAATTGTCATCTAGTCTCTTCTTGGAAAGGCTTAGAGCCTTGATATACCTACTTAGCAATATTCAATGAACATGACATTAAATTTGCAAAACATAAAGTTTGTAAGATGCTTCTTATGTTATCATATGAAAATAAGTGAGATAAGTACCAGAGCATTTATGACCCTCATTTTTTTTTTAACAGATAATGAAATTGAGGCACAGAGCAGATAAGAGGCTTGCTCAACGTCACATAGCTAGTAACTGTCACAAGCTGGCAAAAGTGACAGATTTTTCCCTCTTCTTCTCAGTTCCAAAATTGTATCTATCTTAATATAATTGTGTCATCTTAGCTCTTGCTCTTAGTATTCACAGCCCTTCACAAAGTCTCACAAGTGGAATAATAGACATGAAAAATTTAAAGCATATTTCCCCCCCCCTCTCTTTTTTAAAGTGTGGAAATTATTTAGGGCTTTGGGGAAGTTGGGGCAGCTACTTGCTATTCAGAAACTCATCCCCTTAACCGTCACCCCTGCCATGTTCAGCAAATGACTCTTCTATTCTTTTCCTGGCAGGTGGTCTCATAGCTACATGTGTTCAGTGCATCCAGCCGTGGTGCTTTGGGGTATGCAACATGGCATTGATTGCTGTTTCTAATTACTGCCATACCAAGAGGAGAGGGAAGGAAACTCTTCTCTCTGAGTGCATAGCTGTGGAAAACACCAAAAAATTCTGGTCAGTTGGCAGCTAGGGAAAGGTATCAGTTCGGTTGCCCACATTCTTGTTCTGGAATGTAGAATTTCTTTCCTGGAATGTGGACCTTCTCAGATTTGATGAATCTCTGCTTTGTACGAATCTGTGCTAAACATCCTTAGTATCCATAGCAATCCACTGACAGTTCCCTGGGTGATGTGCCCAACACCGGACAAGACACCTGTAAGGAATACACTGGGATGCTGAGGGCTTTTCTTATGAAATGTGTGATTCAGATAAGAAGGCAAAAGAAAGAGGTATATGTAGCAACTAAAGAGAGAGAAATACTGACATATCCTTGTGAATTCAGTAGTATAGAACTGCCTTTGAGTGCAATAGAGTTCAGAGAAAAAAAACCCTACAAAGGATCACAATGGGTCATGGAAGGGAGGACTAAAACTGGGCCTTGAAGAATGAGTAGGATTTGCATGGGCAGGATGGAGAAGGGACTATCCGAATTGCAGGAAAGCATAGCAGTGATTTGCATGACTTTTTGTGGGGGGGCCAATTAGATTGGGACAGAAGGCTTGTTTGGGAATTGATTGCATGAGCAGGATTGAGCCAGATTATGAAGGGATAGGCAGAGTTTAGGCCAGAGATAGTAGGCAATTGAGAGCTGTTACAGGTCCTTAAGCAAATGAGGGACATGATGAAAACAGTGTTTTGAGGAAATTAGTTTGGCTGTGAAATAGGGGATGGGGGAGGGGAATGAAGAAAGACTGGTGATAGGGACACTAATTTGGAATCAGTTGTAGTAACCCAGACATGCTGTGATTGGGATCTAGACTAAAGTGATTGCAATGGAAATGGAGGAGAAACTCAGGAGGCATTTAGAATGAAGAATTGACAAGATTAGATACATAAGATTAAAAAAAATGGATGATGGAACATGGCATAATGGATAGCTATTTTAATACAGGCAATTTATTTACCCTCTGTTCCTCAGCTTACTCACTTGTAAAAAATGGCAATAATAGTGTGAAGTTGAAATGAAATAACATGCTATGTAGCACTTTGTACATTTTAAAATATTATTATAAAAGTGTCCCAAAAGTTTTACTGCATCTGTAAGCTTTAAAATGTTAAAATAACAACCACCTCATGATGATGATGATGATGATGATAATTTTTGTGATATCCTTTGTACATGCAGGCTATTATGATAACTCCACAGACCTGGAGTCAGGAAAATTTATTTTTTTGAGTTCAAATCTAGCCTCAGACATTTACAAGTTGTATGATCCTGGGCAAGTCATTTAACCCTATTTTCCCTTAGTTTCCTCATCTTTAAGTTGAGTTGGAGAAGGAAATGGCAAATCATCACAGTATCTTTTCCAAGAAAACCAAATGAGGTCATGAAGAGTTGGACATAATTGAAAATGACCGAACATCAAAAATAATGACTGAGATTTCTAACTTGAAACATGGGGGAAATTGTAGTACTATTGACAGAGTTAAGGCAATCAGGAAAGAAATCCTGTTGAAAATAGTGGTAGAGTGGAGGATGGGAAGGGAATTATTGTAAAAGTTGGAAGGGGAGGGAGGGAGGGAAAAAAGGAGGGAAGGAGGGAGGAAGGAATAGAGAGAGAGAGAGAGAAAGAGAGAGAGAGAGAGAGAGAGAGAGAGAGAGAGAGAGAGAGAGAGAGAGAGAGAGAGAGAGAGAGAGAGAGAGAAGAGAATGTGTGTAGACTTATCTTTGTGAAAAAGGGAGCTCTATTGATCATTCTACCTACTTTAAAAATAATTGCTTCTTGATTAATTGAATCAATCAGAACAGGAATGTGGCTTGAATCAATCAAAAGCATCAAGTGAGAGACTTGGTCATGCTCTGAGGAATTTGTATAAAGGCAAAGAGCTATCTCCAAACCATTTAGAGATTCTGAAAATCTGAAAGAAGGTTGGAGCAAGTGTGGTGATCAGCTCTGTCTTATTCTTAGGAGCAAAACTTCCTTCAGCAGAGTAGAAGATCTGGTCGAGGAAGTCCTGAGAAAAGGCTGGTTCTTCTCTCAATTTCTCCTCCTGGTGCCACTCTATTCACAAATAATATGATATTATTAACATAATATAATAATAAATACATATAATTATGATTAATATAACATATATACATTTATGCTGTAAGATAATCTGATGTTTTGCTGTCCAAATATTTTAAGTAAACCAAATTTTGACTAAACCACAAAGAGGCCAAGGATAGATATAAGCATAACTAAATATAAATGTAAAAGTTATACAGAAAGCTAACCTCTGCCTAAGGATTATATTTCCTAACTAGGAGTTTGGAGTGATTTTGTCTGAATTTATAACTTTTTGTTAAAATAAACTTCTTAAAGTGGAAGATTAGAGAATTATATAGCTATTAGGGACCATTGGGGGTTTAAAGTGGGACAATTAGGTGGTACAGTGGTGAGAATCCTGGAGTCAGGAAGTCCTGAGTTCAAATCCATCTTTGGATGTTGTCTAGCTATGTAACCCTGGGCAAATAACTAAGCCTCTAGTTTCCTCAACTGTAAAATGGAGATAATAATAGCACTTCCCTCTCAAGTTTGAGGATCAAATGAGGTATTTAGTACATCCTCCCCCATTTTACAGATTAGGAAATGAGGCTCAGCCAGGGGGATGATCTTACCTCCATTTGCTCAGATAGTTAAGTACTCAAACTAAGAGATGATGAGTTCAATTTTTTATGTCAATCAATCAACCAACATGTATTAAATATTTCCTTTGTGCTGAACATTGTGATAGGAGCTGGTGATACAAAGACAGTAATGTAACCATCCCTGACCTCAGAGAAATTATACTCTGTTGACATATTGTATTGAGAAGATAGAAAGTGATCCTTGTCTTTAGGTAACTAGAAATAAGGGGAAAGAGCAATAGAAGAGAGGTATGTGCTCTAACTGGAGAACTGGGGGTCATCAGTAGAGAAGATTTAGCTGAAGCAATAATGGATGAACTATCAGAGAAGAAGCAAATGAGTAAGGAGCAAAGCAGATGGTCAAGGATGAGACTTTGGGGAATGTCCAGTAAAATGTTAAGTATCACTGTATGCAAGCCCTGTGCTACTGTGGGGTTTGCAAAGAGAGTTGGGGTTACAATTCAGACTTCTGATATCCAGTAAAAGGCTGTAAAACTCTGTAAACTTACCTCCTTTTAGTGAAAGCCTAGGAGCTCTCATTAGACAACCCATCTGTCTGACACTAAAGAAGGCAGCCCAGCCCTTGGTTAGCTATGAACTTAGGCTCTCTGGTGCTGATTCATTTCAGAAACCCCTTGCTTCACATTCCCCTGTAGGTCCAAATCTAGTCTCTCTTACTTTCAGAATCTATTGTCCTCCCTCTGGGTATTTTGTCTACAAATAACTCTTTTTTGCTTAGGGGCCTGACTCCACTTTCCACTGCTTTGCCCTCTCCTCCAACATTGATTTTTATTTTCTTTAAAGAAATATGAGAAGAAATGATTTATATTTACAGATTTTGTGTCATTCTTCAGAATAGAAAGTTATACCAGGGCAAAAATTTCCAACTTCAGACAAAGAATATGTTGGACTCCAGTTTAATTTTTAGTAAGGAGAAAGGCAAGAAGAATTTCAATTTTGATAAATGTGGGAAAATCTATTGAGAGTTAACCCATCTTAATCACCATCCTAATGAGAGCATTTGATTTGTTCCTCCATGTTTTTTTTTTTTTTTAATTACTCTGGAAAGTTCCACGGATATATTAATTGAAAAAAGAGATGTTGTAACCCCTTCTAGTGGGGTGCCATATTAAAGCAAAGGAAATATACTTTTGACAGATATAGTCAATCAGTAAGCATTAGTATGGACTATGTACTAGGTACTAATGCTAAGAACTAGAATTATAAAGAAAGACAATAGCATGTTTCCTTCCTTCAGGGAGCTTATATTTTATTGGGAGAGATAACATGCAAACAAGTATATATACATATACATCTATATGTATTTGGAAAATAGAGAGTAATTTTGGAGGGAAGACATTAGCAATGTATGGGGATGGGGCCTTTTGTAAATGATAGGATTTGAGCTGAGTCTTGAAGGAAGGAAGAAATATCAGAAAGATATGCTCCCTCCCATTCCCCATAAATGAGAGAAGATAGTAAAGGTCAATTTCACTATAGGAATCCACATGGGTAGGGATAGAGTCTTTATTCCATATGATTAAAGAAGAAATTATGGTTTCAGGGAATTACCATTTGGTTAGAAGAGAGCAAGAAGTTATAGAGTCCATCCAGCCAAGGCTTTCCAGGTCAGTTTCCATTTCAAGAAAACAAAATAAAACTTCATTTTTAGTGAGATTTTACAAAAGAAACATCATTTTTCAGACCAAGTGTATTGATTATGATATAGGAAGCTTTATAGTATTTTTCAGGTTGACTGAAATTTGATTGAATAATGCATAGCATCTGCTTTAAATTCAGGGAGTGAAAACAGCTGCTCAATGTGGAAACTCAGACCAACCTAGTGGGGAAAAAAAACCAAAAACTTTTCTATTTTTCCTGTCCTGATTCAAGTATATATCTTTGGTATAGTTTGGATTATGTTAAAAAACATAGTTTCCCTCAAGGGAGGTATAGTGGAAAGAGAACTAGATTGAATATCAAGGGAGAGACTTGTATTCTCATTCATTTTCTGCTGCTAATCTCCTGAGAGAATTCAGGTAAATCTTTGAGTCTCTAATGGACATTGGTTTTAAATCATGGATACTTGGAGGAATCTTAGTGGTCATCCCATACAATTAGGACAAGAACAGGAATCCCTGATAAGTAGTCATCCAGATTCTAAAATTGAAATAATTTTATGAAATATTTATTTAAAAACTGGTATGTGCAAGTAATTGGTAGGTGCTATGGGAGTTATAACGAAATAGAATCTTCTCTCCAACACCTGACTATTCAAAAGAAGACAAATACACAAATAATTGTGCTACAAAGGTTGAGATAAATGCCAAAAAAGATGTTTGAAGAAAGTACTATGGGATTTCTGAGGAAGGAGACATATATTTTGGCTTATAATGATAAGATGCTATGATTCTGAAAGAGAACAATAACAGTACCTGTCCACCAGAAGCCAGGTGACATGGTGCATAGAGTGGGATACAGAGATTTGAACTTGGATTCAAATCTATCCTTGACTCTTCTGAGACTGTTTCCTCACCTGTAAAATGAGCATAATAATATCTCTATTACCCATCCCAATAGTGTAGTTCATGGGCTCCAGTGAGATAATGTATAAAAAGGGCTTTGCAAATTTTAAAACACTATAGTATATATGTAACTTATTTTTACCTACCTTACAGGATTGTTGGAAAAGATCAAATGAAAATATAAATTACTATGTAATTGTATATTACAGATATAGTAGGAGTGCAAAATGTAGCTACAATCTGAAAATTTGGTCTCAAGTTTCAGTTCTTCCATTTTCTACCTGTATGACCTTGGGCAAACAACTTCCCCTCTTGATTTCATAATTTATAAAATGAGGGAAATGCATCTTCTCTTAGGCCCCCTTCCAATTCTAAACGCTATGTTAATTGTAATCAGATAGGACACATAGTTTCATCCCATACATTTAGAGGAAAAGGTCTTAACAGAAATAGTAACAGGGTAGTCTTAGACATGCATTGCATGCTATCAATTCAATTGAATACAATAAGAGTTTATTAAAAGCTGACTATATGCCAAGAATTGTGACGGATTTTGGCAACACAAAGATAAAAATATAATGGTCCCTTAGAAAGCTACCATTTTGCAGTGGACACCTTTTCCTACTGCAAAATGGCTTGATTTGAAGAGAAGAATGAGGTACACAAAAAATACTTCTCTTCTCAGGATAGGGAATAGTTTGAATGAACAAATTATCCTTTTCTGTAAAGCTTTTTCTATACCCCATCTCCACATCCTGCTAATGCTTTCCCTCTGATGTTACTTTCTATTTACACTGTATACATCCTGTATGTATATAGTTATTTTCAATTGTTTCCCCCATTAGAATGTATTCATTTTGCGAAGTTATTGGTTGTTGTTGTTGTTGTTGTTTTTTTTTTTTTTTGGCTATGTTGTTACTGTTGATTTTGTCTATATTTCCAGTGCTAAGCATAATACCTGGCACATAGTAAGTACTTAATAAATGCTAGTCTACTGGCTTTAATACCTGTGATAGCACAGGAGCAAAAGGATTGTCATTTTGCAAACACTAAGGGATGATAATAATCAGCAGACATCAAAGATTTCCTGATTATAAATTATGGCTCAGTTTCTTTCTTTAGTAAGTACTGACTTTGGTTTAAAGGATAAGGGAGGGAGGAAGGAAAGAAGGTAAGGAAGCAGGGAGGAAGAAAAAGAGGATGGGAGGAAGAAAAGGAGAAAGAAAGGAAAAGAGAAAGGGAGAAAAGGAAGAAAAGAAGGAAAGAGGAAAGTAGGGGAGGAGGAAGAGAGGGAGAAAAAGAAGAAAAAGAAGAAGGAAGATGGGGGAAAGGAAGGGAAAGAAGAAAGAAGATTGGGAATTGGGGGAAAGGGAAGGAGAAAAGGAGAGAGGAAAGGAAGGAAGGCAAATAAAGAAAAGAAGGGAGAAGGAAAGGAAAGAAAAAATGAAATGAGGAAAGCAGAAAAAGGAAGGAAGAAATAAAAGAACAAGAAAGGGAAAGGAGAAAACAAAGTTAATTTAGTCTTAGGAATGAAATTGTTTAATAAAAGAAAGATTTCCTTTTTCTGCTATCTTTGAAGTAGACCCTGGGAACTTGCATACACACTGGCATCTTCAATTTGGAACAAAATGTTTCTCAGCTGGAATTTGCAGATAGAAATGGGTAGTCCCATGTCTCCTTCTTTCTCCCTGAATGTGAGATGATGTCTCCTTTCTTCAGACCACAAAAGCTGTTTTAAGAAGAATGTTTATTCATCATGTTCATGCATTTTACAAGGGGAAAAATACCCTGGATTGTTATAAACCTACTTTATGGACTAAAGCTTATTCCTTGTAACAAAGTAGTTTGCTTTTTTGCACAGTGCTAGACAGCCCACTGGCTCTCAGTTGCCTAAGGCCAGAGCTTTGCATTTCTGAATAGTTTCTAAATTAAAAATGAAGAAATTTCAGGCAGATGTAAATACTATCTAGCACAAACTTAGAGGCATAAGTTGCTTCAAAACTTTAGCCTCTTTTATTCATTCCAATAACCAAGTTTGTTCCCTCCTGGGAGCACTGATTCTGGTCTTGTGGTTTATACCATTCCTTTCATTGTATCTTGCAGATTTTGTGTTTGTGGAGCTCAAATGATTCCTATGTTCTAGATATTCTGGTGGGCACTGGGAATATGCAGAGCTCAAGGAATTTATATTCTCTTGGAAAAGACAACAAGGACACATTTAAGTATATGCAAAAAAAAAAAATAAAAGGGGTTTACTTATTTATTTTTTGAGAGGGGAGGAACTTGTTAAGGTGAATAGGGACCATTCACATGCATTTAATCCTCCCAATTTTGTGAAATGAAAGAGCATGTTGCATGTCTGAGAGTTAAATGATTTTCTATCTCAGAGCAACTTTTTTGGTCAAAGAATTAGTACGTAGCATTTGAATCTAGGTCTTTTGATACCATACTAACCTACAATATTTTTTCCTAGAGGAAAGCTTGACATCCCAAAAGAAGAATCAAGTTCTTTATGCTCCCATCCTGCAGCTCTAGGGTGAATGACTGAAAACTTAAATTTAACTTCTGTCTAGGGTCTCCTCAAAAGTGAGGAGTTGAATGGTATTCAGTGGACAATGTAGATCAAATTAGGGCAGTTATTTATTATCTCTATATAAAAGAAATTCTAAGAAGATATTCACAAATACACATTGAAAGAAAAAAAAGCAACAACCTTGAAACAGCAGTGAGGTAAGTATTGTTATGTTACTCTGGAAAATTGCAATTTAAACACCTAAACATAAAACAATTTGCAGAACTGTTGAATAGGCATTTTACATTTTTTTTAACCTTGGCTTTGCACTGTCCAAACAATTCCATTTAAGCCCACATTTTCTGGTAAGATAAGTCAAGGATTCGGCTCATTCTCATGATGTGGTATATTCCAAAAAGCTCTAGAATAAACCACCTATTGAGAAACACAAAGCAGAAAAGACAGCCAGTGCCCCACAATGCAGACTCAGTTAGCTTAGCAAAACCTTGCTTTGTTTGCCATATAACCACAGTTGTTATGCTGCTGGATTGGAGAAAGACTATTTTTTCCTACTCTTCACTGGGAGTTTGAGTTACATTATGTCCTGGTAAGAATCAAAAGAAAAAGCAGAAAATCTAGTCATTCCCTTTTTAGGTCCATTGTGCCAGTCTTCATTGTTGGTTTGACATAATTTTGACACATGCTCCCCGCTTCTCCCTGTCATAGTGTGGCAGATCAGTATACCACCCAGCATTTGCTTCATCATTCAAAGTGATTGTTCCTTCAGAGGTAAGCATATGTTTCTTTGTAAATGGAGAGAACAACTCAAAATAAGTTACAGGGGTTCAACCCCTATCACATAAACAAGATACATATAGAACAAATAATAAGCACAAGGAGGAAAAGCCTCCTAGGTAATACGAGCAGAATCTCGAAGGAAGTCAGGGATTGTAAGACGTGGATATGAAAAGATATATCATTGAATTAATGTTATATAGTTAGTTTAAAGGAACAAACATGAGATATGACCTTGTGTGGAAGGACCATCAAATAGGCCAGTATGGTTGGACTATATAGAATGTGTGGAGGAGAGAATTTATATAAGAAACCTGGAAAATAGGAAGGGCCAAGTTATGAAAACTTTAAATGCCAGAAAACTTTATATTTTATTATAGAGTTGATTCTTGGGTCACTAAAGCTCCCTGGAGGGAGCCACCAGAATTTATTAAGTAGGTGGCTGACATAGTTAGACCTGTGATTTAG
The DNA here is from genome assembly GCF_016432865.1 of Antechinus flavipes. Lineage (NCBI taxonomy): Eukaryota > Metazoa > Chordata > Mammalia > Dasyuromorphia > Dasyuridae > Antechinus > Antechinus flavipes. The sequence continues at coordinate 337,295,857 of NC_067399.1, forward strand.
GAAAAGCACTTTAGCAGCTATATGGAGTATGGATTGAGATGGGGAGAGAATTGAAGCAGAAATGTTACAGAGAGAAAGAAATCATGAGTGTAACTAGGATTATCTGGTCAATGGAAGGGGCAGTTCTTGTAGCATGCATAGATATTCCCTGCTTGTGTCTAGTTCAAGAAACTTTGTGAAAGCTTATAGTGAGCTTACTTTCAGCTAAGATGTCTCAGATTTTGTTTTGTGTGATAATAAAGAATTCTCTATGTAAGAGATTCTAAAATAGAGATTTCTCTGAGATCTGGAAAAGTTAAGGACTCAGGGGTTGCTGTAAAAGGATTGATCTACCTATATTTCTCACTCTTTTTCTCATGTCTTTACATTGGGAATACAATATTGAGTTACCTCCTGAGACCTGGGTTAGAAAAAGAATGGCTTCAGTTTCTATCAAACTGTTGAAGATCTTAGCTTAAAAAGGCCAAGGTCTCCCACTACATCCAGGTCTCTGGAACCACATGGCTCTGGAGGAAAAAGTGAGGCAGATGACCTTACTGAGCCCTCCCTTCTTAATTCGCTTCACTAGCATGTTATGGTATCACCTCCCTGATGTCATGATCTTCTTCAAGAAGGACAAACAGCAACAATAATGACAATAATGAACTCCTTAGGACAACCTATGTCTCACGTGAGAATGTCTCTTTTTTGTGTTTGTTCTTTCTGGATCTTAGGTGAGTGAATATTCTGAAATGGGAGTGTCCAGGCAATTTTGGAGTTCAGGAAGTGACCAGACCTCAGGATCCATTCTGCAGTTGGAAATGAATACTGTCGGCATCCAATGGAATTGATAAATGCAGTTGCCAGAATAATAGCTGAAGCAACTGCAAACATGTATTGAAAGACAGCAGCCAAGAAACATGATCTCTTAAACTAAAGAATAATGTTGGTTATGGATTTTAGAAAAACATTGACTGTCAGGGCTTAGCAAAAAGCTACACATAGGGAGAACTTTACAAGGATTCCACAAAAGAGGAAAAGGAGTTGTGAGGTACCTTTGTGCCATATACACTTTGCACAAGTAGGCTTATTGAATTTGTGGTAGAGCTAGGTTTTGGTGGAAATTCTTATATCTGAGTAAATGCTTTTACTAAAATCTAAAAAAATGGCTAGGTTACTTAGTTAATATGGAACATATTAGGGGGGTTCAGGAACAATAATACTAGAAATCCAGCCCTTCAGTGTTACCCCTAGAACAATGAGGGAATAGTAGTTAACTGTCCCCTAGGTAACTCCAACCTGACTATGAGTACACATTGGGAATGTAGTCCCAGAGGAAATGCCTTGTGATTTGACAATGTGGGACAAGCAAAGTTAAGGGGTTAAGGATGAAAAAAGATTTCTAGTCTTGTTGAATGGAAGCATAATGGTACCCTCAACAGTAAGAGGAAAGTTTGGAAAAGGGAAAGGTTTTGAAAGATAGTCTGAGTTTCAGATGTCTTGAGATATCCAACTGAATATGTCCAAAAGGTTATTAACAATGCAGACTGAAACTAGATTTATAAAAATGGAAGTATTGTGTATAAAGAAGACAATTGGATTCATTGGAGAGCTTATGAGATCATCAAGTGAGGGAGTGTGGAAAGAAAAGAGAAGTAAAAACAGGAGCGAATAACAGTAATGCAATCTTACACTTTTATCGATTTAGTACTTTTTTACTTTAGTAAGTCAGTATGAAGGTTGTTCATTATTTTCTTAAATTTTATTAGTATTTGTTGTCTTTTTTTAAGTTTAATTGCCATGTTTCATTTTTATATATTTACATTATCATCGTTCCCTATCTCAGACCAGACTAAACTCATCACTGTGACAAAGAAAAATACTTAAGAACTCCGCCCCCCCATAACCAATAAAGAGATAATATCTGACAATGTATATAATGTTCTGTCCTAGTCTGCTAACTTTCTGCCCTCAGGGAGGAGGTACATTTCATAATTTCTTCTTGGGGCCTTCATTAGTTTTTTCATTATGCGGAGTTTGACTTTCCTTTAGTGATTTATTCATTTACATTGTTGTAGTCACTGTGTATATTGTTCTCTTGGTTCTGCTTATTTTGTGTGGCTTTTTCCATTATGTTTATCTTATTGCCTCTCAAAGTTGTCTTCATTTATATTATTTTAATCATTGCAGATATTGCAATGTTAGTGTTAGATCTACTCTTTTCTCTCTGCATCACTTCATTAAGGTCTTCACACATTTCTTTGAAGTCTTTATATATGTCATTCCTTCTGGCACAGTATTACACCATCATATTTATTTCCTTCAATTCACTCAGTCATTCCCCTATCATTGGGGGGACCATTTGTTTCCAACTTAAACAAAATTCAAATAGTGCTGCTCTGAATATTTTTGTACAAAATTCTATTGGTTGACAGTAACCTTAGAAAACTTCTAATCCAACAAATATTAAAAAGAATTCTCTTTAAATTAACTTAAATATCTCCAGAAAGACAGACCCTTCCCAGGCAGCCCTTTCCACATTTGGATAATTCTCATTATTAGGAAGTTGTTTTTGTTGTTGTTGCTGTTATCCAAATTCTAAATGTATTTCTTTTCAACTTTCACCCATTGTTTCTGGTTCTGACTTCTGGGGTCAAGAAGAACAAGTCCATTTCATTTCATTCCGTCTAGTAATCTTGTTGGAAGGTATAAGCCCATTAATGGGAACGTTGGGTCAAATGGTGGGAACAATTTTGTAACTTGCATAATTTCCAGATTGATTTCCAAAATGGTTGGAACAATTCCCAGATCAGTCAGCAGTGGATTATCATGCTTGTTTTTTTCTGCATGTCTGTCAACACTAAATTTCAAAAAAACCTTTATTTTCTTTGCAAATCTGATAGGTACAAGGTGATACCATGGATTTGTATTACTTTGTATGTCTATGATTATTAGCAGTTTTTTAGTACTTTTCTGGATGATGTGGATCATTTGTGTTTCTACCTTTGAAAGCCTTTTATTCACAGCCCTTGACTACAAATCTATTGAGGACTAACTTTTATTCTTATTGCACTAGTTAGCACTCCAAGGCTGTAGTTTGTAGAGAATGTGCTTCCTTATCCTCCTAATAGGAGTTGCCTTAAATGAGATTTCCCTCTGTCATTGAAATCACAGATCTATCTTTATTTTTGTCTAATATAAAAAATTTCCCCAGGTTATATTCTTTATTTTTATTCTATCTGAATTGACTTTACTAGCAGATTTTTTTTTTCTTTTGGAATTAGAACATCAGAGGCTATCAAGTATAACCCAATCTTAAAAATTCCTTCCTGTTTCAACATACCTGATAAATGGCCATCCAGTCTCTGTTTAAGGAATTTTGATGGGGGTAGCTAGATGGTTCAATGGATAGAGTACCAGCTCTGAAGTCAGGAGGACCTTAGTTCAAATCTGGCCTTAGACATTAAACGCTTCCTAGCTGTGTGACCTTGGGCAAATCATTTAATCCCATTAAATCATATAACTTTGCCTCAGCAAAAACAAAACAAAATTTTGATGATGTAATTCCACTTTGGGATTGCACTAATCATTAGGAAGTTTTTTTTTTTTTAACTTTTAGCTTAGATTTGTCCATTTATATCTTCTATTATTTGCTTAAATTCTTCCTTCTATTGGGGCACAGAGATATAAAGTGACTTGCATAGGTTCACACAGCCACCACATATAAGAATGTTAGTAGAGGTCATTTCTTTTGCTTTATGTTAGGTTTCACTCTCCAAGGGATTATAAAATTTAAGTCTTTCCAAATTTTATTATATACCACAAAATATGGTAAAAATTCACTGGATTTCAGCCAGCCTGACCTTTTTGTTGTTCTTTACACATGAAACTCTTTCTCAGTTATCAGTATTATTGTATAGATTGTCTCAAGCTTGAAACACAATACTTTCCCCATCCTCACTTCTTAAAATCCTGAACTTCCTTCAAAACTTGGCTTTTTTTTTCTTTCAAAGGAACTACTCTATCAACCCAAAGCACAAGCCCTTTAGCACAGAGCCAAAGCAAATAGGACCCCCAACAAGGATCTAGAGTATGGGCTCAATGCAATGCTCCATGGGATTCTGCTAACCAACAGATTATGGGACTCCTCTTATTGCTCTCATTATAATAACAAAACCTATCTTGTCCACTTCACAGAATAATTGTGAAGATCACTTGAGATACTGGACATAGAGTGCCTTGTAATGCTAAAACACTATAAATGTATGAGCTATGACTAATAGTATCAGTCTCTTGAGTTGAGGTACTTGGCAAAGTAAGTAGACTAGATATAATTTCCAATTGACAAATGAAAAAAACTAAGGAACAGACTGTGGTAGGCAAAGCTTAAACCCTAATTGGTAACTTCTGTCTCTTAGGCAAATATGTGTCCCACTGGACCAATAAAATATGTCAAATTCTTACTTGTAGTAAGAGGCACCTCAAGGCATACAATTTATTTAAGAATAAATGCTGCCTTAACAACAATTGGGGCAAATCGGTGGTATAATGTTTGAACTCCTGGGTCTTGGAGTCAGGAAGACTTATCTGATCTCAGACAGTTATTAGCTATGTGATTCTGGGCAAGTCACTTAATCCTGTTTGCGTCAGTTACCTCGTCTTTAAAATAAATTGGAAGAGAAAATGGCAAACCACCCTAAAAGGGGTCATGAAGATACAACTGAAACATGACTGAACAGCTTAACAATGGAACCATCCTTCCCACTTTGCCAGTCTATTTTCTCTGCCCTTTATCTTCACCTTCTGTTTCTTCCTGTTCTTCTGGCTTTGTCTTAAGCCTTGAAGTGTGAAAATGGAATATTCTAGTCATCAATTAAAGGCAGTTCTGTTTTGTGGGCTGAATAGTTCCTTGTAATTTTAATTAATAGATAGTACATTGTCGGCAACTTCTAATAGCAGCACTATCCATTTATTAGAAGACCTTTTAGTTCCAAGTGATGAGAATCATTTTGTAGCCCTATATGGCTAGAGCTGATGATGAAGGACATTAGGAATACCTCTCCAGTATCTGCCAAGAAAACCCCAAAGAGTTGGACATGACTAAAATGATTCAACAACAACAAAAAACTCAACAATATAAGAATAGGATGTAGGTTCTGATTCTGAAGAGCTTATAAACTTGCTAAAGAAGGCAGACATAGATGAAACAGGATAATAAAATATCATTCAGTCAATAAATATTTATCAAATGCCTAGACATTGTGCTAGTCATGAGGATACAATAATAAAAATGAAATAATTTTTGTCCCCAAGGAATTTATTATTTTGGGAGTAGGCAACAAATTGTAAATGTTCAATTATTAAGGCAGGGTCAGAAATCATCCCATCCCCATTTAGCCCTAACATATTAATTAGGTGATTATTTAGTAGCTATGAAGAAGGTCTGAGAACTTCCTTAAATTAAATAACAATATTTCAACTAGTATGACTTTTCTGATTGCATGAAGAACACTTTGTGGAGCTTATATAAAAATTAGGGATCTACTTGAGAAATGGGGAAATTTGAGTAAGTAGAGAAGTGAGAGCTTTCTACCTCTAGTACTTGAAAGAGAAGGAATCAATGGGGAGAGGAACAGAAGGATGCCCAAGCCAGGGATGGAGCAGGTAGTTTATTCCCACATAGAAAAAGAGATAATAAGCAATAAAGAATCATAGAATGCTAATATTAGAGTCCATTAATTTATCACTACAATTACATGTACTAGTTCAAGGGACTTTATTGAAGTGTTGTTAGGACATAAAGAATTTGTGCACAGTGACCAATTATCTAGTTCCTATCTCACTTCCACTTAACACGCTTTAATTAAATAATTAGCAAGATCATCTTTGGGCACAGTGGGTAGGGTGCCAGCTGTGGAATTAGGAGCCCCTTAGTTCAAATCTGACCTCAGATACCTACATTGTTGTAAGAATCAAATAATATGCATCCATAACAGTCACTGTAAATCTTAAAGCTATTTAAACTTTTAAAAATTATTATCTTTCTGGCAACCTCCTTCTCTGATGTCAAACGCTTTCCTACTCAAAAGCCCAACTCTGCTACTGCTGCTGTAACCCTATCCACTGGAGTAAATGCTGCCCTTGTAGCTGGCATTCACACGCCTTCTAGGACTTTATTATGTTCAGAAAGTTGCTAGAGGAAAGGAAGCACAAAATAAGAAGTCAGCCAGAGGCCTCTGGCAGAAGCTTAGCTAGTTGAATGCACATTGTTTTTGGGTTTTAAGGACACAGAGAACCCTCATTCTGTAGTCAAATGGAGTCTTCCTCCCTTCCACTTCCCACCAAAGTCAAATCTTATTTTCTTTGAAAGCTTCCTCCAACAGACTTGCTAGCTAGGAGTTCATCTTTTATAAAGTGTGCGATCCTGAATCATCAGCTTTTCCAGCTCAGCAACTAGTTGGGGGTCTTAACTCAGCTGGAAGTAGTCTGAGAAAATCCACACACACTCTAAAGGGAGGGGAGAAAATCCATGTGCTGGGCTGGAATGCTGATTGAGCATTCCCTAAGGAAGAGCACCACAAGGAGGCCATACAGGAGTGAATGGAAAGTAATGAAATGGAATGGAACATTGGCTGGACTCTAGTGAAAAAAGTTTCATGCAGTAAGTAACTTTTGATCTGTATCTTGAAATACTGCTAAATAGAAAGAAGGATGAAAAAGGATCCACAGCAGCATAAGAAAAAAAAATTAAGTTACAGACATAGGAACAAAGAGTGAGGAAACTAGAAATGAGGCTGGAACAGAAGATATTTGCATACAAACATACATGTATCTGGAATGAATGAATGAATTAATTTTTAAAAAGCATTTATTAAACCCTTACTATGTGCAAAGTACAATGATAAATGCTGAGGATAGCCCATGCTCTCAAGTAATTCATATCCTAATAGGAGAGACAGCACATATAGAAGGTTTTAGTTGTGTCAGATGGAAAAGTCCCATGGTTCTTAGGATGCAGCAACAAAGTAGACTCTTTCTTTTTAAGAATATATTTTCATCTGATTAAATATTTCCTAAACACATAAAAATTTTAAATGTTCATTTTTTTGAATTCTTTTGAGTCCTTCCCATTCCATCCCTTTTGAGGTCAGCAATATGATATACTAAATGTTAAGTCATGCAAAACATATTTCCATATTAGCCATATTGAAGAAGAAAACATATACAAAACCCCCAAGAAAAGGAAAAAAAGGACAAAAAACGATGCTTCAATCTGCACTTGGTATTCCTCACTCCTCTCTTTGGAGATAGAATTTTTCATCATAAGTCTTTTGAAATTGTCTTGAACTGTTGTCTTGATCAGAATAAATGCTTCTTCTTTAATGTCTTTTTCAATGATAAAATCATATCAGTTTCGGATATTGAATGATTTTGACAGTACTGAAGACTGAAGTTTCACGTGAACTTTATTGTCTGGGTCTTCAGTAGTTGTTGGCTGTAACACTTGCAGGAGCTGCCTCTCAGGGATTGCTTCTCTCCTAAGGCTCTTGGGTTCAGGATCCTGGGCTTTCTCCATCAAGGTCTGAGGACAGATAGTGATGAAAATAGTGATAGAGAGGGTTTGAGTTGCCTGGAACATGCTATTTACGATTTCCTTCTAAGGATCCCCTGCTGATTTAGTTAGGTTGACTTGGGTGTCCTGTGAGACAGCAATCATAGTCTCAGTCTTTACCACAGGAAAACATGGCTGTAGAGACATCCATTTGGCATGTGGATAGGGAGCTGTTCTCAGTCTCACCCCACCATCATGTTTATTATTTTTTTTATGCAGTTGTCAAGATTTTGCAGAGTCAGATAACTGAGGAATTCCCTGGAATATCAAAGATATTACCACGATACGCCAAAATATCTTGACACTTTGAGAAAAAAAAAGTCTAGAACATATGGGAATATAGTGACTATAATGGCTACTAGTCATGTTATGCTATTAAGTCTGTGAAACACTATATATTTTCTTTCATTTAATTCTCACATCACCATATTGTCATGAATTAGAATCTGAGGGCAAAAGAAATTAAGTGTCTTACCCAGAATCATATAACTAATAAGTATCTAAAGCAGGATTAGGATGCAGGTCTCCTTATCTCCAGGTGCATTATTATATTCATTATGTCCTTTCCTAGGAACCTTGATTTTCAAACATTGTAAATGTGTCTCATTGTGAATTTTAAAACCGAAAGGGAGTGAAATTGCCAAATACTTAAATATAATGTTGGACAGGAACTATTTTGATTTCTCAAATAGATAAATTAATAAATCAGTCAACAAATATTTATTGACTCCTATAATGTTCAAAGAACTTTGCCAAGTGTTTTGAGAGACAGAGATATTGATCTGTCCTTAAGGAGTTTATGCTTTAGTTGGAGAAATATAATATACATACACACACACACACACACACGAATTAGTTCAACAACAATATAATAAAACTATGTTAAAGACATCCCAATGCACCCATGATTAATTGCTAAATGAATGATACAGAGAGTGCTATGAGCATAGAGGAAGGAGAGATAAGTTTAGGGCAGGTAGTTAATGTTAAAGGTTTGTGGAAATATATTTACACTATCTTTATCTCATGACTCCAACCAAGAAGAAAGATTCTTATTTCTATAGCTATCAAGTCTAGGCAATTAGTAAGTGTCAAAGTCCAAAACAGTAGTCATTAGAGAGGCAGCTACGTGGACCACATTTAGCCTGGAGCAATGGAAAAAATGCTGATTTTCAGTTTGAGGTCCTTGGTTCAAATTTGAATTCCAAATTTGAATGTATATTATTTCTATGACTGGGCAAGTCACAACCTCAAGTCTTGATTTCATCATCTGTAAAATGAGGGAGCTGAACCAACTAATCTCTAAGGTCTCTTCTAATTTTAACTATATTTAATGGAAACTCAAGATTACATGTTTGGGTTTAGAAATAGTATGGTCATTTTATCCTCATATCAGTAATCTCTAGTGTTTTGCCTTTGAATCACATCTAGGGGAGGGCTTTTAATGGGATGGAAAATATCTTTCATGAGCAATGTCTCTGGGGAAGTTTTTCCATCAGTTACTTTGAAACACTTTGTTTCAAAATTTTTAGGATTTCCTCTTTGTGCTAATGATGGAATGGGAGGAAATCAGAGGAGAAAAAAGCTGCCTGATACCCATTTTGAAATCAAATCATAAGTGTTACAAGAGGGAGTTCTGAAACACCAGTGATGAAAGACTCCATCATCATGAATGAACGTGGTAGGAACCAATTCTTATTAGGTCCTAAGGGTCCCTGACCGTCTCTAGTCATCTCTTCCGTTCTGGAGCTCCCAAAGAAGTGGAATCAAAGAGATGACTCAGGATCATTAACAAACTGTCAGACCGTCAAGCTCAGGAAGTAGCAAACTGTCCCTGAGTCTGTCCTCTGACTTCAGGCAAGGGAGGATGGAGGCAAAGAAGCAGAAGACAAATGGCTGGGAGAGAGGAAATACTCAGGTACACCCCGGAGCCACGGGCACCTGTTTCCTGTGAATGGCTCATTCACCTGCCCAACTGCTAAACTATAGCAGCAGCTCCCAAGCTGCAAAAACAGCTGGGTAACTGAGGCCTGGAGGTAACACTGAGTGGCCCTGCCAGCCTAATGCTCCATGATAAAGAGGGTAATTGAGTGCTGAGTGCTGCGTGCTGAGCCAGCAGTAAAGCCCTGGCTTACAATAGCAGCCCAAGTACTGAAGAGGATCACAAACCAAAGTTCCATTCACAGGAAACAGAGGAATGGAGCTTGGTTTGCCTCTACTCTCGAAGACCTTATTCCAAAATGTTCATTATGAGCTTTAGAGCAAATGTATCTGGTTAGCCGTTCTGCCTCTTTGGTCTTATATGATTTGCTTGTGATACAGTAGGAAGCACACTGACCTGGGGATCAAGAAACCCAAGTTCTAGCCTTAATTCTACCATTAATTTGTATGCAAGTGCCTTGAGAATAACCTTTTACTCCCTTTATTCCTCTACCATGTCTTTGACATGAGCTGACCCTTAATGAATGTTAGTTGAATAAATGACCATTAATAGTCATTCTAGGTTCTAGTCCTGGTTCTCTTTTTACTTGTCTGACCCTTATTTCTCCCTTTCCATTACTGGATCTTTATCTAGGATATCCAGGACCCTAAATGTTGGTGATCCTTAGGTCCCATCCTTAGCCTTCTTCTGCTCCCTCTATTTTCCTTGATGATCTCATCAGTTCCCATGAATTCAGTTATCTCAACACATGATTCCCAGATCTATTTTACCCTTTTAGTTATATCATACTGGTTGTTTTGTCAGACAACTTAAACTCCAACATGTCTAAAACAGAACTTATTACCTTTCTCCTGTAAACCCTTCTCTCTTTTGAACTTCCTTGTTTCTGTGGAGAACACTAGCATCCTTTCAGTTACTCAACAACAGCTTTGATTGCCCACTCAAACTCATCTCAAATAAACATTCTGTCAAGCCCACTCATTTCTACTATCATAACACTTTTTGCTTATGTCCTATTACCCTCTCCACCATATAACCATAGTTATATTCTGGTTCTCTCTTTCCAAACCTGATCCTTCCCACAGCTCTTACAGCACCCTACTCTCAGGATCTATCATCTACCATTATTAGGTGTCCGTTCTTGTACCTGGTGAAAAGTCAGGAGTGGACAATGCTTAGGGAACAACACACCCCGCCAAGATAAGTATGCAGAAGTATGTTTCATCATGTAGCCTTCATTAAAATTAACCTTAGTTCAGCTGATTTTTAGCAGTGTTTTCCTTTATTTATATAATAATTGCATATATATAATATATACTACTAATTATATATATATGTAGTACATATATATTACACATATATATGTATATAGTAGTCAATATGTCCATTGTTCATTTGGCTTTATTTTCTTCGCTTTGTATCACTTCATACAAATCTTTACCTTTAGACAAAACACTGTGCATAGATCTGGGAAAATGAAAGAACAAATTGTTTTTGCTAAGAGCAGCGAATTTAGTTGGGTATTTCTCATAGCCAGATCTAAAGGGACATCAAACATCTTTTGCTCAAATGTCTTATAGCTCCCATCTCCTTCTCAGGTCAGCTTATCCCTCCTTACCCACATGATTAGCCAGTTTCTTAGAGATTCAGATACTACTAGGAAATAGAGGAGCTTATATATAGACTTGGGGAGACAAAGAAAAAATACAAGCTAGTTTCTACTGATGATGCTTGAAAATAGACCTCCAGAAATCCCTATGAATTAAAGGCTTTTCATTTCTTTTGCAGGGGAAAAAAACATTAATTAAGCTTGAGTAATCCATTTCCCCTATTTTAAGTCTAAAGAAAATCATCAGAAATCTGCTGAAATTTTCTTCCTTAGCTTTGATCATTTATTATCTTCAAGTTCTCCCTCTCCCAAACAAAACAAAACAAAAAAATCCTGCAACCCATTGCTGATTCTAGCATGCAAAGAAACATTTAATGGTCCAATTTTTCAATACTGAGAGTAAAGAAGTCATCAGATCTGATCTTTTAAAATGCCTAATCTGTGTAGAAAGTGCAGACACTCTATGTTTAAAGTTAGTTGATTCAGTAGCATTTTCAACAGGTTGGCCTTCCTCCCCCCTCCTTCCCCACCCCCACCTTTCCTTCCCCCTCCTTCTCTTCTTCCCTCCTTTCCTTTCCTGCCCCTTCTTTCCTTCCTTCCTTCCTTCCTTCCTTCCTTCCTTCCTTCCTTCCTTCCTTCCTTCCTTCCTTCCTTCCTTCCTTCCTTTATTTGGATGCTATTTCAGAGGCTTCACTAATTAGAATACACATTGTGTATAAAGAGACAGATAGACAAGATACCAGTGACACATACACACACACACACACACACACACACACACACACACACACACAGAAAGAGAGAAAGACAGACAATGAGAGAGAGAGAGACAGATAGACAAAGAGAAACATGAATCAGAGCATCTTCTGAAGGAAAATAGGTTCTGTGGTGAAGACACTATTTCCTCTCATATGAATCAATTTCCTTGTTCAAGGTTAAATTATTCCCCCCAAAGAAGTGATATACTTATTATAATTGTAGGAATTTTTGTGTCCAGGGTAAATTCAATCGATAATGATGGTGGTTAATGTAAATCAAAACCCATTTGGGCCCATTCTTGGGGTGAAAGTGTCATGATATTAGAGCACACTAAACAACAATGTACTTATCTTGGCGGGGTGTGTTGTTCCCTAAGCATTGTCCACTCCTGACTTTTCACCAGGTACAAGAATGGACTGCTAATAATGTCAGATGATAGATCCTGGGAGCAGGGTGCTGTAAGAGCTGTGGGAAGCATAAGGTTTGGAAAAAGAAAACCAGAATATAATTTTCATTTAGTGAGTGCCTTAAGTCAGAGCACTACTCACCTCTGCTTTAGTTATAATTCTGATAATTGGCTTTGGCTTAGTGCATCTAAATCAATAACCCTACATTTCTGGGGATTATTACTCTAACGTTGCTAGATCCATAGAACATGTCCATCACTGGTGAGGTCACAAGCAGACTCTAAAAGATATTATCCATATCTCCCTGTGTGTGTGTGTGTGTGTGTGTGTGTGTGTGTAAATCAATAAACATTTAGGTTAAACTCATGATTGCTATTCCTTAATGAGGAATGCTCCGATGCCCCTTGTGCTCTCTTTATTTTTTCTGTAAAACTGACTTCTTTCTAAGGCTCATCATTCCCTTCACCCATTCCTAGGTATACTGCATCAATCCAGTGGAGCCTCCCTGAATGGGTAGCTTCCTGTGCTGTCCTTGAGTGTTAGAAATTGGAATCCCTCCTGATTTAGCTTCCTTGGGCTTACCCTTCCTATTCCTGGGACCTCACTCTGCTGACTTTGAAAAATTGAATACCTTTCTACTACTTGTTCTTTCCCTCCCTTCCCCAGCCTGCTGGCGGAATCCCCTAGGTTCACCTTCCTGGGTCTCCTGATGCCATTCTCATTTTTCTCTGAGTTTCTGCCAACCCTTGTTCTTCTGGAGCCAGAAATTTGGAGAGCTAAGGACACAGAATAATAAATAGGGAGTGCATTTGAGGACGCTTAAATACAATCAGACCAGAGAGTTAAAAGCTTTCTTCAGAGACTATGACTGAGAATGGTTTTGCCTTGTTTAATGAAAATGATGGAGTAGAAGAGTTTAGCCTTAAGAGAAAATAGCTCAGATTCGAAAAATCAGAAATCATCACCTGGTTTTTAATGTAAGGCATAGACAGTTCACATGGAAAGTTTTAAAGGCCCTGCTGAGCTGTCAGCATTTGTGTTGTTTGTTAGCTTTTTTTTTTTTTTTTTCTCTTCAAATTGCATTTTCCTTTGGGTGGACAATGAAGTCTGAAGTGTCTACTTTACTTGCAGTGTGTATTCTCCATTTTGCTCCCCAGATTCCCTTATCTTAGCCAAACTGCCTTAGTGTTCCTTGCACTACAGGGGAGATTGGAATCTAAATAATAATATTAAAGCCTCTGCTTTTTATTGAATTTTTAAGAAATACGTTGATGGAAACATTTCATATTCACATTAGGTTTTGTAACCCAATCTAGATACTAACTGAGCTTATAGTGTTCCCCAAGGGCTGTTTCTTTACTAGGGACTTCCCCAGAGTTTATATTATATTGCTATGGAGAGAAAAATTGCTTTGAACTGAGCCAGACTTGAAAAGATTCACATTTCAGACAGTATGTACTCCCTCCACCCACCATATATATTTATACATCCATACAGAAGCACTTACTAGTCTGTGTGTATGCCCATGTGTATCAAGAGGAAAAATAAGAGGAAAGAAAGGAAGAAATGGAGAGAGGGAGAGGGGGAAGGGGGAGCAAGAGAAAGGGAAAGGGATCTTTAGGAAAAGAAAGAGTGGGGAGGAAAGGGAGAAGAAAAGGGACAAAGAGAAGGGGTAGAGTGGGGGAGGAGAGACACACACAGAGATAGAGATAAAGAGACACACAGAGAGACATGGAGAGAGAGACAGAGAGAGAGAGAGAGAGAGAGAGAGAGAGAGAGAGAAAAAGAGAGAGAGAGAGAGAGAGAGAGAGAGAGAGAGAGAGAGAGAAAGAACCTTCTTTTTCAGTCCCTCCTTCTCTTTTTTCTTGCCCTGGAGACAAGTATAACCTGTAAAGGGCACTTCTAAATAAGGTTCTTTAGAAATCACATTTCCTAAACAGATTTCTGGGTTTGGCCTGAGGAAAATTCTCACTAAAGGGTACAGAAATGGATTCTTCATTCAATTAAACATAAATCTAGTTTTAGCCCTTTTTCTTCTTTATCCTCTCAGGAAAACTATTTCTGAAGATAGTAAGGGGCAAAGGCTTCAGTATCTCTCTCTCTCTCTCTCTCTCTCTCTCTCTCTCTCTCTCTCTCTCTCTCTCTCTCTCTCTCTCTCTGTCTCTCTCTTTCTCTCTGTATCTCATTGGCTTTCTTTGAATGTGTTAGTTAACTGTCTTTATCAAGGAAATAATTACATGGTATTGGTGGAATCCTCTAATGTCTGGTGTCTGGCAGCAATTTAGAAAGTGCTTTGAGATCTTTAAATGATTTGAGTTATTATAACCACAGGTTTTGTTATTGAATTGTGTTTTAATGGGATTTGCTTAACATAGGAAGTGTTTCTGACAATTACTTAGTGACTTTAATATAACAAAAGAAATAAAATTATTTAAAGGTAGAACATCAATTAAACTAATACATTACTCAGCAAAAGGATTAATTAGTATTTAATGACTAGAAATTATTATCAATTACTACATATAATTGCAAATTACTTATGGGATTGAAAAGTTATTTGGATACTGTTGGTATATTGTTACCCTCCTGTTATTATATGTCACGTTTAATGAATCTTATGTATCCTCTCTGGTGCATTTTGTCCTGTGTTATTGTACTGTATAATTCTGCTAAAGGAGAAGTCTTTATTCAGATAGTATTTTAACAGGACATTTCCTCTGGTTGGTTCAGTATTGCAGTATTGGTGACAGAACTCACTGTCTCATGCAAATGTTTTGGAAAAAGTTGCAAATTCACTTTTTTTTTTTCTGATTTCACTGTATGTGTATGTATATACACACACACAATACACACATGCATATAAACACATTATGTATATAGAGTACATTTACATATATGTACACAAATGTCACATCACAAATCATATTATACATCATATCATATCAATTAATAAGGCACATTTAAAAGCCAGAATGGCATTTTGGAAATATGAAGGAATCTAGTCTTTTTCAATCTATGAAAATTCTATAAATTTACCATGACAAATTGAGTGGAAATGGAACGTGTGTGTGTGTGTGTGTGTGTGTGTGTGTGTGTGTGTGTTTTGTTCCTGTCTCATAGATCTTTATACCTTTGTCTGCTCATACTCAGCAATCCATACCAATAATTCATCCACCCTATACTTATGCAATACTAATTTGCTTGCAAATTTGTGAAGAGGACTCAGCCAAAAAACAGATAAAAGTTTAATTTTGCTTAATAAATAATTTTTGTTGGAAGTTTTAAAACAAGATAATTTAAAACATTTTTATTGCAGTGGAAAAATAATTAAAACAATTGAGTTAATAAAGTCTTTTAGAACAAAATCAGGTGTTTTAAAAGTAATTTGTCTTTTCATTTATTTTCATATTTCATTATAAAGCTTTTGTACACACACACAGAGACACACACACAGACATCCTCTCTCATGAAATGCTAATATATATTGATACCATGATTGGGAAACAGGGGGCAATAGAGTTACATACTTTCTATACATGGGTATAAAGTATATTTTAACTGTAGAAAGTTATTTTTTTTTGTAGGTACATTTCTTCTTTGATCCAATCTTATAAATAGGTATATTGCTTAGTGCTGTAATTTGTAGGACATATTCTTCCAAATATTTCCTAACTTCTGTCAAGAATGAAAGAATCTTTTTTTTTAAAATTTTTTATTTAATAATTACTTTATATTGACACTCGTTTCTGTTCCGATTTTTTTCCCCTCCCTCCCTCCACCCCCTCCCCTAGATGGCAAGCAGTCCTTTATATGTTGGATATGTTGCAGTATATCCTAGATACAATATATGTTTGCAGAACCGAACAGTTCTCTTGTTGCATAGGGAGAATTGGATTCAGAAGGTATAAATAACCCAGGAAGAAAAACAAAAATGCAGATAGTTCACATTCGTTTCCCAGTGTTCTTTCTTTGGGTGTAGCTGCTTTTGTCCGTCATTTATCAATTGAAACTCAGGTCTCTTTGTCAAAGAAATCCACTTCCATCAAAATATGTCCTCATACAATATCGTTGTCGAAGTATATAATGATCTCCTGGTTCTGCTCATTTCACTTAGCATCAGTTCATGTAAGTCTCGCCAGTCCTCTCTGTATTCATCCTGCTGGTCATTTCTTACAGAACAATAATATTCCATAACATTCATATACCACAATTTACCCAGCCATTCTCCAATTGATGGGCATCCATTCATTTTCCAGTTTCTGGCCACTACAAAGAGGGCTGCTACAAACATTTTGGCACATACAGGTCCCTTTCCCTTCTTTAGTATTTCTTTGGGATATAAGCCCAATAGAAACACTGCTGGATCAAAGGGTATGCACAGTTTGATAATTTTTTGGGCATAATTCCAGATTGCTCTCCAGAATGGTTGGATTCGTTCACAACTCCACCAACAATGCATTAGTGTCCCACTTTTCCCGCATCCCCTCCAACATTCATCATTATTTTTTCCTGTCATCTTAGCCAATCTGACAGGTGTGTAGTGGTATCTCAGAGTTGTCTTAATTTGCATTTCTCTGATCAATAATGATTTGGAACACTCTTTCATATGGGTGGTAATAGTTTCAATCTCATCCTCTGAAAATTGTCTGTTCAAATCCTTTGACCATTTATCAATTGGAGAATGGCTTGATTTCTTATAAATTTGAGTCAGTTCTCTATATATTTTAGAAATGAGGCCTTTATCAGAACCTTTAACTGTGAAAATGTTTTCCCAGTTTGTTGCTTCCCTTCTAATCTTGTTTGCATTAGTTTTATTTGTACAAAGGCTTTTTAATTTGATGTAATCAAAATTTTCTATTTTGTGATCAGTAATGGTCTCTAGTTCATCTTTGGTCACAAATTTCTTTCTCCTCCACAAGTCTGAGAGATAAACTATTCTATGTTCCTCTAATTTATTTATAATCTCGTTCTTTATGCCTAGGTCATAGACCCATTTTGATCTTATCTTGGTATATTGTGTTAAGTGTGGGTCCATGCCTAATTTCTGCCATACTAATTTCCAATTATCCCAGCAGTTTTTATCAAATAATGAGTTTTTTTCCCAGAAGTTAGGGGCTTTGGGTTTGTCAAACACTAGATGGCTATAATTGACTATTCTGTCTTGTGAGCCTAGCCTTTTCCACTGATCCGCTAATCTATAGCCAATACCAAATGGTTTTGGTGACTGCTGCTTTATAATATCATTTTAGATCAGGTACAGCTAGGCCACCTTCATTTGATTTTTTTTTTATTAATTCCCTTGAGACTCTCGACTTTTTATTGTTCCATATGAATTTTGTTGTTATTTTTTCTAGATCAATAAAATATTTTCTTGGAAGTCTGATTGGTATAGCACTAAATAAATAGATTAGTTTAGGGAGTATTGTCATCTTTATTATGTTCGCTCGGCCGATCCAAGAGCACTTAATATTTTTCCAATTATTTAAGTCTGACTTTATTTGTGTGGAGACTTTTTTATAATTTTGCTCATATAATTCCTGACTTTCCTTTGGTAGATAGATTCCCAAATATTTTATGGTATCAACAGTTATTCTGAATGGAATTTCTCTTTGTATCTCTTGCTGTTGGGTTTTGTTGGTGATGTATAAAAATGCTGAGGATTTATGGGGATTTATTTTGTAGCCAGCTACTTTGCTAAAATTATGAATTATTTCCAATAGCTTTTTGGTAGAATCTCTGGGGTTCTCTAGGTATACCATCATATCATCTGCAAAGAGTGATAGTTTGGTTTCCTCATTGCCTACTCTAATTCCTTTAATATCTTTCTCGACTCTTATTGCCGAGGCTAGTGTTTCTAATACGATATTAAATAATAATGGTGATAGTGGGCAACCTTGCTTCACTCCAGATCTTACTGGGAAAGGTTCCAGTTTTTCCCCATTGCATATGATGCTTACTGATGGTTTTAAATATATGCTCCTGACTATTTTAAGGAAAAGTCCATTTATTCCTATGCTCTCAAGTGTTTTTATTAGGAATGGATGTTGGATTTTATCAAATGCTTTTTCTGCATCTATTGAGATGATCATATGGTTTTTGTTTGTTTGGTTATTGATATAGTCAATTATGCTAATAGTTTTCCTAATATTGAACCAGCCCTGCATTCCTGGTATAAATCCTACTTGGTCATAGTGTATTATCCTGGTGACGATTTTCTGTAATCTTTTTGCTATATTTTATTTAAGATTTTAGCATCAATATTCATTAGGGAGATTGGTCTATAATTTTCTTTCTCTGTTTTCAGCCTACCTGGTTTAGGTATCAGTACCATGTCTGTGTCATAAAAGGAGTTTGGTAGGACTCCTTCAATCCCTATTTTTTCAAATAGTTTATATAACATTGGAGTTAATTGTTCTTTAAATGTTTGGTAGAATTCACATGTAAATCCATCTGGTCCTGGGGATTTTTTCTTAGGGAGTTGATTGATAGTTTGTTCTATTTCTTTTTCTGAGATGGGACTGTTTAGGATATTTACTTCTTCCTCTGTTAGTTTGGGTAAGCTGTATTTTTGGAGGTATTTTTCTATTTCATTTAAGTTGTCGAATTTATTGGCATAAAGTTGGGCAAAGTAACTCCTAATTATTGCTCTAATTTCCTCTTCGTTAGTGGTGAGTTCTCCCTTTTCATTTTTAAGACTAACAATTTGATTTTCCTCTTTCCTTTTTTTAATCCGATTTACTAAGGGTTTATCTATTTTGTTGGTTTTTTCATAGAACCAACTCTTAGTTTTATTAATCAATTCAATAGTTTTTTTACTTTCAATTTTATTGATCTCACCTTTTATTTTTAGAATTTCAAGTTTAGTGTTTGACTGGGGTTTTTAATTTGTTCCTTTTCTAGCATTTTTAATTGCAAACCCAATTCATTGACCTTCTCTTTCTCTATTTTATACAAATAGGCCTCTAGAGATATGAAATTTCCCCTTATTACCGCTTTGGCTGCATCCCATACATTTTGGTATGATGTCTCATTATTATCGTTTTCTTGGGTGAAGTTATTAATTATGTCTATGATTTGCTGTTTCACCCAATCATTCTTTAGTATGAGATTATTTAGTTTCCAATTATTTTTTGGTCTACTTCCCCCTGCTTTTTTGTTGAATGTAATTTTCATTGCATCGTGGTCTGAAAAGGATGCATTTACTATTTCTGCCTTACTACATTTGAGTTTGAGGTTTTTATGTCCTAATATATGGTCAATTTTTGTATAGGTTCCATGAACTGCTGAAAAGAAAGTGTATTCCTTTCTGTCTCCATTACATTTTCTCCAGAGATCTATCATATCTAACTTTTCTAGTATTCTATTTACCTCTTTGACTTCTTTCTTATTTATTTTGTGGTTTGATTTATCTAATTCTGAGAGTGCAAGGTTAAGATCTCCCACTATTATAGTTTTACTGTCTATTTCTTCTTGCAGCTCTCTTAGTTTCTCTTTTAAGAATTTAGATGCTACCCCACTTGGTGCATATATGTTTAATATAGATAGTGCTTCATTATCCATGCTACCCTTTAGCAAGATATAGTGTCCTTCCTTATCTCTTTTAATTAGATCAATTTTTGCTTTAGCTTGATCTGAGATCAGGATGGCTACCCCTGCTTTTTTGACTTCACCTGAAGCATAGTAGATTTTGCTCCAACCTTTTACCTTTAACCTGCATGTATCTCCCCGCTTCAGGTGTGTTTCCTGTAAACAACATATTGTAGGATTCTGGCTTTTAATCCATTCTGCTAACCGCTTCCTCTTTATGGGGGAGTTTACCCCGTTCACGTTTATGGTTAGAATGACCAATTCTGTATTACTTGCCATCTTGTTAACCCGGTTTATGCTTTTCTCCCTTCTTTCCCCTTTCCCCCCCTTCCCAGTATTAAGCTTGTGAGCACCACTTGCTTCTCACAGTCCTCCCTTTTTAGTATCCCTCCCCCTGCCTTAGAGTTCCTCCCCCTATCTTACCCCTTTCCCTCCCAGTTCCCGTATTCCCTTCCGCTTAGCTTATTCCTTCCCTTTTCACTTTTCCCTTCTCACTTTTCAATGAGATGGGAGAAGTTTCACCATAGATTGAATATGTCTTAAGATTTTTCACTTAAAGCCAATTCTGAAGGCAGTAAGATACCCACTATATTCATCCCCCTCCATTCTTTCTCTCAGATATAATAGGTTTCCTATGCCTCTTCATGAGATGTACTATCCCCACTTTACCCTTTTTCTGGTACAATGTCCTTTCCACATCAATTTCTAGAACAAGGCATACATGTATTCTTTATACATCTATATAGTCAAAATATAGTTCCCAAGATTAGTCTTTACCTTTTTAGATTTCTCTTGAGTTCTATATTTGTAGATCAAACTTTTTGTTAAGTTCTGGTTTTTTCATCAGAAATAGATGAAATTCGCTTACTTCGTTGAATGTCCATCTTCTTCCCTGGAAAAAGATGCTCATTCTTGCTGGGTAAGCAATTGGCAAGGGTAAGTTATTTTTGGTTGCATACCAAGTTCCTTAGCCTTTTGGAATATCATATTCCAGGCCCTTCGATCTTTTAATGTGGATGCTGCCAGATCCTGGGTGATCCTTATTGTGGCTCCTTGATACTTGAATTGGGTTTTTCTAGCCGCTTGCAATATTTTTTCCTTCGTCTGAGGGTTCTGGCATTTGGCCACTATATTCCTTGGTGTTTTGATTTTAGGATCCCTTTCAGTGGGTGATCGATGAATCCTTTCAATGTTTATTTTTTCCTCTGTTCCTATGACTTCTGGGCAGTTCTCTTTGATAATTTCCTGGAAAATAGTGTCCAGGCTCTTTTTTTCATCATGTTTTTCTGGAAGTCCAATGATTCTCAGATTGTCTCTCCTGGATCTGTTTTCCAGGTCTGTTGTCTTCCCCAGAAGGTATTTCACATTTTTCTCCATTGTTTGATTTTTTTGGATTTGCTTGACTGATTCTTCTTGTCTTCTCGAGTCATTCAATTCCACTTGTTCAATTCTGATTTTCAGTGAAGTATTCTCTTCACTCACTTTTTAAAAATCTTTTTCTAATTGTCCAATTGAGTTCTTTTGTTCTGTGGAATTTTTTTCCATTTCGCCAATTTTGTTTTTTAGAGAGCTGTTTTCTGTTTCCAGTTCACTAATCCTATTTTTCAAGGATTTTACTTCTTTATCCACTCTCTTTTTAACTTTCTCCAGGCTCTTTTGCCAAGCCTCCCTCTCCTTTTCCCAAGCTTCCCTCTCTTTTTGCCAAGCCTCACTCTGCTTTTCCCATTTTTCTTCTAGCTCCCTTGTGAGAGCCTTTTTAATCACTTCTATGAAGTTCATCTGTGCTGAGGAACAGATGATCTCCTCCTTTGGGGATTCACCTGGGGACTGCCTGTTTTTAGTCTCCTCAGGATTTAGAGTCTGCTCTCTATCTGTATAGAAGCTGTCAAGGGTTAAAGTCCTCTTCAGCTTCTTGCTCAAGGAATGAAAGAATCTTAAGGTCTTAAAGGTTTTTCAGTCTTTCACAGAATTTGAGAGTCAGAAGTGACCTCAGCAACCATCTGGTTCATCCTATATCCCAAATATAATTCTCAACACATTATATCTGATAAGTGAAACTTTTTCTTAGAGACCTCTAAGGAGAGGGGGACCTATTATTGCTAATGACAGAGTCCTATGTACTTTCGGGTAACTCTAATTGTTAGGAAATTGTCCTTACAATAAACTTTAATTCTCCTTGTTGTAATTTCTATCCATTATTCCTACTTTTGTCATCTGAGGTAAAGAAAAAATTATAATCTTTCTTCCATATGTAGCCCTTTAGTTATTTAAAGATAGTTATCACACCCCTCCCTAAATCTTATCTTCTCTTGGCTAAATCTCCCTCATTTCTTCAATTAATTATCATATGGAAAAGACTTGAGGACTGTCACCATTTTACTTATTCTTCCCTGAATATATTTGTACTTTTCAATGTCCTTAAAATTTAGCACCTAGAACTGAACTCAGTATTTGAGATATAATCTGAGCAGTAGACTATCCTGTCCTTATTTTTGGAAGTATAGCTTTTTTAGTATAGCTCAAGATCAAATTAGCTTTTTATCCCTTCCTTAATATGTTACTGACTGATACTTTTCACTAAAATTTCCTAATCTACTTGAAAAAAGGTGGTGTCCAACCATGCCTTTCCCATCTTATATTTGTGAAGTCAATTTCTTGAACCCCAGTCTAGGATGTTAAATTTCATTTTCTTCAAAACAGTTCAATTTTCTGGTCCGTCAAGATATTTTTGAATTCTGACTCTGTTATCTTATATGTTAACTTTCCCACCCTGCCCTTTGTTAGATCCATATTTCACAGCATTTCAATTCTTTAAATGGCTTCTTTATAACAGACACTGTGTTAAGCTTTGGGGATACAAAGTAAGGAAAGAAGAAAGGCTCCTATTATGTGCGAAGCACTGTGCCAAGCCCCCCTTTTTAAACAAATATTGTTTCATTCAGTCTGCCCAATAACACTCAGAAGTGAATGAGATCATCATTTCCATTTTATGGCTGAGGCAGATACAGATAAATTAAGGTGGGAACTCAGGTTTTTCTGAAGCTAGTTCCTGTGTCACCCTAATGAAACAGTCTCTGCTTCATTTATTTATTAAAAAAAATCTATTATTATTATTTTCAAGACAATTAGGGTTAAATGACCTACCCACAGTCACAGAGCTGGTAAATATTAGGAGTCTGAGGTCGGATTTGAACTCAAGTCCTCTTGACTTCAGAGCCAGTGTTTATGCTGCACCTTCTAGCTGCCCTATAGCCCCTGATTTAAAGAAGCTTCCATTCTACTGGATGCCATCCATTGTTGTTATTGTTCAATCATGTCTGATTATTCACTGCATCATTTGGGATTTTCTTGGCAAAGATAATGTAATGTTTTGCTATTTCCTTTTCCAGCTTGATGAAATCTCATCCTGATGAGAAAACTGAGGCAGATTGACTTGCCCAGTGTCACACAGTAAGTGTCTGAATCTAGATTTCAATTCAGGAAGCTGATTCTCCCTGACTCCAAGCTAGTTACAGGGGTCCTCAAACTATGGCCCGCTGGCCAGATGTGGCAGCTGGGGACGTTTATCCCCCTCACCCAGGGCTATGAAGTTTTTTTATTTAAAGGCCCACAAAACAAAGTTTTTGTTTTTACTATAGCCCGGCCCTCCAACAGTCTGAGGGACAGTGAACTGGCCCCCTATTTAAAAAGTTTGAGGACCCCATCCTCTGAGTCACCTGGCTGCCACCTATGTTTTTATCTAAATCATTAATAGAAACATTGAATCACAAAGGGCTGAGCTAGTGTGCTTCATTGGACACCATTTCAATCTTGAACAATGAATAATTTCTCTTTGACATTGTCCATTTGTTTAATATTGAATCAATTTAATTGTACTGTGGTCTTGTCCATCTCTCCATCTTTTCCACAATAGTATGAAATAGGTTATCAAATGCTCCACTAAAATCTAGGTAATTCTTATCTATAACATTACCATCATTAGTAATTATTAATTCCATATAAAAGCATATAAGGTTAGTGTGGCAAGATTGAATTTTGATGAATATATACTGCTTCTTTGTGATGACAGCTTCTTTTTCTAAATTGTTATTAAGCTCCTGTTTAATAATATATTCTAGAGTTTTTCCAGAAGTCAAAGTCAAACTCTACATGTTTTCTACTCTTCTATGTCCTTAGCTTTTGTTTCCAGCCTTAGCATATTCGAGATTTAAGAGTCCTGATAATAGTCTTATAAGATTGCACCAGTCTTTTAAAAAAATTAATTGATCAATTCTGATGGACGTTACTCTTTTCAACCATGAGATGATTTGGGCCAGTTCCAGTGATCTTGTGATGAAGAGAGCCATCTATACCCAGAGAGAAGATTGTGAGATCACAACATAGCATTTTCACTCTTTTTTTTGTTGTTTGTTTGCATTTTATTTTTTTTCTCATTTTTCCTTTTTGATTTGATTTTTCTTGTGCAGCAAGAAAATTGTAAAAATAAAAGAAATAAATTGTATAAATGCATATATTGGATTTAACATATATATTTTACCATGTTTAACATATAGTGGATTACTTGCCATCTAGGGGAGAGGTTAAGGAGGGAATGCAAGGTTGTGCAAGGGTTAATGCATATGTTTTGAAAATAAAAAGCTTAATAAAAAAGTTAATTAAAAATTATCAGGTTAACAAACATCAACATAGACATTTCAATCCACAAAGGATAAAAGAGCATTGTATATGAAGCTATGAACTATTCTATACAGTTTTTAAAGTGAATATTAAATTTTAACATGATAGTAACAAAGCTATCTTGCTTGTCTATGTTCCCCTTTTGACTCTTCTTCTATACCTTTCTGTGTATTTAAAAACTTTTTTATTGATATGATTTTTTTTTTGTTGTTGTTGTTGTGTTTGAGGAACTAAAAGTAGGCCAGTATCTTTGTAATACAGAGTGGCTGTAGAGGGAAATAAATTGTAGGAAGACTAGAAAAGTAGGAAGGGGCTAGGTTATTGAGAGCTTTATTTTATTTCAAATAAAATAGGATAAGATGTGTATAGTGCTTTGGAAAAATTAAAGTATAATATAGATGATGATGATGATAAGTGGGCAGCTAAGTGGAGTATGGACTGGAGAAGAAAAACTTAAGGCTCAGAGATCAACTAAAAAGCTATTGCAGCAGTCCAGGGGAGGGTGTTGAGGTTCTGAAAATTTATTCAGCTATTATTCAATTCATGGGCACCAATGTTATTTTTAATTCTTTGTTATTATAAAAAATGTTTAAATTTTTTTATACTTTTGAGTTCCTTGTTTCTGTCTTTGACTTCTTTAAGGGTGCTGAGTAACAATACTTAGTACTACTAGGACAAAGGGCATGCAGATTATGATTATCATTATTATCATTATTATTATTATTATTACTATTACTTTGGTAGAATTCCAAATAGCTTTCCAGAATGGTCACAATTGCACTAATAGGATACTAGTGTGTTTCCATATCTCCTCTAACAATGGCCATTTTCCTATTTTTGTCATCTTTCCCAAATTGATGGGCTTGAGGTAGAACCCTGGAGTAGTTTCAATTTGCTTTTCTTTTATTATTAATGATTAGATGCATTTTTATGGAATGGTTATTTATAGTTCATGTTTCTTCTTTTAAAAACTGACTATAGCCTTTGACTATTTACAATTGGAGAATAGCTCTTGCTCTTATATCAGACTTTATCAAGGAAATTTGTTGCAAAGCTATTTCCCAAGTTAACTCTTTCTTTTCTAATTCTAGCTGTTTTGATTTGGTTTGTGCAAAGTATTTTGATTTTACATAATCAAAATTATCCATTTTATTCTTTGTGATTTTCTCAACTCTTTATTTGGTTAAAAAATTATTCTCTGGCCATAGTGATCTTAGATTTACTGAACATCATTCTTCTATTTGATCACCTTTTCTGTTTCTTGACTAGTACCAAATAGTTTTGATAATAGTTTGAGATCAGATACTGCTAAGTTCCTTTTATTCCTATTTCTTAATTTTCTTTTTCCTGAAAATCTTGACCCTTTTTTCTTCTGGATGAATTCTGCTATTTTTTCCTGGTTATAAAGTATACCCTTAAGTAGTTTGTTATAAACACGAAATTAATTTAGATAATATTATCCTTTTTATCACATTGGCATAGTCCAATCATGAACATTTAAGACTTTAATGCCTATTCTTCTGAAAAATATTTTTATTATGTTGCCCTTACAATTAAACTATTTATGTTCTAACCCATTTTCATGGTGCTTCAATCTCACTAAAATATTACTAAGAGTTCTAGAGAGTCAACTAAAAAATCAATGGAAACAATTAACTTCAGCAAAGTTGCAAAATATGAAATAAACACACATATCATAGCATTTTTACATATTACCAACAAAAACCAACAGAAAGAGAGAGGAATTTTATTTAAAATAACTAGAGACTAAACTTAGAGAGCATATTTGGGAGTCTACTTGCCAAAATACATTTAGAAACTATATGAATACAATTTAAAAAATTGTTCATGAATAAGTCAAGTCAATATAATAAGAATGATAATACTATCTAATTAATTTATTTAATGCCTTCCCAATCAAACTACTAAACAATTACTTTATAGAGCTAGAAAAATAATAAAATTCATCTGAAGGAACAAAAAAAAAATCAAGAATATCAAGAGAATCAATGAAAAAGAATGGGAAAGAAAGGAATCTAGCAGTACTAAATCTCAAATTATATCACAATGTGGAAATCCCCAAAACAATTTGGTAGTGGATAAGAAATAGAGTGGTTGATCTATACAATAGATTAGGTATACAAGATACAGAAGAAAATGAGTACAGTAACCTAATCTTTGATAAACCCAAAGATTCTAATTATTGGGTCAAGAACTCATTATTCAACAAAAACCATTGGGCATAAAAGAAAGCTGTTTGGCAGAAACTAGGCATAGATTGACATCTCCCCATATATATCAAAATAAGCTCAAAATGGGTGCAAGATTTAGACATAAACAGTGATATCACAAGCAAATTAGGAATGCATGCAAGAAAATACTTGTCAGATTTTTGTATACATTTCATCACAAGAGATAGGGAAATTTGTGAAAGGTAAAATGGATAATTTTAGTTATATAAAATTTATAATTTTTTAATATAAATACAACCATTGCAGTTAAAACTAGAAGAATACCAAGAAATTGGGGAAATATTTATAGTAAATTTTGCTGTAAAGATCTCATTTCTAAGACAGAAATGGAACTGAGCCAAATTTTAAGAGAGAATTTATCCTATTCACATTAACAGTTTTGATTATTGTGTATTTCTCTCCATCTTATTTTCCCATTGTTTATACTTTTCCCTTTCTCCTTTCACCCTGAGCCTCTTTACCAATGTTTTGCTTTTGACTACTGTCTCCCTCAACTGGTCTTTTCTTTACTTGTTCCTTCCTTGCCTACTTTCCTATAGGGTAAAGATAGATATCTATACTTAATTGAGTATGTAAATTATTCCCTTTTTGAGTCAAATCTGACAAGATTAAGATTCAAACAATACTCATGCTCCAATCCTTTTTTCCTTCCACTGTAATATTTTTATCAGTTACCTTTTTACCTCCTTTTCCATTTATCCCATTCTACTTTTTAAGTAGTTTTTTCTTCAGTGAATTTTTATATTTAGGGACTTCTTTTAGAAGCTATTGACTTTTTTCATGATTTTCTGGCATAGTTCTCATTTATTTTTCAATTTTTCTTCTACTTCTTTTATTTGATTTTTAAAATCCTTTTTGACCTTTTCACAAAGAATTTTTTGGGCCTTAGACATACAAAATAAATACAAGATAGTTTGATGATGGCAGCTCTAGAAGTTAGTAAGTGATGCTGAAAATCAGGAAAGTCTTTACAACTGAAGCTAGGCATTGTATTGAGTCATGCATCAAAGCCAGCAACACTTTGTCATCACCCATCTCTTCTTGGATGCATGGAAAATGAACTCCACAATCTGATCCTATAATCATAGGAGGGGGACAAATTGGGGAGATAGAATAGAGGATATATAGCTGCAAATGGTTTTTTTCCCCTAAAAAGCCATCTTTAATTTTATTTTTCTTAAACTTTTTTATTATTATTAAAGCTTTTTAATATGCATAGATAATTTTCAATATTTACCCTTGCAAAATCTTGTATTTCAAATTTTTTCCCTCTACCCCTTCCCTTAGAGAGCAAATAATCTATGTTAAATGTGTAATTTTTCTATACATATTTCCATAATTCTGTTGCACAAGAAAAATCAGATCATAAAGGAGAAAATGAGAAAGAAAATAAAATGTAAGCAAACAACAACAAAAAGAATAAAAAGGCTATGTTGTGGTCCACACTCAGTTCCCACAATCCTCTGTCTGGGTATAGATGGCTCTCTTCATCACTGAACAATTGGAATTAGCCTGAATCATCTCACTGTTAAAGAAAGTCATTTCACTGTTAAAGAAAGTCCTGTCTATCAGAATTGATCATTGTATAATCTTGCTGTTGCTGTGTACAATGATCTCCTGGTTCTGCTCATTTCACTTAGCATCAGTTCATGTAAGTCTCTCTGAAATCATGCTGTAGATAGTTTCTTATAGAACAATAATATTTCATAACATTCATGTGCCGTAACTCTATTATGCAACTGATGGGCATTTCAGTTGCTTGTAACTACAAAAAGGATTGCCACAAACCTAAGTGAGGAAACATGGTCTTTATAGGACCATAGTCTTCTAGTTTAATTTTAGAAAATTAGATTGAAAGGCCAAGTTAGAAGAAATCATATACTATATCTTCCTCTTTGTTTGTGAAACTGACAGCAGAAGAATGAAGGGATGATAAATCACTTCTAAAAAAGTACATAATGACAAAGCAAATAAGTTAGAAAAATGCTGTCTAAAGGGGTATATGGAAAAGGAAGGAAAAGAAAGATTGAATAAATGACTAACCTTGAGCTCAGCTAAAACAGGGGCCACTGAGGTTAATTCATTTGATTTAGGAGGGTGTTAGTTGGGGATGGTGGAAATGAAAACTAGCCATTGTAATTCTTTATCTTCTTTTTGATTAAATGATAGGCCCTGGATTTTTTCTTCAGTTTAGTTTGGTGAGTGGGGGAGGAGGAGGATGTAACATTAAATACAAAAGGTAGATGTATTTGGCTGAGAGCCTGATAGCCCTTTAAGAAGACACAGGTGTTTTATGTTTTTCAGGGGGCGACCTGGGATTTACTGCCATAAATGGGTCAGGTATAATAAAATGGCCGTTAATTAATGCTGATGAGTTAGAGAATACATTACCTACCCTAAGCTTCTCAGCATGGAATGTGTTGGTTAATTCTAGGAAATCTAATTACTGCAGCCCTTGGCCTGTCACTCTCTCCTCTATGATACTGGTGTTTGAAAGTAATAATAAAAAAAAATCTTCATAGAGGCTGTCTTTTGACCCTTTCTTTCATTTCTCTGCTGTACTCTACCCAAGCATAGTAGATTGGTAAGGATTTCTATAATGGGAGTGGGAGAAAGGAAATAAACCAATGAGACTATATCCAATTTAAGAGAGACACAATATATTTCTGAATAGTATATTCTATCTACTTTCAAATGGAGGTCTTTGCCCCATGAGGCACAGAAGAGCATGGAAAGGTTTAGGGACTTGTCCTTATTTGCCACAGAAGTCTGTAGCAGAGTGATAAATCCATCCTGGAGTTAGAAAAAATCATTAAACTTTTAGCACTAAGCTAAGGAAGTCTGAGAAGGAAGAAATTTTAAAAAATAATAAAAGACATAGATTGTACTGCTAAAGATCCTAAGTCCATTTAGAAATACATAATACATTTAAACAAATCAGAGAATGTTAGCATTGGAAAGCCATCTAGTACAATTCACATAGAAATGACTTAATATTTACTAAATCACTGTACAAGAGACTGTCAATTAATAAAACATAAAGAGAGGGTATATTTAGTGTGGGTAAGGAAAATGCAAAGTAAAAAAATTCTCAGAGTAAGTGGAATTAGTTTGTGAAAACTTGTTAGAGAGGGTAAATTAAGAAAGGAGAAATGGCTTGATCAATCAATTGTACACTCAGTAAAGATCATATGCCATGTATAGGGTCTGAGAAGAGCAGGGAACAAGAAATACCTTTACAACTCTGTAAAGATAAGTCTTTCTTTATAACTCATTTTTTTCTCATGTCTTAAATTATTTATATGGTTCAATAACTCAGTAGAGGTGACAATGGGGAGGAAAAAGGCAAATGGGGAAGAGCAAGAATAGATAGATATGGGTAATGAGATAAAGGTGCTCCTAGTCCATCTGCATAGTATTGGGTCCCCACCAATCTGGATATATGATGTCCCAAACAGTTTGGTATAGAGAAGAGGTTTTTAAGTTGGTGTTCATGAATTAATTTTCAAACATATTTTGATAACTGCATTTCAATATAATTGATTTTTTTTGTGCTATGTTTTTAAAATGAATTTAAAAACATATATCTGAGAAAGAGTCCATAGGGTACATTAGATTGATAGAGGTGTATCATATATGTGTGTGTGTGTGTGTGTGTGTGTGTGTGTGTGTGTGTGTGTGTGTATGTGTGCCATATAGCTCATTTTATGATGATATCAGGGTAGGTAATTCTTTGCTCACTATAACTTCTATCATCTCAAAATGGTAGCATATTCTAATAGAGAATTATGATGGCCTCTTTAGAACACATGGGGAGTTTTTTTTTTAAATGTCTTCATCACATATTGTTATATTTATATAACTTGTGGCATAGAACTCCAAATTCTGGGCTCACATAAGCCAGATTTAATCTTGGGGATTCCTCAAAAATCTTCTTTTACTTGTGTACCCCAATAGGTTTTTCCTGGGAATGTCAGAATGTGATTTATTTTGTCACCATGGGAATCAGTGGAATATAAAGCTTGTGTCTAGTTTTCCAAAGATATGGAAAAAAGGTCTTTTTTTTTTTTTTTTGCAAGTACTCAAGCTAACAGCATATATTGAAATCAGAACAAACCACAGAAAGAATAAAAAAAAATTTAAAAACACATCAAAAGACTCACAGGAGCACATAAATGATCAAGACAAACTCCCCTTCTTCATCTTCACTAGTGTCCCATACATTTCATTATATTCATACCATACCCTAGATAGACTCCTTGAATTTAGATACAATTGGGAGTCAATAAGTCAACTCTTCACTTTCTGGTAAAACTCCTTGGAATCTATATAGTCCTTTAAATTCATAGTGGAATCTTAACAAGGAGGAAGATGATGAAGAGAATTATGTACTTGGGATTTCTATATAGGCAATTCTCTTCCCATCGTCCCATCAGATTCATCATCTGAGTAACTCATGGTAATAGTGTACAAAGACCAGATTTATGTCTACACACTTTGACTCTCTCCTCTTCTGCTCCCCTAGTTCCATAGCTACATGTTTGGGTCTCTTTTGTTCAAGAACCTTTCCCCAAGAACTTGGATTGCGCCTTCAGGACACTGGGCCTAGAAGCTCCCTCCATTTCATCACTGACTACCACCATCTACTATCACCTCGTGTATTATATGGTTTCCTGAAAGTTTACACAACTGCTTCCAAGCTCTGCTTCTGACTGCATGACACCTCACCTGGGCTTTCACCCTGGAACCTCTTCATTTTGGGGACAGGCTCAGATTGGTCATGCTTCATTCCCCTCCTGGGGAATTCCCCTTTTCATTGCCCTGTCCCCTTAGCCTGTTCAGTTCCTTTTGTGTATTTTCTTCTCTCAACTGGTTCATATACAAATGTCTTCCTTTTTATTAGCTCGAGCCCAAAAGTAGGATTCAAATCTAGAGTAGCCTGATCCAATCAAATGATTTCTTTGCCTCTCCTGGTTGCAACCTCCACACTCTTTAACTTCAAGCTTCCTTCTTCTCCTCAATTTCAAATTATTCCTGAATTGATTATCCTCTGTGAGGTAGGGATGTAGTGAATACAAGTCAGGTTAAAGGTACTTTCCATCCCACTCCCCATCCCCTGCCTCATTCCCTTCCCCATCCCCATCTCCATCAAAGCAGTTATAAATTAGACTTCATCCTTTAACCTCATTGAATTGCCCAATTTTATTCCTTTCACACTTATTAGGTCATTCAAATGACCTAATAATTTCTTGATGAAAATGAGTCTGCTATGAATGAATACAGAAGAATATATTTCCTGCCTGAGAATATCTGATTAATAAGTATTCAATGGCTTCTTCTCCATCAAGTTGCCAAGTTGGTAGCTGTCATTTTGTTTTAAGCTATTGTTCCCATTTTGATTGTCTACGTTTGTTATTGCAGTTATTGTCATCATCATTATCAGAGCTGTCGATCATCACACCACTCAGAGATGGAAGACGCTAATTAGGTCATCCAGAATCTCTCCCTAGAGGGCTATTGTACATTCTAGCATGTTTTCCCAAGCTAGGTCAGGATTAGTTTTAAATGATTTCAGAGAGAAGGCTCTACCACTTCCCTTGGGAAAGACTATACCCCTGATAGATTGAATCAGAAGGACACATTCCCCCTTGCTATTCTTAAACTTTCTAAATGTCATACTGGCAATCATTAATCACAATGAATAAGAAGTTATAATTAATAGAGACCAGAGTCTTTCAAGTGGAAGATTACTCTTTTGAATTCTTTTATTTTTCTTGGAACGTGTCCTCGAGTTAATTATCTAGTGTTTGGGAGCTTTAAAAAAAATCCTCAATCTTGTTTCCAAAAACCACCAATTGATTACATTAACATGAATATGCCATGATATATCTATAATAAAGTGCAAATGCACAGAGCTACTCCTTCAGTTTGTACTCCTACTTGGGTTCTTTGTGGGGTAATTACTCTCACCATCAAGGCTGCATGTCCTCTGTTACTACTCTTTTAAAACCCAATTCACAAGCCCCTACTGATGGACTTTCCTTTAACAATTATCCAGCAGACTTAAATAGCTCTTAGCAAAGACATTTATTCAAATGATATAACAGACTAGACATTATAAAACATTTTTTTCCTTCCATAAACCTAAGGCATTCTTCCCCATAAATATACACTGTCTTTGGGGAGAGCAGGAACAAATTTAAAGTACATGGTATTGAGATACATGGGTAATGAACAGATGTGGCCACAGCAACTCATAACTCTCAATGCCCTTGATAGCTTCCTAGAATCCTCATAGAGTTCATTTGGGTATGGATGGATTTCTCAACTCATAGGGTCTAGTATCAAAGCTACTCTGTTGCTCAGATTTATCCACTAGATAAGTGGGCCTTTTCCTCAGTGAATAGCTGAAATTTTTATTACTTCCCCCTTCAGGCTTGGCTACAAAAGCTGCGATTGACAGAAAACTTTCCAGTTCTACTCTCTGAGGACTTCAGCTTTGAGACTTGTCACCTCACAGGCAGGAGGTGGGAGAGCAGGAGTTTAATCTTTCCTTTTGACAGGTCTTCCTAGTACAGAGCTTGGTCTTTTAGGCAAAAGACCTTACCCTAACTTAGGGTAATTGTTCAGTACATTTCCTTAATGTTCAGGTTAGGACATAGCCAGACTATGACTATTTATTTGCCTATTTCAACAAAAATTTCTCAGCTTCTTGTTCTTTAAATGCTCAAGTTCTTCTGTTTGTGCATGCAAATAAGTGGCTGTAGAAAAAAGCAATCTGATATGATAAGTTCATAATTTCTACTGATTTTTCATGTGCAAATGAACTACTCAAACCATATATCTTTTAGGTGAAGAATAATGGATTTACATTTGAAAAGGAGTTCACTATCTATAAAATGCAAATGCATTCTGAGTGAGGCATTATATCTTATTGTCTTGAGTCTTACAATCTACAAATTTGCTGGTCTGGAAGAGGTATTCCTTGTGTGTGTATGTGTGTGTGTGTGTGTGTGTGTGTGTGTGTGTGTGTGTGTGTGTGTGTGTGTATTCTCTATTTCTCTTGACTAGTGCTCATATGTTTCTACTGCTGGTCTAAAGAAATGGAAAAGCAAAACTAATCTCTTAAGGTGTGTTGATCTTAAGGATGCTAAACATTTTAGCCTACCCATACATGTTGTGAGACTATTGAAATCCAACTAGAATATAATTAAGCTGTCTACATCAGCAAGGACTATGTATGTAGGGAAAGGAAGGCAATTTTCACACATTTGGAAGTCAGCATTTATTCATTTATTCAGTATTTATTCAATGCCTATTACTTGTGAGGCACTATGCTAAGCACTGGGGATACAAAAAGAGGCAAAAGAAACTCCCTGCCCTTTATGAGCTCACATTTAAGTGCCAGAGATTTCTGAGAGCCCAGAGCTCCTTTCATTAGATACTATGCATATAACAATTTTTAAGATGACATTTGTTAATCATCCATTCATTACAGTGACATGATAAAGCATTCATTAGTTAATGGATGATTGAATTATCGCCAATTATTATTTTTAGAGCACTGTAATAAATCCTAGGGGAAATAAAGAGTTTGAATAAGACATAGCTCCTGTCCTTGAGGAGTTTACAGATTAGGGGAATGAGAAAACATAAACTTAATTAAAACATATGATATTTTAGTTGGACACTACTGAAATGGCTGAACAATAGCACAATATCTCATAATAAACACAACAGAGCAGGAAACAAGATGGTGTCTATATGTTAAGCCTAAGTGGGGAAGGTAATTATTAAATGGAGGCAGCAGAGACTGCTCAATAGAAAGACCCAGTCCCATTTAGGTTGGAAATTGTACCTGCCTTGGAAGAATGTTTCTGCTTTATCCTCACACTGCTAACCTTCCAAGAGTTCAGTAGACTTGGGACTTGGTTCTTTCTAAACAGTTTTAAGTTTTAGAAATCTATTACAAAAAAGCGAGAACATTGATAACTATCCTCAATATTGGTATTGGGCATTCTTAGGAATCTTTCAAGTCATTACTGTTTTAACAAAATTGACTCAATCACAAGTGCCATTTCTTTCACTATTCTATGAGATGACAACCTGCTGTGAATTGCATGAGGATCACATTCCTGGGCACAGTTCATATTTGTTAGTTCCATTGTTAGCTTTATGAAACCACAGGTTTTAAGGAGGATATTGCCTCATATCTGTATTCAAGTCTTAGCTCTGTTTTGAGATTGCAAAGCCCAAGAGAAAAGTTTTATTATGCTGGCTGTCTTGCTTTTATTTGCTGTTACAATGCCTGAAAGCATTCTTGTTGACCTGAATTCAACTCAGTAACTCCAGGAAGACCCTGTATCAAGAGACTTCAAAAGGCAATGGGAATTCATTCATTCATTCAATAAATCTTTATTAAACACTCACCACCTTGTGAGAACATAGAGGCATAAACTTTCCCTGCCTTTAGGGAGTATACATTAATTTGGGAGAAACAACATTTATATGCATATGTATGTACAAAATAAGCTGGGGGGGTTCAAATAATGGGGTGATGAGGTGACATTTGAAGTGAGCTGTTCTCAGCGGTAGATGTGAGGAGGGAGAGCATTCCAGCCATGAAGATAATCAATAGAAAACGCATAAAGGCTAGGTATAGGTACCATACAAAGAAACAATAAATAGGTATAGACCAGTTTTATTGGAATAGTGTGGAACATATAAAAACAGGAAAAGTAAGCTAGATTTTTTGGTGAAGGACTAAGCAGGACTAATAGAAGGACTAATACTAAGCAGAAATTTATTTTTGATCCTACAA
Organism: Antechinus flavipes; assembly: GCF_016432865.1. NCBI lineage: Eukaryota > Metazoa > Chordata > Mammalia > Dasyuromorphia > Dasyuridae > Antechinus > Antechinus flavipes. The sequence goes on from NC_067399.1 coordinate 337,331,502, forward strand.
ATAAAATTGAAAGTCACTAGAGTTTATTGGGCAGAAGCATGAGGAAGTCAGACTTATGTTTTAGGAATATCACTGACAGGTGTATGAAGGAGTGAATTGGAAAAGGAAAGATGTGATTCAGGGTCACCAAGTAGGAAACTATTGCAATAGTCTAGGCAATTGTTCCTGAGGGCCCTGAACTAGAGTGACGGCTATGTGAGTGAGTAGAGAGAAAAGGAGATGGGTTAAAAGATATTGTGGAGATAGAGTTGGAAAGACTTCTCAGATGTGAGACGCGAAGAGAATGAAGAGTTGAGGATGACTGAGGTTGTAAATCAGTGAATCTGGAAATATAGTAAAAAAAAGAAGTTAGGTTAGAGCAAAATGATGATGATTGTTGGAGTTCTTGTTCTTCTTTAAAATATAATAGTTCTCTCTGAGAGAGAGTAGGTTTCTCGGGTAGGTTTTCTGGAGGCAGCTTAGTATCAGTTCAGATCAACAATCACTCCAAATGCAGCCAGATGATAAAAGTTCAGATCTTTTATTGTCTCCAATATAGCCTGGTTAGCGGCCTATCTCTCTGCTTGGTTCCAAAAACTCCCTCTGAATGTCTCCAAATCCAAAGGTTTGTCCTTCAGTCCTCCAGCTAGCACAAAGGTGGAAGATGGAATGGATCTCTCCTGCCTCGGAGAGAGGGCTTCTGACTCTCAATCTCCAATATAGTCTGGCTAGCCTTTCTTAGAGGCCTCTCTCTCTGCTTGGTTCTAAGAGCTCTTGCAGCTTTGTCCTTTGCTTCGGCCTCTGCTTTCTTCAGTCTCCAGAGCCAGCACCAAGTTGAATCTGTCTTGCCTCTGAGAGGGGGCTTCTGGCTCTCAATCTCTCAGAGTGCTCCTCTCCGACCCCAGTCAATGTTCCGAATTAAAAATCCTCACTCAGAGAGGGCTTCTGGCTGAATTCACTTGACGCTCCCCTCTCAATCTAAATTCAGCTGAACTCCCTTCACTGGGCCTTTGCTTTCTTCTTATATATCAGAGAGCAGGATTATGGGTTTTCTCCCATAGAGCTCTCTGGCCCTAAGAGCTTCAAGGGAGGTGTGAATTCAGATATCTCATACTAAACCCTGAAATCTCCCAAACGTGTGAACTCCAATGAGTAAAGGTGTGAACACAAGCATTGTATCAATTAGTTCTACTTAGTACCTTGTTTCAGGTTCTGGCCCAAAACATCTTCTTGTAAGATTAGATCAATAATCTATCAACTCTAATGAGTTAGCAGTTTGTAAAGATTCCAACTTAACTTTTATATAGTGCTATTTCCCAGACACTGTGTTACGTACACACTTCATAACTGTCTCATTTGATTCTCATAATCAGCCTGGCAGATAGTTACTATTTTTAGGGAGGTAGTTACTACCATTTTGCAGATTGGAAAACAGACCAATAGAGGTTACTTGACTTGCCTGGGGAAAAGCAGCTGGTAAGTGTCTGAAACTAAATTTGAATTCAGTTCTTCCTGACTTGAGGCCCTGCACTCTATCTACTGTTCAATCTACCTTCTCCCAATAATAAAAGAATGAGTTGTTTTAGATAACTTATATTTGAGATCCTTACAGAATATCTCATTCTATCTATCTATTGAGATAGATAAATATAGATAATATGGAGATAGAGATAGATATGTAGATAGATAAATATACATAAAGATAGTTATAGATAATATAAAGATAGTTATATAGATAGGTAATATAGATATAAATTATATAAAGATAGGTATAAATATAGATATAGATACATACATAGAGAGAAGTATAAATATAGACAAACATAGATATAAAGATAATGTATATATAGAGGTACAAATATAGACAGATAAGATATAGATGTAGATAAAGATATATATATGATGTTGAGATAGAGATAGGTATATAGATATAAGTATATAGGAATGTGCATCAGGCAGTTAAAAAGGCAGGATGGAAGTATAGGAAAAATAATCAGAGTCTATATATGTGGCTTAGATAATTGAATCTATGGAAGCTAGTGAGACCAGTTGGTCAATCAAAATTTATTAAGTGCCTCACCCACAATGTGCCAGGCTCTATGGCCAAGTTCAGGGGATACAAAGAAAAGCAAAAGACCTGTCTTTGAAGAGCTCACAATCTAATGGAAGAGACAACATGCAAATAACTAAGTATAAACAAGGTGCACACAGGACAAATAGGAACTATAACAGAGGGCAGGCTACAGAACTAAGAAGGATTGGGGAAGACTTACCATAGAAAGAGATGTTTTGATTTGGTCATGTATACGTATTGTGTATCTAATTTATACTTTAATATATTTAACATCTACTGGTCATCCTGCCATCTGGGGGAGAAGGTAGAGGGAAGGAGGGGAAAAATTGGAACAAAAGGTTTGGCAATTGTCAATGCTGTAAAATTACCCATGCATATAACTTGTAAATAAAAAGCTATTCAAAAAAAAAAAAAAGAAATATTTTAGCTGGGTCTTAAAAGAGGCTAAGTGGATAAGTCAGGAAACAAAAATTAGAAGGGAGAGCATTTAGGTTTGGGAGACAGCCTACAGAGTGTCATGTTCCAGAGCAGCAAGGAGGGCGATGTTACTGGATGACAGTCTATGGGGATGTGTGCATATGTGTGTGCATATGGGAAGGGGTATAAAATTGTAGAAGGTGTATATAAAGAAAAGAAGGTCCAGTAGAGAGATATGATATATACTCACAGTTAAAGGAAAAAAGACTGAGAAAGAATAATCTGACAAGTAGGAAGAAACCTGAGAGTGAGCAATGTCATGAAATCCAGAGAGAAGGGAATATATAGGAGGGAAAGATGGTCAACAGTATTAAATGTTACAGAGAGGTCAAGAAGGATAAGGAAGGAGAAAAAACCTTCTGATATGGCAATTAAGAAATCATTGACCACCTGGAACAGAACAGTTTCAGTTTAGTATAGAGGTCAAAAGCTTTGCAAAGGATTGAGGAATGAGAGAATAAATGAAGATAAGGTGTATTGAGGGTTTTTCCTGCGAGTGTGAATGTGAGAAGGAGGAGTGATACAGGGAAACAGCTTGGGAGGATGGGAGGGTCAAATTAAGATGTTTTTGTTTTTGTTGTTTAGAAATGGAAGAGAGTTTTTCTGGAAATGGAGAAGTAGTACATAGGAAGAAACTGAAGATTGGGGAGAAAGATGTGATTTGCAGAAGCATTTTGCTAGACAAAATAGAAGCAGATGGGATCAATTGAAGAAGTAGAAGCATTGTCCTCGGCAAGGAGAAAGGACACCTTTTCATCAGGTATTGGAGCAAAGTTACTGGAAGATGGCAAAGGGATGTAAGATTATAGAAGAGAAAAGAAATCTCACAGTGAATGTCTTTTGTTTTCTTGAGTAAAATATTAATGTCTTCTGTCGAAATGGAGGCAAAAGTGTGATGTATTAGTCTTACAAGAGATGGAATAGCTATGTGAGGAATGAAATCTAGTTAGCTATAGAAGAGTTAAAACATTACTTTGTGGAATTGAGGGCCCTCTTGAGATTAGGGAAGATAAAATTCATAGTAGATTCAGTCAGCATGATTGGGTTGGTTGACTTCCTTGAATTGCCCAGGAACATGTGAATGGGTATGTAAAAGGTGGATAGTGAGGTAATTTAAGGCAAAGCTTAAGTGTCAATAAGACAAAGGGGCAAGAAATTTAAGAGCAGCAGAGTTGAAAAGTTTAATTCTAGGATCAAAATTAGGTTTAGGAGGATGAGGTACAGGGAGAGATCATCACATCACATTGCATCAGATAAGATTTCAGAGGTCTTGGTGATGGAAGTAGAACACTTAAAAGAGATGAAAAGATCCAGCATGTGACCATCTCTTTTAGAGATGTTTTTTAGAATGGAGTGACGGTCATAAGGTCATAAATTCAGGGACTTCAGAGATCACTGAGTCCTATACAGTCATTTTACAGATTGAAAAACTAAAGTCAGAGATGTTATACAGATATTGCTGATAAGTATTTGAATCCTAGTCTTCTTGAGTCCAAGTCCAGTTCTCCATTTACTGTACCATGAAGCCTCTCAGTTAAAAAACTGAGTGAATAAACAAGTATCAGTCTGTGAATCAAAACACCCAAGTACAAGGGAAAAGTTTGGCGTGGAAAGAAGATTGTGTGTCAGGTACTCTTGTATCTGAGAAACTAAGAACCTACAAAACAGTGCAATATAATGTAAGAGCCTTAAATAAAAAGATTGCTTTGTTTTTATCTTTTTACCCCCAAAGTCCAGCACAGACATATACAATATGTCCTTAATAAATGCTTATTGAATAGAATTTCAGAGGCTTCCAGGGATGACAAAGAGACAGAAAGTCACACTTTAAATGATTAAATTCAGATTAAAATGATTAATAGTCATAATAATCCCATGAGGTAGCTAGTATTAATAATATACCCATCCTAAAGATAAAAAAATGAAGCTTACAGGTGACAAATACCTCTATTCCTTTCCATCTTCATTTTAAATTTCTTCTTTTCCCAAACTTTGTAATCCAGACAAATTGACCTCTCTATTCAAGGGTGGGTGGTAAGGCAAGCAGAGATATGAAGGAGAAAGGAATAAACACTTTTACAATGTCTACTGTGTGCTAAGAACTTTTTACATATACTATATCGTTTGATCTTACAATAATCTTGCAAGGTAGGTGTAATTATTATTTCCATTTTAGAGTGGAGGAAATTAAGGCAATTAAAAGTTATTACTTGCCCAATGTCATACTGCTAGTAATTATCTGAGGCTGGATTTGAGCTCAAATCTTTTTGACTTTAGGCCCACTATTCTATCCATTATACCACCAGTTTTCTTACTGATTAGATGTTCCATTTCCCATTCCCATGTTTTTACACTGGCTTTTCCTCATGATTGGAATACACACTCCATTCTTTATATCTGTCTCAGAGAATTTCTGCCTTCTTTTAGCATGCAATTGAAGCACCATATTTTGAATGAAGTCATTCTTGATGCCCTAGCAATTAGTGTTACTCTCCAATTGATATTACATTTAACATGTTATCATAAATATGATGGCTCATATTTTTATGTATAAATTTTGTGTTTGTGTTCTATGTATTGTGATATGACTTCTTGTCTCCACTATTAGAATTTAATAGTTTCTTTGTCCTTAAAGCACAGTCTCCAGCATATAACACTGCTTAATAAATACTTAATAAATACAATCATGGTGATATCATGATTTGTCTAAGGTTGTACAGATAACATGGAACAAAAAGAAAAATAAATAGGGCTAAGATTTAAACTTAAATCTCTGATTCCTACTTCAGTGCTCTTTCTGCTTCATGTCTGTTTTTTATCACAGCATTCAGATTTCATCCTTGCCATTTCTTACTTTGTAGACCTTCCTTTCTCTTAAATATGAGGGACAATCAATCAATTATTTCCTTTCTCTTTTCAGAACCCTCATTTGCTCTGAGAATGACTAATGGTTCAAGGGTTGGGAGGATGAATGTAGCAAGAGACAATGTCCACTGCCAAGTAGATAGATATTCCCTAACTGTGTCTTTTTATTGTTAGTGGGGTGGAAGGGAGGCAATAAGCATTTATTAAGCACCTACTAAGTACTACAGTGAATTAAATGCTGTACAAATATTTTATTTAATCTTCACATCAAGGAATGTGAAAGAGGTACTACTATTATCTCTATTTTTCATTTTAGGAAACTGAATCAGAGATCAAGTGATTTGTTCAAGATCATGTAGCTACTAAGTTACCAAAGCCAAATTTGAAGCTGATTCCAGGCCCAGCATTCTATACACTAAGTCACCTAGCTGCTAGTCTTTTTAAACCATCATATAGTATCTGGAAATATACAGAGAAAGTCCATTTCAGTTGCCTCTAGAGGAATATTGGAAAATTGAGAATTGAAGTCTCTGAAGTCTCTTCACTATGAGAGTTAAAGAGATAGTGCTGTAACTAGATTTTTCTACCTATTGTAGCAATTAGCTTATAAGAAGCATGTTTGCTGAATTTGGTAGCATGATAAATCATGCTTCTACTTACTGTAATCTAAATATCACTTTAAAATAGTGCAAAAATTAATCTAAAATATTCTAAATATCATCACTCTTGCTTGTTTTTAAACTCCCTTTTTTTGATGTGTTAATAGCCCCTAAAGAGAACAGCACCAGTTAAATAAGTCATTAAATTAAGAGTGAGTATGTTAATAGGAACAATTGCCGATCACTAAGGAACACTAGCTATGATCTAACTTCTAGTATTTATACCTAGACTTAAACTGACTTATTTGCATAAATACACACATCTATTTATCACTATTCATTGGGAAACCCAAGCCTCACAGTTCAGTCATCAATAAATCTTTAGCTAGCACCTCAATGAGAGGAAAATGGCAGACATTATTCTTAGAACACTATGAGATGGAAATTCCACAGTTAGTCAAGAATTGAGAGGAACAGCTCCAAATCTACACTCCAAAATAGACTCTACTTAGCTTAGAGGAGCGTATACTGCTGGCCACCATCCATTCTTCCAGTGGACTCATGGGTCTCAGGACACAGTTTCCATTTAAAAGTTTGGCCCGAAGTTGCTTTGCTGATTCTTTGTGTGCTACTTCTTTGGTTAAAGGATTTAAATGGAAATGATTGTACTTTAAATGGGCATGAATAAAATTACTGCTCTGCTCTTCAAAGCCCAGGAAATTGTGACCACATGCCAGAAAAGTAGCTGGAAAGCTTTTCTTTCTTCTCTCAAAAAGAGTACCAGTTTGTCACTGAAACATCTCTCTAGAGCTTGCCTCCCACTAGCCAATACTTGAGCACCTGGAGCAATGTATCAAATGAGCAAAAGCAAAGTCATACATCAGTGAAATAGGGATGCAAATATCGTGTCCAGGAAATGCAAAAGTCAGATTTTAGTGCAATATTAACTTATCTACTTCTCAAATATTTGATGTGTAAATTCAGCCAATATGTAAGTCTGCTTTCCTGTTACATCACTTCTATAATGTGTGTGAGTTTATATTACTGCCCACATAAAGGAGTAAAGTGAATGGAGAAAATTTATATTATGGCTTACAATATATGCTATAGATCACAAAAATAACACTTTTGATGGTGTGTGGTCTATTCCCTAGCAGTTATCCAGGAATTGAATTTTTACTCTCTTATACATTGAGTATATACATAGTTACCAACAATTTCTTAATGTGTACATTTATTTTCTAAAGGAGGTAGAAAAAGATCATTTGTGTGAGAAACAGAGAAAAAGTTTAAAGAGAAACACAAAAGCATAGATAAAAATTAATTAGAAACAAAATAACCAACTTCTAAAGAATGACTAGGTCAAAGAATAAATCATAGAAAAAAACAATAATTTAAATGAAAGGGAATGATCACAATGACACTGTCAAAGTACTATTTAAGGGAAAACTTTTATTTCCTTCTGATCTTGGCTACATTTGTTTTATTAGTATAAAAAAATCAGAAGGAAATATAGCATCAATAGAAGAATAGAACGGAGAAAGTACAGATCAATAAATAGGGTATGCAACTAAAAAGAAATTAGAAAAAAAAACATAAAAAATTCCAAAACATCCAAATGGAAACCTTGAAAATCAAAGGAGAGATTAATAAAATTGAAAGTAAAACAAAAACAAAAAAACTTTTGAATAAAACTAGCAGTTGGTTATGTGAAAAAGCCAATAAGATAGACAAACTATTAGTTAATTTGATTAAAAAAGATAACTGATTTAGCATTACCAAAAATGAAAAGAGTGAATGCACTCTCCAATGAAGATGAAATTAAAGCAATTATTAGAAATAATTTTATCCAATCATAAGTCAGTAAAGCTGACAACATGAAAGAAATGGATGAATATTTTCAAAATTATAAATTGCCCAGATTAACAGCATAGAAAACAGAATACTTAAATAACCCTATTTTAGAAAAATAAATCAAACAAGCCACAAATGAACTTCCAAGTGTTAAGATTTAAGTTTTTTGGGAAAAAATTCATTATTTGAAGTTTATTTCTTGACTTTTAACTCTTTGTTAAAGAAGGATCCTGCTTTCATGATGTTCCAAGCTTCAGGAGTTCTGTGCAGCTGTTTTCAGGGCTACTTCTAGGGACTTATAAATTTTCAGTTCTTTCAAGGTGGTATGATTTAAAAAGAGGTATGTTTATTACTCTCCTCACCTGTACTCTGATCTGTGAGAGACCACAAGCATTCTTTTCTTCCCAAAAACATGATGAGAGTGTCTGTGCTCCACTGTGGCTTCAAACTCTGCTGTGCAATGACCCTCCTTACCCTAGGACTGTCACCCAGGGTTCTGACCTAGATCCGAGTACGGGCAAAACAACCAAATCTTGCCTTAGTGGCAGCAAAGAGACCCTTCTAATCTCCTTCTGACCAGCTGCTTGACGCCCTTACCATCTGTGTGCTGAAAGTGCCAGAAGCAGATGTTGCCATTGCTGAGTCAGTGGTTGTCAAGGTTAACTCCTGGTGTGTTGGGATTCGGTTTGTGCTTGCATAGCTTATGCTGGACTGTACTCCACTCTTACTCAGTTGTGACAGATCTTTCCTGCTGATCTTTTAAATTTTCTTTGGCCAGAAAATTAGTTCACCCTGTTCTTTTGTGGGTTCTGCTCCTAGAATTGTTTTATGGCATTATTTAACTGTATTTGGAGGGATTTTCGGAAGAGCTCAAACAAGTCACTGCCTTATTTCCACCACTTTAACTTCATCCGCTGAGAAGTCATTATTTGATAAAAATTGTTGGAAAAGCTGGAACACAATCTGATAGAAAATGAGCAGAGATCAACATTTTATACTATTTAAAAAGATAAACTCAAAATGGATATATGATATAGAAATCAAGGGAGATATTACAAAAAATTTTGAAGAACATGGAACATATTACCTATCAGACAAATGAATAGGTGAACAACTTTTTTTTTTTTTTTTAACAAACAAGAGGTAAATTGTGAGATGTAAAATAGCTAATTCTGATTACACAAAGCTTGAAAACTTTTTATAAAAATAAAACAAATGTAGCCAAGATCAGAAGGAAAGTAGAAAATTGGGGAAAAAATTTTTATAGCCAGTTCCTCAGATAAAGGTTTCATATCTCAAATATAAAAAGAACTTTGTGAAATCTATAAGAATATAAGTCATTCCCCTATAGATAAATTGTTAAAGAATATGAATAGTCAGTTTTCTGATGAAGAAATCAAAACAATTTATAGTCAGATGAAAAAAGCTCAAAATCATTATTAATTAGAGAAATGCAAATTAAAACAACCTTGAAATATCATTTTATATCTATCAGATTGGCTAAAATGTAAAAGGGGAAAGTGAGAAATGTTGGAGGAAATGTGGGAAAATTATGACTTTAAGTCACTCTTGGTGATCTGTGAGCTAATCTAACCATTTTGTAGAACATCTGGAAATATTCCCAGAGTTATTGAACTGCCTATATCCTTTGACCCAGCAATACTATTGTCTGTTTCCCAAAACAGATAATAGAATAAATGAAAAGAACCTATATATTGTAAGATATTTATAGTAGCTCTCTTTGTGGTGGCAAAGAACTAGAAATTATGGGAATGTCCATCAATTGGGATATATCTATGTTATATTATAGTATATGTTTGTAATGGAATATTACTCTATTATAAGCAATGATGATCTTGATAATCTTAGAAAAACATGGAAAAACCTGCATGAAATACTGAACAGTAAAATGAACAGAACCAAAAGAACATTGTACACAGTAGCAGTTTTAAGAACAACCTTGAACAAATATATATATCATTTTGACCATTATAATATCCAAATTAATTAAAAAGAATATATGAATAAAGATACTTTCTGGAAGAGAGGATTAGAAGGGGAAAAAAGAAAGTTATATGATATGTTTGTTGTATGTTTGAAAGAAATACCAAGTTGTACATAACAGATCAATAGTTTCAAGTTTAATTCTCTTTTCTTCTATTCTACTTTGTTATGGAAATGCTTGCTTTATTTCTTAAATTAAGAATAAACTTTAAAAAAGTAATTGGTAAATATTTAACAAAATAAATAAAAAATATATTTTTCAAGATTGTATATTTGTATACAAGCATATTGCTTTGGACTTGTAATTACATTAGTATCTGCGTGGTACAGCAGATAGAACCATACAACAGGAGTAAAGAAGACCTGAGTTCAAATCCACTTCTAGATATTTACTGTGTGACCCTGAGCAAATCATAGCACTTATCCTTCAGGATTATGACGAGGATAAATATGATATAACAAACATTTTTTTAAAAGTGAGTACTATATGCCAGATATTTTACTAAACACAAAGGATACAAATACAAAAAAAAAAAAAAAAAGAAAAAAGAGTTCCTGCTCTTAAGGAACTTACACTCTAAAGATGAAAGACAATACACAAAAGGAAGCTAAAAAGCCAGGGGTGGGTGCCAAAGTATTCCCAGCACATGGATGATGATGATAATGGTAGCAAAGTGAAAAACAAGTAGTAGCAAATAAAAAGATTACTGGGATTTTGAATACTCTATCAAGGGAAATATGGGCAGAATTTTTTGTTCTGAACTCCCATTAGGACAGAAGAAGGAATTCAAGGTACTGTTGACATGTGAATAGCAAAACTAAAATAATAACCATGATGATGAGTTTCCTGTGATAAGCCTATCTTGGGTAGAGTAAGATGAAGAGAATGGTGGACTGGAAACCAAACAAAGCTGTTGTGGTTTATAGGATCTATAGACTATCCCCCAGGAGGATATAAACAGTATATTCATGATTACACAGAAAATAGTCTAGAGAACTTTTTGACCATACTTTCAATAAGCCTTCACATATTTGGGGAATACAGAGAAATTTATATGAAAATGGCTTCTCTTGATCAGAATCATTCTGTGAATGTCTCTCTTTTATGCATTAAGCCTGTCTGTCTAACAATGGGGAGTAGAAGGTCTCAATTCTTACCTCTCTGTGATGGTATAAGATGATATTTGTGAAGCATTTTTAAAATTTCAATTTGTGCTAATGTATATATCAGTTATTGTGTTGACCGATATATAAATTAGCAACTAATCTGTTTTAAAGCTTTTTTTTTTTCTGAGGCATTGAGAGATTAAATGATTTTTTTCATGATCACAAAGCTAATGCTAACCATGACATATTCATTAATTTTTTTTCTTTTTTGGTCACAATCCAATAGACTGTCTTTATAGTCTTAAGCACTGGGCTTAGAAATACACATGGAGAAGGGCTTCTTTCAGTAACACACCAAAACCCTTTTCTGCAATTCTCAAGGCTTGACTAGGAAGGTCCTGCTTCTTGAAGTCTTTTGTGAGTTCAGTACTGTCAAGCAAGAAAGAGCTGAAAAGTAAACAACTTAAATTCAAGCCATGGAGGCAGAACTTTGAGCTCTCTAGTACTAGTGGGAATAGACTAGGTACTCCTGGAGTCTGATATCACCCCTACCACACCTGATAAATTCATTGCTCTTAGTTCTACTTCATCCCTGAGCTCACCCTTTGGTTAAGCTCACCACTTTTTCATGAGAAAAATTCCAAAGCCTTCCAATTCATACTGGTTTCTAGTAAGGATATCCTTTAACTGCATACCTCTGTTACCTGGGCACCTCTGTGAATCTGGAGCCTCTCTGCACCCCTCTGTAAAATTGCAACTACATGTTTACATGCTTTGGTAACTTGTGTGCCTCTGTTGAACCAGTTTTGTTTGTATATGTCTTGTCATTTTGTTTGTATTTCTGTCTTTGTAAAATGAAAAATGTCTGTCGCGTTTGTGTTGTGAGTTAGATTCTGTTACCTTGAAAGATTGAAAATTCAGTCAGCCAGAAAAACTTCTAAGAGCTGTTGCCAGAGAATTTAGAACTCTGGGAAAAAATTAATAAAATTTCCTATTTGAAGCAATTATCCCAGTAAGCAGGACTAACTTCTCATTTTAGACTTTTTGCAGGGGATTAGATTATAAAGAAAGAGGAAAAATCTTTAATACTTTTTTCTCCTGTCATTTCAACATTGGACAAGTTGAAATTACAGAAATAAAGTTAGATAATCAAAGTTTGTACCACATTTTAAAAAAAAAACATTTTAGCAGACCCAGAAGGTCTGCACATTAATCATTAAGGAGTTTGAAAATTAATTATTGTAGGATCACAGGAGAGAACTCCTCGGATTTTGGAATAATTCCAGGCATTCATTCTACTCTGAAACATTTTAGTAACTTTTGAGGTTCCACCCTGTAAAATTTGTTTTAAGGAAAAATAAGAATTAAATTTTATAGTGTTTCCATTGAAGATGGATAGTTTCATTGTCTTAGGGTAAGGAAGGATAGCTAATTTTGAAGTAATCCCAAAATAAGAAAGAAAAAAATAGGTAAATAGTTTGCACTTTATAACAACATATTTTTAACCCTTGTAGAGGGCTGAATGATTATCTAGTTTAGCATGGTGATTAATAGTTCTCTAGTTCAGTATAATTGAATTAATCTTACAATAAATAATGGTTCCCTAATGATATAATGAGTGGCTTATACTCAATATGATGACTGGATTTAATTGTAATAGAATATTTAAGAGGCCAGAGTCAGACCTAGAGGGAACTGGAACAGACTAGGGGAAGACAGAGGATTGGAGGCTGGAGCACAAGCTCCTGGACTCAGGGAGACTTCAAGACAGAGACCATTGTGATGGTCCTCCTGCTTCCCCTATAGAAACCAAGACACATTCCAGAGGACCTCCAAAAAGCTAGTCCAGACCCCAGGGAAGGAGACAAGACTGTGAAGGAGACAATAAAGACATTTGGATTTTAATATCTGGCCATTCTCCTGGTGATTACTCTGCTGAAACAAAAATCCAAGGACCTCCAGAAAACTAACCAGAACATTACACTTCCTAGCCTATTTTGCTAATAATCTTCATTCAGCTACCCATCTATAGACAAATTAACCTATTTCTGTTTGGCAACATTCTGACATTGGATCCTTCCTTGAGAATACAGCTAATGGAAAAGGATGAAACTATGATTCCTTTAATCAACAAGAAATGCAAAAGCTAGTTTGTTTTTGTTGTAAGAAACCTGGTCTTTGGAAAAACAGAATGTAGAATGAAGGCTTAGGTAGCTATTAAAAAGGGAAAGCTTCTGATACATTGTTGGTGGAATTGTGAACAAATCCAACCATTCTGGAGAGCAGTTTGGAACTCAAAAAATTCCAATGCTCAAAAAGTTATCAAACTGTGCATACTCTTTGATTCCTTGGATCCAGCAGTGTTACTATTGGGTTTATACCCCAAAGAGATATTAAGGAAGGGAAAGGGACTCACATATGCCAAAATGCTTGTGGCAGCCCTTTTTGTAGTGTCCAGAAACTGGAAACTGAGTGGATGCCCATCAGTTGGCGAATGGTTGAATAAGTTATGGTATATGAATATTATGGAATAGTATTATTCTGTAAGAAATGACCAACAGGATGATTTCAGAGAGGCTTGGAGAGACTTACATGAACTGATGCTAAGTGAAATGAGCAGAACCAGGAGGTCGTTGTACACGGCAACAAGAAGATTTACGATGATCAGTTCTGAAGGACATGACTCTCTTCAACAATGAGATGATTCAAAAGTTGTCCAGCAATGAAGAGAACCAGCTACACCCAGAGAGAGAACTATGGGAACTGAGTGTGGACCACAACATAGCATTTCCACTCTTTCTGTTGTTGTTTGCTTGCATTTTTGTTTTCCTTTTCAGATTTTTTTCTTTCTTTCTAGATCTGATTTTTCTTATGTAGCAAAATAACTGTATAAATATGTATACATATATTGGATTTAACATATATTTTAACATATTTTACATGTATTGGATTATCTGCCATCTAGGGGAGGAGGTGGGGGGAAGAAGAGGAAAATTTAGAACAGAAGGTTTTGCAAGGGTCATTGTTGAAAAATTAGCCATGCATATGTTTTGTAAATAAAACGCTATAATAATAAAAAAAAAGAAAAGAAAAAACTCCCCAGGAAGTATTGAGGGACCCCCACAACTCTGATCATTCAGCATGATGCAGCTCTGGGGAGGGATAGCAAGAGGAGAGAGATATTCAATAAATCTCCCCAATCCTCGCCTACAGAGTCATGAGCATTTTCAGTTGTGGGGATTTCCAACAAGACTATTACAGCATATGTCTCTCTCTTAACTCCTCTCATTTCAGATTAGATTAATAAAAGAGAATGTTGGAGAATTGTAGGGAAATATGCAGAAAACCCACCTGTGGCAGCAATTACACAGGACCTTTCCTCCCACTTCTAATGGCCTCACTGAGCTTGTGCCCCTGGACATCCTGAACCCATCCCTCTTGGCAAGCAATAATCCTGCCCATCCTGCCCCAGCAGTGCCTACAGCTGTCAGGACTAGGAGGGAAGGGTCAGAATCCACAGCCAGCATTCAGTTTATCCTGCCCCCAGGAACTACTGCCAATGGGGAGATCCAGTTACCCCAGCTTCTAGGCTACAGCCCTGACATTATTCCCACCTCCCCCCCCACCCCCCAAAGTCCAGTCAGTCAGTGTCTCCAAGGTGGAATTAGCCTTTGGCAGCTTCAGCCCATCTTGCTACCTGGGAGGGTCCCTCATAATGCCTAACAAGGTGGAATTGTCACCAAGTCTCTGCCCTTGGTGAGTCCACCTTTCATTGTTCCTGTTGCAGAAATGTATTAACTTTTTCTTGTGCAGCATGATAAATGTGAAGATATGTTTAGAAGAATTGCACGTGTTTAACCTATATTGGATTACTTACTGTCTAGGGGAGGAGGCTGGGGGGCAAGAGAGGGAGAAAAATTTAGGACACAAGGTTTTGCAGGAGTGAATGTTGAAAACTAATTTTACATGTATTTTGAAAAGAAAAAGCTATTAATAAAAAACTTAAAACATAAAAAAGAAATGTATTAACTGTGTAATCTTAGGCAAGTTATCATCTCTGTCCCAATTTCTTGATTTGTAATGAAAAAGATAATAATGGTAACTATCTCCCAGGATTATTATTGTAAGATCAAAATTATATAGTGATCATACGATGCTTAACACAGTGACTGGCATATGTAAAGCACTACATTATTTCTTTAAATGAATTTCATTGTTCCATACCTGATAACTCTAAAGTGGTTTTTAAAATGCCAAAGGTAATAAGATCAATGATTTTTACATGTGACAATTTGAAAATGCAATTCATGTCATCTAAAGTTTATTGTTTGTGTTATTGTATTTTTAAATTGTATTTATTAATACTAAATACTAAAACATTAAGTACTCAACAAATACTTTTGGAAAAAACTTCCCTTTAATCTGAATGCTAATAGATTATGAATTGGACTTTTAAAAGTATGTGATTTTAAATAAATAAATATTGAGGTATATTTTGTTACTACTACTACTGCTGCTGCTGCTACTACTACTACTACTACTACTACTTACTGTAATAGCAAATTTTCATTTGCAAATCTTGACTATTATAAAAGTGTATAGGGTGGTTTAAAGATGTAACTTCAACATATTAATGATTAGTCAACTCTCAGATATTTGCCGTTTGTCTGAAGCCCCAAATATAGGTAGTTTTAATTTTATAAGTAAAGAATTAATAAAAATGTTAACTGTTAGGGAAATATCAGGGAAGAGGTTCAAATCCTAAGTTGCAGTTAGTGGAATTTTGCTATCTAAGGTAAAATTCCTGGGACCTGTAATTTATTATTGTTTTGAGCTTTGATTACAGGAATCATCATGAAGCCATGTGCATCACAGCATGTGCTACAGTATGGGAACTACTGAAGGTAAATGTCTGTGACTGGGAAAAGTTTTGAGGATAACTTGGGCATGGCCTAAGTAGAATCCTCCTGAAACTATTTGCCCACTGTACTATTTCCTTTCTGAAAAGGAAAATCTTCCACCTGGTTAATCTCAAGCCTTGCTTTTAACACTCTGTGAGTAGATGATTGGCTGTTAGTTATGATTGATGCATAAAATCAAACAGAGGTAAGGGAGTTTTTCCTATTATTATGATGTATAATAACTATGTCCCTATTTTTTCTTTTGTAGCAGATTTCTTTATTAACCATGCATGTGGAAATTCAAGTTTTCAGTATGTTTTAGTAATAGGTTTTCAAAACTGTAATAAGAATTTATTAATTAAGAATTAACTGAATTTTACATATAAAACTATTGATAATGGTAAGAAAAGTGAAATTATTTTCCCATTTTAAAAAAAATCTGACAAATTTAAAAGGTAAAAGAGTTCATTTTACAATTGGATGCTCATAAATTTTTAAAAAGATTCTTATATGAGGTATAGGATTTAGGTAAAGATAGAAACAGCAAATATATATATATATATATATATATATATATATATATATATATATATATATATATATATATATATATAAACTGAAGCTCTCTGAAGTTTCAGAATTGGAGAAGCAGTATTATCTAGTAACCTCTAGATTGGGAACCAGAGAAGCCCCTTTTAAAGAGCTGTACTGAAAATAAAATCTTTTGTCCAAGAAAAAATATCTTGGGACCAGATAACTATATGAAGTGTCTGGGACTATCCATTCTGCATGCTGTTCCCTTAATCAAATGTTCCTTCCTGCTCTGTTTGACTCCAGCCTCTACAGGCCAGGAGGCTCTTACCTGATTCTGTTCCGACTTTGGTCTGTCTCTATCTCTGTCTCCTTTTCTCTCTGTGTCTCTGTTTCTGTCTCTCTGTCTCTGTTTGTCTCTCTCTCATTCTGTCTCTGTCTCTCTACTCTCTCCCTGTCTTTCTCTCTGTCTCTCTTTCTCTTTCTTTCTCTGTCTCTTTCACTCTGTCTCTGTCTCTTTCTCTTTCCCCTCTCCTCTCCTCCTGCCCCTAGCCCATCTAAGAGAGGGTTTGCTTAGTTCTATGCCTCTTTTAGATGGGATTTGATGTTGATAGTTAAGGTTTTTTGTTTTTTTTTTTGATTACCTTGGTGACCTGTAAATCTCCCTTGTGAGCCTATCTGTAGTCAGTTCTGTCTGTGTCTGATTTTAGGTAATGATGGGACTTGTGTGAAAAACTTTATTGTAATGTCTCCACCTAGCCCTCCATGGCTGGGAAACTGGACCATCTCTATGTATTAACTAAGGATCTATATTATGCTGACTAGAAATTCAGATCCAAAGATTGATGCAAAGAATTTTCTCACAACTGTGTTTTTAAAGGCACTCAGCAGATCCTTTTGACTACTCCCATAATTGCCAAAATTGTGGGTGTGTAGTATTCAACCACAGGCTCCTAATTCCAGCCTTGGCCATTTTCTCCCTCTATATTGTTGCCCCACTTCTTTTCTACTTGCAAGCAAACAATGGCTAGCAGTGATACCTGCCATGCATTCCTCACAGGTCCCTCTTAATAGGAACTAACTGTCCGGGCAACATCTTGTTCTGGCTCAACTGGCCTCTTGGCTTATATCTGTGTCTCCTTTATAGTCTATAGGGATAAGCGTACTTTAAGACCCCCTCCCTTTGGTCAAAAAGGGGAAAGGACAAGATATTTGGAGATACCCTGTTTCCCAGAGCTAAGGCCCAGCAAGGAGCTTGTGCCCTGAGCTTGGTGTAACACCAATTCTTTGCTGTCTGGATGAGCTCATCCTCTGGCAAAGTTATTGCTTTGAAAAATACCAGGTGTTCACTGAGAGATTTATAATTTTCATATTAATCAATAATTATTTAAATTTGTGAGTTCCCCTATTTCTCAGGGAAATGAAAGCCAGAAACAGGTAATGAACTGAAACAAGTCCTGCATTCCTGTTCCTGTCATGCTAATTGTGGTTCTGTACCTTACTGAATGATCACAAGGTTCAATGATCCTTAAGACTTGAGACAAAGACTGTTCTCAAAGGACTGAGAAGTTCCTGAATTGTCCACTGTGGAGCTGCTACTCAAGATCTAAGAATGATTGTGTTGTGGTCCAACCCTTATGTTTTTTAATGTATATAACCCTGCCCTTGCTCCAGCATGTTAAACCCTCCTTCTCTGGAGTGGGGGGTTCACCTGCAAGTATTTTCCTTACTCTGAAATTAATTCAACCACTACTTGATTCCTGACACACTTGCCTCTGACCTTTCCTAGATTAGAGAACAGTTTCAGTCCAGTTCAGCTCCTTGAAAGAAGGAGCTTATAATTCAACAGGGAAGATGGTGCCTGGGTGTCCAGGGATGGGAATTTTGGCCTGAGGAGTCATGGGGACAGGAACTTGGGTATTTAGGGCAGTATATAGTGTAGTCAGATGACCCACTATTTCTAGAAGCAATTTACTTGACTGCTGGAGACAGAGTGGGAAGCAGATGATGGAGGAGGTTCATGTGTTTAGGCAGGTAAATGGAAAGATAGCCTGAGTGGACAACTCCATGAGATGTGAAGGTAAAAAATGTTCTGGGATCTAGGTGAGGCTGAATTTGGTTAGCTAATTTAACTTACTCAATCACCATTCAAAGTGGCTAGAGCCCAGGACGGGTGGGAAGTCATGATGTTTGTGGGATAGACAATTCAGAAGATTGATGAAAAGCTACTCATGCTTAATCGTGGAGAGACTGGATGACTTGGCTATTAATATAATATGTGCTACATATTACATATTATAACAGTATATAGTCTCCAAACCTGGAAATGGCCCCCAGTAATCATTAGTAGATGAATTGCTATTGAAATATTGGTAATCACCAATGGATGAATGAAGACTGATGGATATTTGGATGTTGTTTGGAATTTGGATGGATGTTGTTTAGAAGAGTCTCAGCAGACTCCAGGCAAAATAGATCACTTGCCATTCATTCAACAATCCAGAAATAGACATTTCAAGGGAGAAAAACTTTGTTAGCTACACCCCAGTTATCCCAATAATGAGAGAGGTTTGAACTTAGAGATGACACCAATTTTTCTAAGAATTTCAACCATAAAGACTCTTGAGGTATAGATACGTCCCAAAGAGCATAACCAGCAGTATTCTCTACAAGTTCAGGTTTAGGAAGATAGATTATGGGTCATCATGTTTCATCAACTTAAGAGTGGATTTTGGGGTAAATTGTTCATTAGGTCATGGAGACACAAGGATCATCCAACCAATAACCAAACTAATTTATAATATCTCAAATAAAACTGATAAAATGGTTACACATGTGGTTGGATAATAATATTTTTATGTTTATTTATGTAATGTACACCTTACTTGTAACTACATTTTCATTAAATATGTGCTAATGGCTAAATATGCACTGATTTTGTTATTTTTCCCTATATTTATTTTTGTTGTGACATCCATATTTCTTAACCGTACTTAGTTTTGTTGCTAATTATGTGCATATAATGTGACCATTTTATAGGATACCAAAATTATTATTTTCCTTGCCTTTGCTATCATAAATATTTGTCTGGGTTTATGAATATATATATATATATATATATATATATATATATATATATATATATGCCAACCTGAACTGATAAAATAACTTATTTTTAAAAAAAAATTTCCCATTCAGAGGTAAAAGTAGCATTTTTTTTGTGCAATAATTTTAGGGGAAGAGCTTAGTTGAACTTCTACTCCATCATCTTGCATGGTCTCACCATATTTTATTGCATGTATTATTAAGGCATGTTTGCTAAATATGATACCATATTTAATTTCCTGGGCCACTGGCTTAATCATTTTTTTCTGTTAAGTGCTGATGTAATTTGAGGTCATGTTATCTAATTCCAGATATCAAGTACCAATGCCAATTTTACAAGTTACAAATCTTGGGGAGATATGCAACGATGTGTTTTAAGATTTGACAAATATCCTATAATTTGTTGTTTAGAAGATGGAATGCTTGTCTTGTTTAGAAAGACAAGTATTCCCTCTCAGCTCTTAGATCAATTTGTGAAGATTGAAATCTTTGAGCTGCAACGTGGATTTAAGTATCTTAGAAGTTTTTAAAGGGGTACACAATCTTTAAGAGAGTGGGTTGAGACAAAGGAATAGGTACTACAAAAGATGAAGAGCAGAAGCATGGGGAAACTCCCAAGAACTCCAAGGATTTAGTGAGCATAGATGAAAAGTATCAGGAACAATTTTCAATAGGAAAAAAGAGAAGGGAAAGGTTGAGGTGAGCCTCTCCAAGTATTTTAGAACAGAGGTCATACAAGAAGTTCTTGGTGGTATTCACATATTTAGGAACTGAAAGGATTTCTTCATAAAATATTCTTTCCCTTTCTTCTTTTTCTTCAAAAGCCCCTCTTTGTCATTGTCCAGGAACTGATATTATAAAATATTTTGCTCCTTTCCTTACCTAAAAGTTTTCAGTATCTTTATTTTTTTTGCCTTAAGTATAAAGAGGCTATAGGTTATCTAGAAATAAACAAAATTTCTAATTAGGACAGAAAGCCAGACCTCTATCTTAATATTAGAAATTTTCCTAACAGGGCCTCTGAGCAATTCTGGTGACTGTTCTGACCAGAGTGTACTGTTGCCAACCCAGCCTTGATCAACTAATGCTCTTCATGCATGAATTGTCAATCATGTAACCAAAACCTTGTAAGTGAGGAAGTCTTTTTGTATTCCTTACATAGGGCCAGAACTAGTAGCTGAGGATAGGCAAGCCATCTGAACAAGCCTCGTGCAGTTTATTAAAGATTCCAAATTTATTTATTGGCTAAATTTTTCTATTTAAAATTTTTCACTTTCCTGAATCATGCACTTATCATTCAGGTTCATGTCCATTCAGGAAAAAGCATATTGGACTTATAATACCTCAGATTTTCAATTGCCCAGTCACTAATATTTATTCATACAAGTTTAACAAACTTGATGAGATCATCTTAACAGTCTAAGTTAGTGTGATTTGGATGTCTAAAGAATAATCACCAAATTAATCATTGTAAAACAATGATGACAGTCTATTCCATATCTGTGAAATTTTGAAAGACTGATAGTTCTTGAGAGCTTAAGTCAAACTGTGATCTTAAAAAGCATTTCTAACTTCCTTCTCAAAATCTAATGTTGTATTTACCAAACCTAAATGTACTCTTTGACAAAACAGAGAATACTCATTTGAATACTTAAGGAAGTCATTAAACAGAATATTTTCTCTTTTACTCAAAGTGGTCCATGTAAATAGCTTCAATTCATAAATCAATCACAGCATTCTGATCAAAATATTCCATCCTCAAGTTAGTGTCATTGCAAAATTCAAAAGGATTTATTAATCATTTCCAAAATTATAATTTAAGAACTTTATAAACACAATATCAACATAAAATGATCTCATGGACTTGAGACAAAAACAAACTTACTGCTAATGACATAAGACTCATGGTTTTGTTCATTATGAGCATGTGCACACACACATATCAAACAAAACCTAAAACATATTTATTTATCAGCCTGGGTATTCTATATTGGCTGTCTTCAGAAACCTGTATAGAGAATTTTTCACTTTTATAGCTACAATGTTGTAACTGCTAGGGTTATCATTTAGTGCATAGATTAACTGTGCAATGAAAAATAATTTTCCCAATTAACTTTACAAATCAATTCTAAATCTAAATTTTAATTTACTCTATTTAAAAGCTGTTTCATAATTCCAGTTATTTTTCAAATCCATAAGAATATTAGCATTTCAAATTAAATTTCTTGTTATTGTTGAGTCATGTCTGACAGTTCATGACCCCATCTGAGGTTTTCTTGCAAAGGTACTGGAGTGATTTGCCATTTCCTTCTTCAGCTCATTTTACAGATGAAGAAACTGAGGGAAAACAGGGTTAAATGACTTGCCCACGATCACAGAGTTAGTTATTGTATGGGGCTGGATCTGAACTCAGGTATTTCTAATCCGAGATTCAGTATTCTATCCACTGAACCATATAGCTGCTTAGAAAAAACATTAAGCATTAGAAACCTTAAAACTAACCTTCAATTCCCTGGGGAGGAAATAAGCATTTATCCAAATGGAATCTGCAAGTTCTATAGGCAAAGCAATCAAGTTACTCTCTTCATTTCAATGATATCTGAAACTTCCTTAAGCTTGCATCACTACTTTTTGCAATCCTCAGCTTTTCTCTCTTCCATTGGGAAATCTGAAATTGAAATCATTCAATCTGGGCAATAGTTGAATTAATAGAACCATATAAATGTTGTTACATTACATTTTTTCTACTTTTAAGAGCATTTTTAAAAAACTTATTGTCCTTTATTGAGCTTCAAGTCTATACTCCATAGGAGTAAACTAAATCTTATCTACTTATTTTTCTTTTCAGAAATTGATTCTGATGAACTGATTCTTGCAAATCATAAAATTGCATCTCTCTTTGTATTAATTTGATATGTAACTTTCCCCCCTCTAATACTGTTAAGTATTAGGTTATTACTGAGGTATTAGATTAATAATTTATTATCCTTATATTTCTTTGTTTTCAAGTCATGTTTCAAATTGTATTTACAAGTCTAATTTCCTTTTTTATTCTCTATAGAATTTGTTTCCTTGCCCACAAATCGGTACAATTTTCTAAGATATCTCAAATTCATTGCAAAACTTTGCTTTTAGGTGAATTTCACTTTTTTCAGATTATCTGAAACTTCTGGGTTTACAAAAATTTCTACATTATTTTTGTCATATAAAAATTTTCCAAATCACTTTATTTTAAAACTTAAGACTTAAAAATGCAGGTCAATCCTAATTCTTTCAAATTATTTTTACTATTAATTACTAGGTAATTAAGTTTAGTCAAAACATTCAGTAACCCAATGTGGTTAGGCAAACTTTCAAAATGAAATTTAGCTTTTTTTCTGAATTAACTGTTTTTTCCCTTAAAGGTGTTTTTGCTCAATTTTTTCCCCTGAGGCAACTCTTTTCCTATCAATTTAAACAAGCTTCTTTTCCAACTTGAGGAGAAAGTTAAAAAATTACATCTGTAGAATAGCATTGGTAGGAACCAGATAAGCTGAAAAATGCTTTAGAAGCTTTTTTTCCACTTCTACTTTTTGGAATATGACCCATGGTATAACCCATGTGTTAAAGTTGATTTGCAAAAAACTTTCTTCACTGGCAGAGATGAGTGACTCAATAGTTCATGTTTTCATGAAGGATTAGCTTGAGAAAGCTTGAGAGAAGAGAAAGATCTTGGCTTCTGGCTTCCAACTGAGAGAGAAGCAAGCAGTTGCAGAATTTCTTTAGGGAAAAGAAAAAATCTGGAAGAAGTCTTCTTCTTCCCAGAATCTTTTTCACCATTTAGAATAGCCCTCTGACAAGAATCTGGAATTGTGTGTCCTTACTCAAAGGTAGAAACCAAAAGGGGTGCTCAGTCTAGAAACCAGAAGTGTGTCTTTTCTCAAAATTTTAAGCTAAAAGTCAACATCTCTGATCTTTCAAACTGTAGGCAACCCCACTCCTCAAACAGACATGGAATATGGAGTCATCCATTTCTATCTATGAGAAGGGTCATATTTAAATAGGTCTGAATCTTTATTTAAATGAGTCAAACTTTAAAGCTTTAGTCCTTATTAGGGCTGAGCACCCTTTCCTTGAACAGATATCAATGCAAACTTATAGAAAAAAATGAAAACAAATATTTCTGTTACTAGCAATTTTTCATTCACAACCAAAAATCTAGTTTAGGTTAAAGAATCATATGTGAAATTAAATTAGCTAACTATTCTGCCAAAAAATCTGCACATTTCATTTCTCTACTGAGTGAGATATGAATCCCGGTTTTTCTCTAGGACAGAGACATTTAAAAATATTCTGCCAACATTTTTGGGTTTTTCCAACTTTTGCTAAGTACTGACCTCACCTACATCATGGAATATCTATTCTCAAAGATCACTGACTCATAGATTGAATCCAACCCAGACAAAAATCATTCTTTTTCTGGGCACGGAGACATTGACCTCATTTCCCACTGCTGAGGATATACTTATATTGAATTCATCCACACTCAGACAGAATGACCCACTGACCAGTTTGATCAACCACTCAGAAAGGAGCAGAAAAATTTCCTGAGTCATTAGTCAAAGACTTTGGGGGAGTATCCTTGTGACATTGCAATGTTACACTCCTTTACTATGAAAGGGCTGCTGATTTTAAGCCTAGTCACTCCTTAGCTCTTTATATCTCTGAACCCAGAGCAGATTCACATACATTTAAGAAATTAGAGTTGACAAAGTCATTAGTCTTAACTAGTTGAAAATCCCAGGGCAGAGGGCCATGAGAATGTGTAACTATAAGAGTACTTAGAAGCAAAGAAACTCTTTACTAATGGAGTGGGCCACAAATGTCAGGTATAATGTCCTATTCAATATCAAGAGGAGGATAAGGGAAGTGTCCCTACCATTGGTGCATTGGTTAGGCCCAAATTCCCTTAGTTTCTCTTTCAATGGTTTGGTATAATTGACTTAGTTTCAGAACTTGTAGATGCTTCAATGGAAGGGCTTTTCCTGGCATGGCTTAGGGCTTAGCATATACAACATATGAAGTTGTTACAAACATAGATAGGCACAAATACTTCTCCCTCTGTGTCTGATAGCCCGCATCTTCTTTTTAAGTGGTCTCTGTTCCCTTGGACAAGTCTCTATCCCAAGACCATTTAAGGTAAACATTTATAGGAATCTTACAGAGGAAAGAAAAGGGTTAAGCATTTACTCATTGCCTCTTATTGTCCTTATTGTCCTGGGTCCTGTGCTTTATAAATATTATCTTATTTAATCTTTAATAAAATTAATTATTATTGTCCCCACTTTATAGGAGGAGAAATAGAGGTAGGCAGAGATCAAGTGATCACATGCCTAGTTTATAAGGCCATATTTGAACCTGGATCTTCTTGATGCCAGATACAGTATTTTCTCTCCACTGTACTACTCAGCTGCTTAGGTTTTTCGTTAACATTTCAGACTAATCAATTCTTTCCTTGGTTGCTCCTCTTAAAGGTTGCTAAAGCCTACTCTCAAAGATCAGCGTATCAAACTTGAATGGAAAGAATAGGTCATAATTCAATTGCTTTAGTGGATGGAGAAGGCAAGAAGTACTCTTCTGCAAGTTCCCACCAAATTTAATCTATTTCCTTAAGAAAGGCCTTTTATTCTTGTCCTAGAGTACTTAGGTCTGGAAAGGACTTTTACACCAGAGAAATATTTCCTAATTTTTCTAGAGAAACTAAAAAGGATGCTTTTTTAATATGCTTCTGCAATTCTGTGCCTTCACTTCTTTTCCTCTCAAAATCGCTTCCAAAACCTCAGCAATCCTGTTCCTGACCTCACCATTCAATACCGAGGGGCACTTTCTAAAATTGGTAATGATCTCTTCATGTTTTTGTTTTTTTTCCCCCCAGAACTCATCCTTTTAAATCTCTCCACAGCTGTTGACAATGTTGATCACCTTATCTTTCCTGTCTGGGTATCTGTGACAACTTTCTGACCTCTCTTTTCAGTTTCTTTTGATACATCTTCATCCCTATTGCATCCACTAATTCCAAGGGTCCCACAGGACCATTTTCTTCACTCCTTCTAAACTATCTCACTTGATCTCATCACCTCCCATGGATTCAATTATTATGTGTTTGCAAGTGATTTCCAGGTCTTTATATTTGCCCCAATTTCTCTCCTGAGATCCAGTCCTGCATCATCATCAATTGGTTTTTGGACATGTCGAATTGGATGTTATGTAGGCATCTCAAACGCAACATATCTTTAACAAACTCATTCTCTTCCTCCCTCACTTGCTTTGTCCATTATTATTAAGGCTGTCACCAGCTACTCAAGCTTGAAACTTCTGTCATCTTTCCCTTCTCATTCATACTACAGATCCAATCTATTGTCACATCTTATCTTGTATATCTTTACAACATCTTTCTTATATGTGCCCTTCTCTGCACTCACAATGATAGATCTTATCTGTTACCTAAACTATTGCAACAGCCTTTTAATTGGGTTCTCTCAGCTTCAAATCTCTTCTTATTCTAATGTCTTTCCTACAACTGCAGGGTAGAGCCTGACCAGGTCATTTTTCCCTCCCTCATTCAACAAACTACGGTGGCTCCCTATTACCTTCAAGGTTAAATATAATCTCTTCTGTAGTCTGGCTTTTTATTTTTCTCCATGTCCTTTAAAATGCCTAAACTCTCCTAATTGCATTTCCTGCATTATATCTTATAATTAGGTAAATGAATCTTTGGTTATCTGTTCCTAGATATATCTGTATGAAATAAGGTCCTTTAAAACTGTTCGTGAGACCTAATTGTTATTTTATTGATTATTGAAATTAGAGCTGAGAACATTCTTTGTATGATTGAGAGAAGAGTATATTAGTGTATTCAAGTTTTCTTAGAAACATTTAACTTATGCATAAGTGGGGAAGTCAATTTTATTTAAGTTTGTTTAAGGGTGTAAGACCTCCATTTTTACACTGTACTTTTTACACTGGTGGTCCCTCATAGCATGAGTATTTTCTTTCCTCAATTTTGCTTCTTAGTTTTCCAGGTTTCCTTTAAGACTTAACACAAAGCTTACCTTTCATAGGTGAGATCTAGTCATTGCGCGCCTCCCTTCCCTGCTCAACTCATACTCTCTAGTGCCTTCGGTGTGAGATTATGAGAACTCAGACAAGGTAAACGCTCACATGGTGGGCAGAAAAAGTGATATAAGGACGCTCAAATTATCTCTGAAAAACTTTAGTATTGACTATGAGACTCGGGAAATGCTGGTCAGGCATGAAGCTCCTGATCAAAGCAGAATCCTAGAAACAAAAAAACATGAGCTTCAAAAATCCAGAGCCTTCACCTTAAAGGTTTTAATAGACCTTGTGCCTTCTGAGGACGGATCAGTGGAATGCGTCTAACTCCAGTGTTGTGATGGCATTGTTATTCTTCCAAAACAAAGGACAACCAATGACAATCTATCAAAAACATCGTACATATTATATACATGATACTTTACATGTCTTCTCCAATAAAACGTGAACTCCTTGAGGGCAGAACCAGTAGTTTTACTTCTTAGCACAATACATAATTTGGGTGCCCCCTTAATGTGTGGGTAGTATAGTCAGGCAGATACAAATTCAAACTTCAAACACTCACTAGTTGGGTGACTCACTTAATCCTATTTATCTCAGTTTTCTCATCTGTAAAATGAGCTGGAGAAGGAAATGGTAAACCACTCAACAGCTCTACCAATAAAGTCCCAAATGGGGTCACAAAGAGTCAGACACTCGGGCAGAATGACGGTGACTTTAGGGACTATACACCCTAAAATTCCTGGGCTATGGGGCGGCGTCAGACTTGACCTGTGTAGTACCTGGGGTACACAAGCCGGCTCCTTGTGTTGCGTCCCAGAGCGGACACACTCCCGCTAAGGTACCACGAGAAAATGCACCCCCGCTCCGTGGATTACCTGTTTTTTTGCTTCTGTATTTGCCCACATGCCCACGGTACATATTACCCAAGAACAAACGGTTTGCTCCCTCTGCCAGTACGGTTCTGGAGCCTCGGGTCTGCCTCGTTCAAGTGGGGGGGAAGCAGAAGGGATCATGACCCTAGCTCCAGCTGTGTTTAACCACGTGCCTCTGCTCCTCCCCCAGGGTGCTTGCTAGTCTCGGGGGCCAGCCCGGGACGGCTTGGGATAACCCGCAGCCCTGAGTCTGCCGGGGAGGTAAGTCGGAGCCAGTTACACCGCGCCTCTACCCAGCTGGCTCTCAGCTTCCTGAGTTGGCTGCTGCCGCTCGCTGAGTGCTTCATTTATCGGCTTTCTTTTTCTTTTGTCCCTAGTTGCTTGGGCATATGCTCTAGATGCTACAATCTGCAATCATGAAAAGTCCAGCTTCTGACCAACTGTTCTGCTTCTCTTCCAAATCAAGCGATAGAAACTGACCAAATGAGCACGTGTGACCTCTGTCCTTCGGAGTCCCTAGTTCAGACAAAGTGGACTCCCCGGGATTTTCTGCGGCCCAGGACGGGCATCGCAGCTGATGTTCCTGGCTGGCTGCTAATCCTGCATCCCAGGTCCCTGAAACAATAGCACCCCTCCCGGGAGCCTAGAAAAAAAAATTAATTGTTTCATTTCGAAGCAGCCAAGTGGATAGATTGTGGGAGGCATCTGCTTTGGAAATGCATTTGTCACAGTAAATAACATTTGCATGATTGCTCCTGTAAATATCACCGTGGCATTTGGGAAGTTGAAAACTACATTTTCCCCCTGCCTGACCTTCCCCTGCTGCCAGCCCCACGACTCTCCTGGAATCTGCTAGATAGGAAGGATCATTTCTTCACCTCCTTCCTCCAGGAATAAGTGAGAGTGGGGGAGAATGGCAGACTGGGAGGAAATTTCCTTTCCATACAGGGGCGAATGGTTTCAGAGTATCTTGCATGTACAGAAGACGATTACCAAAGCTCTGTGGGGAAATGGAGGTGGGGAAGCAAAATACTAAAAAATTTCATTTATAGAACTCTCTTAGGTTTATTGAAGTATTTCTTTCACAGCAGCCCTATAAAGTAGGGAATACAAATAGGATTATTCACATTTCCCATAGGAGATAGTTGGGGCTAACCGACTTGCCTAAAGTTATACACAACTGTAAATATCAGAGGTTGGCTTTAAACCCATCTCTCCTGTCTCCAAGTCATTTGTGTTTTCCAGTCTCCTCATTCAATGAGAAAAGTCACCTTCTGTTCAGTTCTACTAGCCTTGTAGCAATACATTCTAAGCTCTAGATAGAATTTAAATGACTTGCCTACCATAGTGCATAGCTCTTAATGATAATAATAATAATGATGACTAGCACACACATATACATATATACATGTATATATGTGTGTATGAATGTATATTTATATTGGGGTCCAAGGGAGTCCCCAAAATGTTGAGGTTCCAGATCAGTGTCATGAAGTGTCTCAAAAGAATTTGTTGGCTCGGACCCATCTCTTAATGAAGGGGCAAAGTTTATTATAATTGCGACACCAATTAGAGCGGGCTAAATTCCAAAAGAAGTTAGCAAAGAACCAGGAGTAAGAAGGTAAATTTACAGGCATGAGAGCCCAGGTGTTTCATGTTATTGATATGCTAATTTTATGGTTTAGAGGAGTGGTCTGGTTCTGACTTTGTGTGCAGGTGTAATACCCTGGGCAGGTGTGTTTTTAGGCCTGAAACATCACTGGGTCTAGAGGTGGGCACCCAATTTTGTTCTGCACCTGCATCAACTTTAGGCACCTTATTATGGTTGCCCGTTAGTTTCAGAAACTCTGTTATCACTGACCAACAGGCTGTTATCTGATAGCCAGCAATATTTGTGGGCTCAGCATCCTGGTCATATAAAGTAAACTGAGGCAGGATAGCCTAAGGAAGAACTTATCATTTTTGACTATATCACTCCCAGGGCCAAGTGGCCTTTGGGCTATTGCTACATCCTTCTTAAGGGTTGCACACTATAAATAAATAAACAAATAAACATTATATATACATATATATATATGTATATATATGTACATGTGTGTGTGCTTTGGGGTTTGCAAAGTACTTTAGAAATATGATTTCATTTTATCGTCTCAACAACCCTGAGAGGTAGGCATAATTTTTATCCCCGAATTGGTCACTAATTTATGAAATGGAGGCAGGCACACCTGGTTCTTTGGGTCCTTGCCAGGAAAGACCAAGATTGGCAGCGGGGGAAATAGGGAGGCAATCACACTATTAATAACTACACAGGGTGTGAGGGCAAACAGCATAGAAAATACAGAGACAAAGGATGAAAAGTGCTTGGTGATAAGATTGGGGAGGCAGGTAGCATGGGAAGAGGAGAGGCCCTCATGTAATTGTGAATTAGAGATGGGGAAAGGGTTTGGGGGTCGGAAGTTTGAGGGCTTATTTTTACAGGGATTTTTTTTTATTGGTGAAAGAGTACGACTTCTATTTATGTTAATTCATTAATATATCCAAATCAGGTCAAAATTATCAGCAAAACTTCAAAGTTAACATATCCACATCATCCCAGGGACCTCAATGTCAGACACTTACTAGTTGTGTGACCCTGAACAAGTCACTTAATCCCTTTTGAAGTTCTGCAGGCCTGGAGCTGTGGCCGTCTGGAATTTGTTTGGGATTTACATATCATAGGACAAAAAGCCACTGATTCAGCACATATTACCAGGCTAATATATAATTATTTTGTTGTTTTTGTTGAGCCATTTCAGTATTGTCCAACTCTTTGCAATCCCATTTGGGATTTTCTTGGCAAAGATACTGGAGTGGTTTGCCATTTCCTTTTTCAACTCATTTTACAGATGAGGAAACTGAGGCAAATAAATTAAGTGACTTGTCCAGGGTCACACAGACAGTACATGTCTGGGATCAGATTTGAATTCAGGAAGATGAGTTTTCCTGACTAGTCTTAATACATAATACAATTTGCAAATTATACTTCTTTGATCTTTGGAATGATTTATACATGACTACCATGTTTTCCTTTGCTGTCTTATTTCCTGTTATTGCCCCTATATATAGATTACTTATAAATTTACTTGCTACACTGACTAGCAGCAGTAGTGTTGATCGGGGGAGCAGAATAAAATACAATTTTAACACAATCCCCATGTAGAAGAAACAGACAAACCTTTTAAGTAACTTGCTCAAGTCCACACAGCTGATAAGCATCTGAGGCTGGATTATAATTCAGGTCCTTCTGACTCCATGTCTAGAACTCGAGGCATTGCACCAGTCTATGCATACTAATTTCTCTCCTGCCTTTCTTTCATGGTTATCTCTTAAAAGATATTAAAAGATATAGAAGATATTCAAGGGATATTTTATCCCTTGAAACCTCTAGATCTTCATTTCCCATTTACTTCTCACCCTTTGCAATCTTCCTCCTGCTATAGCCACCATTCTAGTGGTAATATTCTCTGGGAAGAAACCATGACCAGTTAATTGTGAAATTCAATGTTGAGGATTTTTTTTCTCTCTCTTGTTCTCCAGTCCTTATCTGCCTTGACCTCCTGGCAGTGTCTGACACTGCTGATTGCCCTTTCTCTTTCTATACTCTCTCCCTTGACAAACTCATTTATTTTTGTGGCCATGATATGTATGGGAAATTTCACAGTCTGTAAACCTAGGTCTGCCCTCTTACCTTTGCTCCAGGCCCACAATTCCAACTGTCTGTTGAAAATCTCTTCCCTAGGATTTCCCCCTTCCCTTTTCCACCTGGTGGAATCCTACTTGCACTAAGGTTCTGTTCAAATGCTTCTTTTTACATAAACCTCACTGCCCCCCTCCCCCCAATAACATCTCTTTCTATTCTTAATTCTCATAATATTTTGGTACCTCTTTTATGTATTATCTCTTATAATGAATAAGGGCTAGCTTTCCATTTGTAATATGAACCTCCCATATGTAATATAAACCTCCTATATGTAATTTGAATTTGTAATATGAGGGAAAGGCCTCACATGTAAGGAAATAATAATTACCTCCTGATATGAGGAGAATGAGAAAGGATAAGCTTGCACCTGGCCTACCATATGTAATTTTTGGATGGAGTGGCCCACTTGGGAGAAACTAATAATAATTACATGGGAGGTAGCCTTTACCTGTAATATAGAATCCCAATGACAGGGGCTGGGGAAGGGGATTCAGAGGAGTCCCTCACTCTGCAGATATTTTCACTCACTTTTAAGCTAATATTAAAAAGGGTAAACATAATAGGGGAACCCAGAGATTTATTAGTGCCCTAAAGGATACATATTGGTGATGGATCAATAAAAGATCCATCTTTTCTTCTTTTTCTCTGAGGGACCTTCCAATGACCTCAGGGGCTTTTCTTTTATTGTTGAGGGCAGCAGTTCTCAAAATGTGGTCTGGGAACCCCTGGGAGTCCTTAAGGTCAAATTTTTCATAGTAAGACATTTTTAATTTTAAATATGGTAAATATCAAAATAGAAACCCTATAAAATATTTGTAATATGTATCCTATTTCTTGCCTTCTCAATGGGTGTAGGGTTATTGGCTGAAAGAAG
The DNA here is from genome assembly GCF_016432865.1 of Antechinus flavipes. NCBI lineage: Eukaryota > Metazoa > Chordata > Mammalia > Dasyuromorphia > Dasyuridae > Antechinus > Antechinus flavipes. Next base: position 337,363,578 of record NC_067399.1, read on the forward strand.
AGAATATGGAACTGAAATTTTGAAAAAAAAATGAATCAATTAAAATGATTTCCCCTCCCCCAAAGTCATGAACCACACAAAAGTTTTTTGTGAAGGTCCTTAGTAATTTTAAGAATATAAACGAGTCCTGAATGAAAAAAAAAAATGAGAACAGCTAGTTTAGGGAATTGCCATCTTTAGCAGAATTTCCAGGTCTTTTTCAGTAACACTAATCCACAAGTGACCAGGGAGATATTTCTTATAGCACACACAGTTTCGACTCCAGGCACTATTTCTTACATAGACTGAAATTTCTGCAGCTCTTTCCTGAGCCTGGCTTTTTTATTTCTATAATCACCTGAGTAGACACAGGGGAGAGAACTCTCTTGTAGCCACTGACCTGCCGTACCTATTGGACACAGCACTCTTCCTAGCTCCTGTCATTCTGTTTTTTATGTGTCACGGACACTGCAGTGTTGGTACTTATACTCAGAGAGAAACCTGAGTAGCAATAGTAATTTAGTGGAAGATCATGTTCTGTGACTTGGGCCTCATGCTGTGTCGGTCCCACAGAAGCAATTAGTTACCCAACAGTAGAAAGCTTGTTCAGTAGTTGGCAGGTACCTTGGCACATTACCCATTGAACAGATGGCTACTGGTTCCACAAATTAGATTTCCAGATGATTGTATAATGGTATGACAGCCAGTCAACTCCTGCTTAGCCCTTATTGCATTGCTGATAAATTGAAGCCGGTCTAAGTGAGTGTACTGACCTCTCATCATTTAAGTATTCCTCTGGGGATGGAACAGAGCCATGGTCAGTGTTGGAAGGCAGGGAGGTTGGTTCTTTGAAAATGTTTAATTAATTTGCGCATATGTGTAAGTATCCCCCACATTTGCCATTTACATGTCCCTAAGTATTTTACAAACTGACCCAAAAAAAGTCTCATACCAATCTGAACTGCTGTCATAAAGTGGGGATTTTCATATAATTCAGATACACAGTAAGGTACATACACACATATCCATCCATCCATCCATCCATCCATCAGGATAGACTGTTAAGAATCTCTGAATTATGAGATTTCTCTTCCTCTCTCTGTCCTTGTCTCTCTGTCTCTCTCTTTGTCTGTCTCTCTGTCTGTCTCTTGTCTATCTGGCTTTCTCTGTGTCTTTCTCTGTCTCTGTGTCCCTTTCTCTTTATTTTTTTCTCTTGTCTCTGTCTCTCTCCCCACCCCGCTTTCTCTCTCTCTCTCTCTCCTGAATTAACGATCAATCAATCAATTAATAAATACTAATTAGCTATATAACCTACACTGCTGTATAGCTCCATTTCCTGACAAGGTTGGAGCTGCTAACAGTGAGCATCCTTAGTGCACTAATAAATATCTTCCTTCCCTCTCTAGCTATCTATTTCTTTCTGTCTGTCTTACCTGGATGACCAATCAAGCAACAAATACTATGTTTCAGGTGTGGTACTAAGCATTGGGGATTTGTAATAAAACTTTTCTGTGTTCAAGGAGCTTACATTCTAATGAAGAAGACAACATTTGAGATAAAAATAGGATAGCTGGAAAGTAGCTTTAGTGGGGAAGACAGTAGATGTTGAGATTGAGAAAAGTCTTTTGGAGGAGGTGATGTTTGAGCAATCAGAGATTGGGAGGAGTGTTCTAGGCATAAGGGATTCTCAACATTTGCAGAAGACTTGGAGAAAGGAGATGTAATGTCTGTGAGGAATAGAAAGTAGGCCAGTATGGTTGGACTGTTGTATTAATGTATTAAAGTAACGTATTAAAAGACTAGAAAGATAGAAAGGGCTCAGATTATGAAAAATTTTAAATGTCATACTGAGCAGTTTGGATTTGATTCTGGAAATTCTAGGGAGCCAATGGGGTTACATGTTCAAACCTATGCTTTAGGAAAAGTTTTTTTCCCTTGGAAAAGAAATTTATTAGTGCACAATCCGTACATTGAGAGCAACTTTAACCTTCTCAGGAAATGGTTATTGGTTATGCAGTTATACAGCAGGAAAGAGTTTAATTTATACAGTCAATTAGCAGTATTCTGAAAACATAACTGGAATGCTTTGGTTTTTGTTGTTGTTCATTTAGTTTAATTTTTGCCATACAAGAAAAGCTGATTATTGGACTTCTTATAAAGTGAGTCTCAACTGTTTATTGTATCATGGAAAATCACTTTAGAAACAGGGCTGAGGTTGAATTGGAATGAGGAAAGATAAGGTGGGGAGTTCAATTAAAAGATTATTCCCATAGTTCAGGCTAGAAGTAGTGAAAGCCTAAAATGGGATAGCAGCTATATGAATGAAGAAATGCAAGCCAAAGCTTGAGCACAGTTATCCCATCCATACTTCGACTTTCCCCAGCATGGTTTCAATATATTGCAGGTGTGCATAAGAAATTAAATGGAAATTCTTTGGGAGTCTTGTAAAAGTTGAAAATGATACATATGGAAAAGAATTTAGAAACTCAGGAATATATCTCTAATATTATACAACATCAACATATTTTATTTTTTAATATCAATTAATTCAGATTTCTTCTCTGGTACAAAGGGAGGGCCAGAAAATTTTACATAGATTAAAGGGGTCTTTAACCTCCTTGATGTGGAAGGAATAACTGCATACATAAAAGATCATGGATATAGTGTGGGAAGGAGCTTAGAGCCTGTCAAGCTGAAGCTGATGAGGGGAGCCCTGAAACTCTCATACTTTCTCTTGGATTTTTGGGGGAAAGCTTGGGAAACTCCCTCAGAGAAGCTCTCCCCTGTGAGACCCACCCCAGGGAATCAAGATAAAGTGGTTTCATTCTGTTATCTGGGTGGGACTAGTTGAGTCCAGGACCACTCCTACTTAGCCTGAACTGGAGTTGAAGATTTCCATTAAACTCTATTGAGTTGGAGATTAGTCCACGGACACTCATTTGATTAGAAGATCCTCTATTCTGATTCCAGCTTAAACTGCTCTCAGCCCCCACCAAGAGCTGCCTATAAAACAAGCTTCCTTCAGCTCAATCCCTTGCAGAGGACCCAATCATGCCAAGGAATCTCTCTCTCCCCTGGCATTGCTGCAACCCTTTGCCTGCTGAAAAGACATTCTCTATTCAGCATTACCCCCCGCCCCTTACCTCTCTCATCTATTTCCCTAACAGGACCCTACCCCTCTTTACCTCTCTGTTGGGATTTCTCTGCTAGATCTTTACTTCTCTGTCAGGACCCTGCCATTAAAGAAGTCAGCCTGCAAAAGCTGACTTCTCAGTTCTAATAATAAACTTCTTTTGCCAGGTTCGTAAATTCATTTACGAAGGACGTGCACCAACCAAAAGGGGGTTACCTACCACAGCTCCCTGCCCTGCTCCAAACCTCGTCAAAGCCACTATCATTTTTAAGTGAGGAAACAGGTTTAAAGGAGTTAATTGGCTTGTCCAAGGTTATGCAGGAAGAAACTGTAAAATTTGAGGAAGAAAAATTTACATATAGGTCCTCTGACTCTAGAATCAATGTTCTGACTGTATGTATATGCATATTCCCCATATAGAAAGGGGTGTAAGAGGAGAGACTCCTTACTCCACATGCATTTACTATTGTTGTTATTTAGTTATTTCAATCATATTTCATGAACTCATTTGGGCTTTTCTTGGCAAAGACATTAGAATGGTTAATATCAATTATATTTAACTATTGATGGAAGCATGTTTTAAATAGAAAGTTTTCCATGTTGACATAAAATACTCATGTTTCATTCATTATATTTTGTTATTACATTTGTATTACCTTTCATTTACAGTGTATATATCTTATTTTCTTCTTCAGCTCATTTTACAGATGAAGAAAACAAGGTAAAAAAATTAAATGACAATGATAATCTAGGCTAGTGACTATGAATTATTAATTCGAATGTATCAAGCCATTGTCCATAAAAGACTTTCTGGCTAAAATGATTGAGACATTACACAAGTAATTTGAATGACTGGATAAGGAAGAAATAATATATGTGAAAATATTTTGATGCTATTCAAATGTAAAGTATTATTATTACTAGTATTTCATTCTCTTATTGATGGGATTAATATGTCCTTAAAACAAATTGCCATGCTGCTTTTTTTCTTTTATATTTAATTTTATATATGCTATTTTACAAATGGATAAAATAGTGGATTTTTATAATTTATAAATCAAATTTATAATTTATAGTGGATTTTTATAGTTGAACAGTTCCATTTGGTTATAAAACACATTTGCTTACATTTGAGAGATCCAGTGGCATATATATGATGTTAGCCTTTATTATTGCTCAGCAGAATGACATGCTCTTGCTCCAAAAGTATTTCTGTGATTTTTTGGTATAATAGTCATGTGACATGAAAAAAGAAGATCTTCTTCCTCTTCTTTGGCAAGAAGTGTTCATCTTTCTATATAGCTTCCTTATGGTAAGGAACTATGGGGCTAATTAGTATGATGTGGATTTTTGTCAAAATAATTTCCAATTTATTATAGTCCAATTGATAGTTCTCAACATATAAATTAATATAACTATTGTGTATCATTAATTGTTTTAAATTGTTCTTAAATTTTGGATTTCTGTTAGATATCAAATTCACCCATTTTTTTTCTTTATAACTTTATGTTTGATGTATCCTGTGTGAAGACCAAGGTATTTGTATTACCTCTGTCAGTTGGTTCAATTTTCTCTACAGATTTAAGATCTAAACCTTAAATCTAAAGGTCTCTGTCTCTTCTCATACATTTAGAATTTTGCATTTATCAAATCCACATGTTATTTTGACATCATTGGAGATTCTATATGATGAGGCTAGTAGCTGTTTAAAGAGATTTTCAGTGGATCTATATAACTTAATATTAGTTATCTGCATCGAGTGATTAATAAGAAATTTTGTTTCTTTTTTAATTTGGAAACCATACTCCTTTTAAAGAAATATAATGATGGCTAAAAGGCTATGAAGAACCATAATGAGCTTAAATAACAACCTCACAAAACACCATCTTTAATACAAATTACATTTAACTATTGATCGTGGCATGTTTTAAATAGAAACAGTTTTCCATGTTGACATCATATATTTGTGTTTCTTTCATTACATTTTGTGATTACATTTGTATGAACTTTCATTTATACTATATACATACTTTATATATACATAGTTGTTATCATCTTCCCCTATTTCAGTGATCCCCCAAAAAACCATCCTTTTGCTTTTCTTACATTTCTTAGAGGAACTTAGGTGGTGTAGTGGATAGAATGCATAGAGCCAAGAAGACCTGAGTTCAAATCCAGCTTCAAACACTTAAATAATTGTGTGACCTTGGGCAATTGGCTTAAAGTTTCCTCAAACATAAAGCTGGGATAATGATTGCATCTGCTTTGAAGGCATATTGGGAAGATTGAATTAATTAATTAATTATATGTATTATACATATAATTTATGTTATTAATTCATTTCTAATAATTTAATTTTAAATTAATTAATTAAATTTAACTTTAATACACAATGACACACAAATAATAATTTAATTAATTAATTGTATTTAATCTATATTAATTAATTAATAATATAGTGCCTGGCACATAGCATGTACTATATAAATGATTGTTTTCTTCCTCTTTCACTTCTCCTTTGTACCTCAAGTACACTTGCATGTGGTAAGAATTTAAATCCTTGTTGACCATATTCCCTCTATCTAGCATAGTGCATGACATAGAGACCATAATATATAAATACGCACTGAGTGACTAATCTGCACCATAACTTTTCTGTATAGCATACTTGTACAAGAATAAGCTATGAATGCAAAACAGAGTCAAAGCCTTTGTGATAATTAATCAAGACAGTATAAAATTTACTGGAGTTTATTGAGGGGAAGGGAAAGCTGACATAATCAGAACTGTACTTAGAAAAATCACTTTAGTGACTGAATGGAGAATAGATTGAGGTGGGCAGAGACTAGAGACAGGCCTTTATCCAGTAGGCTATCCAGGATTTCCTTAAATCAATGAAATCACAGGATTTTTCTATAAAATTATTTATTTTTTCTTTAGGTTGCTTGAGTCTTTATATAACATTAATCTTTTGGTTATTGCTTTCACTTGGTGATTTAGGAAATTTAACATGTTTGGTAGATTTTTGTTGTATAGATTCCATTCAATATGTTTTTTTGGTTACCTTTAATTGAATAATAGGATACAAAGTTTCTGTTGTGTATACCAGATAATGATCTTCATTAGTCAAATAATTTGATGATTCAGTGATTCAATGCTTTTATATAGCTCTCTAAAGTTGCTTTTGCCATGATGGGGTTTAACATATGTCTTTAGTTAGTATTGCTATTAAATATGTATGCTAATTCTGACAATTTTTTTTTAGCAACCCTTCTTCATGAGATAGAGTAAATGTTTGTTGAATGATCAATTGGTAATGATAATTATAGCAAATGCTAGCTCTTTTGAATTGTCTTTTTTGTTACTGTTGATCTGCTAGTTGGATTCATGATATCAAACTCAAAAAATTTTTTTTGAAATTGCAATTTAAGAATGTCCATCTTTTTTGAAAATAATTTAAAACATCGATATTATTTTTGTTATCTATTGCATCTTAAATGGAATTGCTAGAATTGAATTCATGAATTTCAACAGCCCAAATATTTTCAAATTTACAGTAACTCCTTGATTTTATTTCTTATTCCATATTAATAATAATAATAACAATCATCATAATAAAAATCATAGCTGACATTCAGGGTTTTTTTTTGGATATTTGCAATTATATGTAACTTGGAATGATTGCAGCGATATTGCCAAAGCTGTTTCCTATTAAAAAAAGACTGTTCTTATGCCAAACGAGTTTAATCAGAGGTATATTGAGAAATGGAGTTATAATTATAAAATTTATATTTCTTTTTTACTACATGGGGGTTAGGAAATACATATTGTTTTAGGCTTCTATGTAGAGAAAGAATTGTTAAGTTTTACTTTCTCCACATGGGGCATATATGGCTGTACATACAAGCCTATATAGTTGCTTCTTTAGTTTGTTCTTCCTTGCTTTTAAGTAAATAATAGAACTTTGCAGCTTTGAAGTATTGAAAGAACAAAGTTGTGTGATCCTGGACAAGTCATTTAAATCTCTTTTCCTCAGTTTCTTCAATTATTTAATGGGTATAGTAATAGCATCTATTTCATAGGGCTGTTGTGAAGATAAAATGAGATAATATTGGTAACCTGCTATTATTATTAATTGATGGCATCAGTAGTATAAGGAAGATAGTGCTTGCTTCGGCAGCACATATACTAAAATTGGAACGATACAGAGAAGATTAGCACGGCCCCTGCGCAAGGATGACATGCAAATTTGTGAATTTGTAAAAAAAAAAATAGGATAAGGAAGATAATTACTATGATATTTGATATTGGGGAGGATACATCAGAATGGGGGCTTGTACCAATTGCATTAAAGAAGAATCACCTCAATTTCCTCAAGGATACCTCTAGAACGGTGAGAGGAGAAATTGTCTTGCTCTGATATTCTGATTCATTAACTTTCTGAATGGTAATTGGGATAAGGATACACAGTTTTTAAAGACTACATCATTTTTTCCTTATATTAAGCCCAAGTCTACCTCTTTCTAACTTCTACCCAAGTGTGATTGCTCTTTCATATGAAAGCCCTTTAAAAATATGAAGATTTCTTATATCTCATTATCCTCCCCCAGTCTTTTCTTTTCCAGGTTAAACATCTCCATATCTTTCAAATTATCTACATACATGGTCTCTAGTAATCTCATAAACACTTCCTAAAATATGCCACTCAGAACTGAACATAATATTCCAGATGTGGTAGAAACAGAGCAGACTACATCAAAACCTCCTTTATTCTTCACATTCTCAAAGCAGCTTAAAATTGCATTAATTTTCTAGGTTGTCATGCAATATTATTTACTCACGTTAGATTTACATTCTAATAAAAACACTATTTTTCAGAGAAATTGTTAAGTTATATATTGTACTTTTGAAGAATTCAAAAAATTCAAATGTTTTATATTAATATAATTTTATATTAATCTAGATATTCCATCAATTTATTAAATTCTTCCCATCATTCTAGCCTGTAAAAATATTTTTGGATCCTGTTATTCAATGTATTAGTTATACTTTCTTGTTTTGTGTCATCTGAAAAATTTGCTTAACATTCCTTCTATGCCATCTTAAACATCTTTGATAAAAATGTTGAAAAGCATATATTAAAAGTCAGTTCCCTGAAACACTCTGTTAGGGTCTTTCTTTAAAGTTGATAGTGGTTAACTATTAATGACTTTTCTTTTTTCTTTTGAGTCTAGTGATTTGATTTAACTAAATACTCACATCTAGTCTTCCACAAGAAATTAGCCCACAAGAATATTATTATAATTTTCTTCAAACTCAAATTCAGCTGTACAGCATTCTACTTTTCTAGCACTCTAGTAATCTTGACAAAAAAAGAAATGAAGCTAGTATGGTATGACCTCTTCTTGTCAAAGTTTTGCTGCCTTTAGAGATCATCATTATCCTTTCTAAATGTTCACAAACTAAGGGTGAGAGCCAATTACTATATAAAGTATATACTTGGAGAAGAGAAACTTGGAGAAGTCACTAGTGAGGATAAGGATGATACGGCATCTTTTTTTTTTTTTTTCCTAAATTGTGAACATTCTGTTTTTTAAGCTGGTTTTAAATAGTAGTCTCTGGAGACTCAATCTTTACAAGAATTGCTTTCATCTGTCTGATTGGGAAAAGCTGTTGAAACTAGATTGTTTCTTTAAACAAAACACACTTAGTGAGAAGGATAGAAGGTAACATTATTTGCCAATCTTGCTGTAGGAGGAGCATAGGAAGCACAGATGAAAAGATGGTCATTCTTTCCAAAGCCATTTATTTCCCTCCTTTTTTCCCCAGCAGGGATTTAGGGGTGTCCAGGAGCACCAGCATCTCTGGTGTGACAGCTTGCTGAGCCCTTTTCAGGGCTTCTCACCTACTTTTGGTGTCCACCGGGCATTCAACTTCCACTTGAGACTCCTAGAGGCATGCACAGGAGCCACATCCTGATAAAATGGTCTCAGCAGATGGGCTAAAGAGGGTTAAGGGTAACCAATAGACTTCAAACCTATTGGCGAGTTAGGAGAATGTCTACATCAAGCAAGAGAAGAGGCAGATGAGAACTATTTGTTACGATGGTCATTAAGGTGGCTGAAATAGATTCTGTGGAGTGCTCAGAGCTAGGTCGCATCAAAGACTCCAAAGTCATCCACTGCATCCTGGGCCAGTGTCTGCCATCTTGATTTTGATCCTGGCACTGGACTTTGATGACTCAGAAAGAGAGAGATGATGGTTTTATTTATCTCTGACTAATAAATTCAATTCATGCTGAAAGTAAGATATCCTTATGATGACATTGGTCTTTTTCAAAATTGAAGGCACATAATTTCTCAAGCAGCCTTCACCATCATTCTCATTTTTTTTATATTAACCTGATTTCTGTTTACTGGCTTTTTCCTTCAACCTTACAAATAGGACTATGTCTATGCCATCCCTTAAAAAAAACACTTTCACTTGATCTTATCACCTCTGCTAGTATGTGACTTTATATATCCTGTTCCATTTTGGATTAAACTTCTTTAGAAATTCATCTAAAGGAGATGTTTCCATTCCTTTCCCCTTATTATCCTCCAATCCTTTCTAATCTGTCCCTCATTATCTAATTCAGGCCTTCATTACCTTTAACTTAGACTGTTAATAGTCTTTTAGTTGGTCTTCCTGACTCAGTCTCATCCCATTCCAGTTCATTCTCCAAGCTTAGCCAAAGTGATTTTTCTAAATATTTGTTCATGAAAGAACTGCAAATTAAGACAACTCTTAGGTACCCTTACATTTCTCTTAGATTGGCTAAGATGACAGAAGAAGATAATGATGAATGTTGAGGGGATGTGGGAACACTGGGACATTAATACATTATTGGTGGAGTTATGAACTGATCCAACTATTCTGGAGAGCAATCTGGAACTATGTCCAAAGGGTCTATACTGGGTCTGTATCCTAAAGAGATCATAAAAAAAGGAAAAGGACCCACATATGCAAAAAATATTTATGGCAGCCCTTTTTGTATTGTCAAGGAACTGGAAACTGAGTGGATGCCCTTCAATTGGAGAATGGCTGAATAAATTGTGATATATGAACGTTATGGAATATTATTGTTCTATAAGAAATGACCAGCAGGATGAATACAGAGAGGCCTGAAGAGACTTATAGAAACTGATGCTAAGTGAAATAAGCAGAACCAGGAGATCATTATACACATCAACAACAAGATTTGGCTCTTTTCAACAACGAGAGGCTTGAAACCAATTCCAATGATTTTGTGATGGAGAGAGCCATCTGCATCCAGAGAGAGGACTGTGGGAACTAAGGGTAGATCGCAACATAGTATTTTCACCCTTAGTTGTTGTTTGCTTGCATTTTGTTTTCTTTCTCAATTTTTTCCTTTTTGATCTGACTTTTCTTGTGCAACATTATAATTGTGGAAATATGTGTAGAGGAATTGCACGTGTTTAACATAGATCGGGTTACTTACTATCTAGGGAAGGGAGTGGGGAGAAGAAAAGGAGAAAAAAATTGGAACACAAGGTTTTGCAAGGGTGATTACTGAAAACTATCTATGCATGTGTTTTGAAGATAAAAAGCTTTATATAAAAAATAAAGACCTGATCATGATAACTCATGGTTCAAGGAGCTCTAGAAGCTTCTTATTACCTCCAAGATCAAATAGAAATTTTTTTATTTGGCATTTAAAGCACTTCATAACTTGATCCCACCTGATCTCACCCAATTTTCCTAGCATTTTCACACTGTTCTTCATGATATGATACAGATACACACAGACTTATTTGCAATTCCTTGAATGTGACTCTATAGCTTTGATCTGTTTCTGAAATGTTCTGCTCTTTTATGTCTTCCTCTTAAATTCATTGGTTTCCTTCAAGGTACATCTCAAATCCCACCTTCTGAAGGAGACTTTTCATAATTTCTTCCTTTCATCCTTAGATGTTAAAATATTTCCATTTCAGATTACCTTCACATATATATATGTCTTATATATACCTAGATATTTATACATTGTCTCTCTCCCACTTCCTCACCCATTTTCAGGGAAAGATGGATTGCTTTCTTTTCTTTTCTTTGTATAGTTTCTAGTGTATAGTTGCTGACTGACTGACTGGAGACTACTTAGGTGCCTCTGATATAAGTTCAAGTCAAATAATCAATACGAACTTATTACATGCCTCTTGTGTGCCTGGCAGTAAATCAAAATACCAAGGATTAAAAAACAACAACAACAACAAAATGAAACACTGTCAACACTTTAATCAAAGAAACCAATATTTACAAATAAAATTATTTTTGGGGGTTGTGTATATGTGGGAACTTTGGACCTGTAATTTCAAAGAGGAAAGGGAATGGGAAAAAGAATAAACATGTATAACACCTACTATGTGCCATGCAATTTGCTAAGCACTTTTAAAAAACATTTTTTCATGCCCTAGGACCACAGTACAAGCATTAATGGCAGCAGTAGCTTTAAGAAGCTTCAGCCCAACTATAGTGGAGGGTTAGATGTCAGACAATTCATTGAAAGATTTCAGGGAACCTTTTTCTGGTGTTGGATTCAGGACCTCGTTAGACTCTCTGTGCTCAGTTCTGGGTTGCAATCCCAGGAACAAGGGGATAGTTCTCAATGCCATAAAGGACAGGGTTTCCAGGTCAGAGAGGAATGCTTGGGGTTACTAACAAGGGAGTAGGAACTCTGGGTTCAATTCCAAGGCAGAGGGAAGCATTAACAATTGTGTTTGTAGGAGAACAAGGATCTAATCCCAGGGCCAGGAGAAACAATAGCACTGTTGGCTAGAGTGGAACAAGATCTCTTCTTGAGTAGAGATCAGTGCACTGTCCAGGAGAGCCTGTCACCTTGAAAGCACTAAAAACCTACAGAATTTCAAAGCTAGCTCTGAAAACAGCAGCCAGTAAGGCTTCTAGCTCAGGAGAGTGCACCTTAGACCACAGGAGCAAAGCCCAACTTTAAATAAAGTTAGATATGAAGAAAAAGTGTGGGAAACAAAAAAGAGCCTGCCCATAGAAAGTTACTATGATGACAGAGAAGATCAAGTCACAAATTCAGAAGACAACAAAGTCAAACAGCTGCTTGCAAAGTTTGAAAGAAAAATTTGAATTGCATTGAGATGATTCAAACCAGTTTCACTTGTTCAGTGATGAAGAGAGCCATCTACACCCAGAGAGAACCGTGGAAACAGAATGTGGAACACAGCATAGCATTCTCACTCTCTCTGTTATTTCCTTGCATTTTGTTTTATTTCTCAGTTTTTCTTTTTCTTCCTTCTTGATCTGATTTTTCTTGTGCAACAAGATAATTGTATAAATATGTATACATATATTGGATCTAATGTGTATTTCAACATATTTAACATATATTGGACTACCTGCCAGCCACAAGAGGGGGTGGAGGGAAGGAGGGGGAAATTTGGAACAGAAGGTTATGCAAAGGAAAAGAGAGTGATGCAAGAAAATAATGAAATCAGAGTCAACAATTTGGCAAAAGAGACACAAAAAATATTAAAGAAAATGACACTTTAAAAAGCAGAATTGGCCAAATTGTAAAATGGTCACAAATCTCCACTGAAGAGAAGAATGCTTTAAAAAGTAGCATTGACCAAATGAAAAAAGAGGTTTAAAAACATACTAAAGAAAATAATTCCTTAAAATTTAGAATTGGAGATGAGAAAAAAATAGAATTGAGCAAGTGGAAGCTAATGACTCCATGAGCCACCAAGAAACAGTAAAACAAAATCAAAAGAATGAAAAAATAGAAGAAAATTGAAAATATTTTCTTGGAAAATAAAACAGTGGACATGCAAATTAGATCAAGGAAAGATAATTTAAGAATTTTTGGATTACCTGAAAAGCCATGATCAAAGTAAGAGCCTAGAGATAGTTTAGATCCAGATAAAATAGAAACTGAAAGAATCTACCCTGAAAGAAATTCCAAAATGAAAACTACAGGAATATTACAACCAAATCCCAGAGCTCCTAGGTAAAGAAAAAATTATTGCAAGTAGCCAGAAAGAAACAATTCAAATATGGGGCCACAATGAAGATGACACATGATTTAGTAGTTTCTATATTAAATGATTGAATATGGAATGTGATATTAGAGAAGACAAAAGAGGTAGGATTACTGTAAAAATAACTTATGCTCTGAGTATAATCCTTTGAGGGGAAAATGGATATTTAACGAAATTAGAACTTTCAAGAACTTTAATAAAAACACCAGAACTGAATAGGAAATTTGATATTTAAACAAGACTCAAGAGAAACATAAAAGAGAAAATATAGAAGAGAAATCCTAAGGGAATCAATAAGGTTTAAATGTTTACATTCCTATATGGGCAGAGAATTATAACTCTTAAGAACTTTATCATTTTAAGACCAATTAGGAGGAATATACTTAGACAGAAGATATAAGATGACTATGGTGGGATGATTTAAACAATAAAAGTAAGGGATTAGAAAGAAGGATGTACTGGGAAGGAAGGGAGAGAAAGAATAGGGGAAATTTTCTCAAAAAATTGTCTAGCAAGGAAAAACTTTTACAAGAGAAAAAAAAGATGGAAGGAGAAGGCAGGCAATGTTTGAATGTTACTCTCTTAATTAAGGTCATAAGTAGAGAAAACACATTTTGCTAAAAGGCATCATATACAATTAAGTAGTATTGATACTAAACATATTTGCATCCAAAGGCAAAGTATTCAAATTCTTAAAGGAAAAGTTAAATGAGTTATAGGAAGAAATAGATAATAAAGCTATACTAATGGGGGACTTCAACTTTCCCCTCTTAGAATTAGAAAAATCCAACCATAAAATAAGTAAGAAAAGAGTCAAGGAGATGAATAGAATTTTAGAAAAGTTAGATATAATAGGCTTCTGGAGAAAATGGAGTTAGAATAAAAAGGAATATACATTTTTTCTCAGTGACATGGAATCTACACAAAAATTTCCCATGTATTAGGGCATAAAAAGCATACAACCAGGTGCAAAAAAAAGCAGAAATATTGAATATAGCTTTTTACACAATAAGGCAATTTGTTATATTTAATGAAAAATTGTGGAAACTTAGATTGAAAATTAATTTAAAACTAAATAATCTAATCCTAAAGAAAGAGCAAGTTAAAGAACAAATGATAAAAACAATAATTTAATTAAAGAGAATGGCAACAATGAGACAAACTATCTAAATTTATGAGATGCAGCCAAAGCAGTATTTAGGGAGAAATACATAAATGCATATATTCCCAAAAGCATCAACAAAATAAAATATAAATTGATGAATTGGGCATGCAAATTAAAAAAATCAAGGAAAAGGACAAATTTAAAATCCCTGATTAAGCAACAAATTGGAAATCTTGAGAATTAAAGAAGGTTTTAATAAAATTGAAAGCAAGAAAACAATTGAACTAATAATAAATAAAACTGAGAACTTACTTTATGAAAAACCCAATAAAATAGATAAACCATTGGTTATTTTGATTTAAAAAACAAAAAGGAAAAACCAATTACCAGTATCAAAAATGAAGAGTGAATTCTTCATCAATGAATATGAAATTAAAGGAATTATTAGAAACAATTTTGCCTAATTATTTGCTAATAAATCTGATAATCTAAGTAAAATGGACAAATATTTACAAAAATATAAAATGGCCAGATTAACAGAAAAGGAAGTAAAATATTTAAATAACCCTGTCTTAGAAAAAAAATTCAAATTTCAAAATCACAAATTAGTTCCTTAGGGAAAAACTCAAGGTCAAATGGATTTATGAGTGAATTTTAGTAAATGTTTAAAGAATAATTAATTCAAAGTTCAAACAAACTATTTGGAAAAATAGACAAAGAAGTAATACTATCAAATTGCTTTTATGACACAAGTATGGCATTGATACCTAAACCACAAAGAACAAAAACAGAAAAAAGAAAAGCATAAATTAATATCCCTAATGAATATTAATACAAAAATTTAAATAAAACAGCAAAGAGATAATAACAATATGTCACAAAGAGCATATATTATGACCATTTATACTAGAAATGCAGGGCTGATTCAACTTTGGGAAAACTGTCAGCATAATTGACCATACCAATAAGAAAAATGGAACAGTAATCATACTGGGAAGATTTACATGAAGTGATGCAAAGTGAAATGAACAGAATCAAAAGAACACTGTACACAGTTACAACAAAATTGTGTGAGGAACTATGAATGACAGCTATTCTCTGTTATACAGTGATTTAAGACAATTTCAAAGTAGTTATGATGAAAAATGCTTTTCCCTTCTAGAGAAAACTGATGGGGTTTGAATGCATATGGAAGCATACTGTTTTTTTTTTTTTTTTTTTTTTTTTTACATTATTGTTCTTAGGGTTTTTTGATCTCTGTTTTCTTTTGCAACATGGCTAATAAATAAATATGTTTTTAAATTGTTTGCCTTCTCAGGTATACATCATGGAGGGAAATAATTTAGAACTCAAAATTAAAAGAAATGAATGTTAAAAATTTTCATTTGCATATAATTAAGAAAAAATTAAATTCAATGCAAAAGAAGAAAAATAATGATCGTGAATATGTAATATTAGGCTTGGCAAATGGTAAGCATTGTATACTTGATTATTATTCTTTTTTGTCTGAATGCTTTTTATTGGGCTTTAAATGTGAGTGGTACAAAATATTAAACATGATAAAAATGAATGATTTTCAATATAATGTAACTTGAAAATCTATTTGACTGATTTGATATCATATGACTAGTAATAAATTTTGTTTATTCCTTTAAATTCATGATAATGTGAATGTTATCGTGTTTCTAAGTTTTCTGATATTATAAATTTGGGAAACCATTGTATAAGAATTATGATTAAGAGGATGATAAAATTGTATCTTTGGAGAAAAAAATCTTAAATATTATTTCATTTGATCCTCATAATAACTCTATATGGTTTTTGTCCTTATTTTATAGTTGAGGAAACTGAGGCAAAAAAATTTAAGCTATTTATACAAAATACATACTATCTGAGATTAGATTTGAACTTAACTCCAGGCTTAGAATTTTGTTCACTATTTTACCAGTTTCCCCAAGGGAGCTCCTTTTTATAGAAATTCCCCATCCCAATGTGCTCAATAGTCACTCCCCAACTTAGAGTATAAAAGTAGGGAGTTGTCAGCCTTACCCTTTGTGAGGTCTGTGAATAGATTTCAAGGTGTCCATCAACTTGAATGGGAAGAAAATTAAATCTTAATTTTCAATAAACTATGACTGACATTTAGCATTTCCTTCAATTATTTAAAAGCATTATCCTCAGAAAATGCTCATAGGTTTCAACTGACTTCCATAGGGATCCATGACATAGAAAAAGTTAAGAACTCTTCTCTTTGAGAATTAGTCAGAATTCTTAAGGGTCACATAGCCAGAATATGTGAAGTAGAACTTTAACCCAAATTGTCCTGTCTATGAGGTCAGCTCTCTATCCACTACCATGCTGGCTCTCAAATACATCTAAGTGTATATAGAGTAGACGCAAGGTAATTTTGAGAGGGAAGTTTTAGCAGCTGGGACATATCGTTTGACCTGAGCTTTGAAGGGGGCCACAAAAGAATGGATATTGGAGTTGGACTATAGTATGTGAGAAACAGCAAGAAGTCCAGTTTGGTGCAGAGTACTGTATATGACCCACTGACACTACAAGATTGATTATACATCAAAGACAGAGGGAAATGATCCAAAGTACAAAAATATCTATAGCAGCATTTTTTTTTATGGTAGTAAAGAATTAGAAACAAACTGTATGTCAAAGATTTGGGGAATAGCTGAACAAATTCTAAAATATGAATGTCATGTCATGGAATATTATTACTCTATTAGAAATGATGAATATGATGGATTCAGAGACTCAGGATGACATGTATGAATTGATTGAGAAATGAGCATTATTGGGGGAACAATTTATATGATAACAGCAATAATGTAACAGAAAACAATGAAGGACTTTAGAACTCTGTTCAATACAGTGACAATCCAGAATTCAGAAGAGTGGTGAAATCAGAAGAACATGTCTCTTACCACTTGATAGAGGCTAGAAGTGCAGAATGAAACACACATTTTCAGACATGGTCAACATGTTCTTGCTATACTTATTTCCCCTTACTGCATTATTTGTTACAAATGAAGTCTTCTATTTGGCAGGTGGAGATGGACTATGAATTGGTAGGTAGTGATAAAAAAAGTTAAAAAAAGAATGAACAAAACATTTTTTAAAATAACTTTTTATTGACAGAACCCATGCCAGGGTAATTTTTTACAACATTATCCCTTACATTCACTTCTATTCTGATTTTTCCCCTTCCTCCCTCCCTCCACCCCCTCCCCCAGATGGCAAGCAGTCCTATATATGTTAAATATGTCACAGTATATCCTAGATACAATATATGTGTGCAGAACCAAAGAGTTCTCTTGCTGCACAGGGAGAATTGGATTCAGAAGGTAGAAATAACCTGGGAAGAAAAACAAAAATGCAAACAATTTACAGAATGAACAAAACATTAAATGGCACAGAAAAAAGTTCACAGGGAAAATAGAGGAGTCTTGTTACTACCTTGTTAAAGTTGTATAAAGGCAGGTATGACATGAGCACAGACTCTATTAACTTACTTGGCTAATGAAACCACAACTAGGCAGATGGCTTTCCAGAGAATTTTTGATGGATTTCCAGAGAATTTGATGATATATAAAGGAAATGCTTTGGAGAGACTATGATATATGTATGGATATTCTTTAAATGGTTCCAGTTGGCTAACCATGTAGTTGGAAAGATCTTTTTATTATTGGCTACAAAGCCAGAATAGTCAGCGTCTTCAAAAATGCCTGAATCTACCTTACTGTTTCTCTTTGATTCATTAGTATCTGGGGAAGCTTAGCAACTATTCTTTTCATGGCATTTAATAACATATAGCAGGAGATTATACTATAAAACTGAAGACCTTAGGCCTTTCTTCCTCTTTAAGGGCATATGTTCCCAGAGAAATGGACCTGAGTTCTTGGGGTTTTTATTTGTTCTTTTCTATTCTCGCTTTAGGAAATAGAATCTCTATCCACGAGAGACTAAGACACAGAAATCTTGGAGTCAGAATCCAGCCAGCCAGAAGCCAGGAATAATTGTCAAAAGTGATTTTTTGAGATTGTAATCCAGGAAAGGGGAAGCTAGGTGAAGCAGTGAAGAGAGGACCAGCCCCCGAGTGAGCATGACTTGAGTTCAAATCCAGTCTTACTAATTGTGTAATTCTAGGCAAGTCATCGTATCTTGTTTGTCTTAATTTCCTTATTGGTAAAATGAGCAGGAGAAGAAAATCACTACTACTCCAGTATCTTTGCCAAGAAAACACCAAACAGTGTCATGAAAAGTTGAACACAACTGGAATGAATGAAGAATAGCAACAACCCAGTGCAAAGACTCATTCAGCAATTTGGATTTTGCTGTGTAGAAACTGATCCTATTTCCCTCAGTAACCCAGAGACCAAGGTGGTATGGGAGGGCAAGGAGAGAAAATGTTTGTACATTTATTCTTACCATATCTGGAAAAAATTTCCATTTGTGAAAGCCAATTGGTGCTAAATGCTAGTTAAGTGGTTAAATAAACAGTTAAATGTAACTGGAGGTGTTAATAACAGGACCTCTAACAACAGAGAAAACTGCTTGTTGGGGCTGAAGCTAAGGGCACTAGAAAAGAGACAAAGTGCCTTCCAGAAGCTTGCTGAGAAATGTATAAATCTGGCTCTGGGGAAGTGAGTCAGATTATATGTATTGGATTTGATGAATTTCTCTCCCCCAAAACAATCTCATTTATAATATAAATTTACTTTCATATATTTAACATGGAGAAATTGAGAAACTGCTTGGCTGAGTCCGCAGAGTTAAACTATATTTTTTGACCAAGCCATTGTAGTTTGAGCTAGGTTTAGTCCTGGAAAAGTCTGACATTTAATTAAAGGGATTATATTCCTCATACTCTTATGTATTGACTTATTAGCAATCTCCCCCACCCCTTTTGTCATGGTTACAATACTAATCATAATAATAGTGATGACTTACAAGTCTGAGTTTCACCAAAGAGAAAATGATGGGTGAATAAAAGAGGGATCCAGCATATGAATATGAATGAGGTATGGGACAAATAGTCTGTTACTACAATGAAAGAAATGCTAAGCATAAAGAATCCTAGTACATATAGACACATAAACAAGTGGTTTGTACAGAATTCAGTAAGACGTCATATCACATCACGTCACATAACATAATATATAGCATGACCTCAGGTTCATTCCATTAGGAAGTTAATATTAAATTTCATTACAACGTAAGAGTTTCCTGAGTTACTAATTTACCATTTTTAAATTTAATTTCAGTTCAATCAAATGGTTTATTTTCTTTCTGATTGTTGATCTCTTCAATTCAGAAATTTCTCTTTCCTTTAGCCACTGCAATTCTAAGGATACAGCATGTGTCAAGTAAGAAAACTCCCAGGATCTTTAATCCAGTTGTAATTCCAAGGTTCTCTGCAGATCTGGCCATTTCCACCGTGGGATACTTGTTTATCTTAGATCAGGGTGGGGAAAAAAAGGCAAAAGCAATCAAGGACCTTGCCTGCTCTAGCCTTCCCCTCTTTCGTCCATTAAATGTTATGCTTTATAATGGAGAATAGCAGCAGGATTGCCACAATACTTGGGTAGCAAAAGAGTATCCTTCTCTATCCCTCATTAAAATCATATTGTGTTCCCTAAAGAGTGGAATGCAAGAGAATTCCATTTGGATATTGTCTCTTTTAATAAATGCAATACTTTGTGTTCCTTTTGTCATTGGGATAAAGGTTTTACCAAAGGAATTAAAGGTTATTATGTCCTATTAAAATGCCAAGACCTTTCAGTAGTAGATTAACATGGCCAGAAACAAATTCAGAGTTCTAACATAGTCAACCAGATCTAGGCAGAGAAAATCTGAGCATTTCACAAGAAATAGCACTTATTACACTTCAATATTCACTTTTGCTCTTTTTAATATATCAAAGTATTTGTGGAGGATTGTAAGGTTTGTAATTAAAAAACAATAACAAAAATTATTTACTTTTCTCCTTACTGTGCTTATATATTAACTATTAAAGTCTTTATAGGCAGTAAACACCTGTCAAGTGTGTGTGTTTAAAAGAGAGATAGACAGAGAGACAGAGAGATGCAGAGAATTGTATGAACTTATGAGTATATTTATATTTTGCCAAATATGTGATGACTGTGAGAATAAAAAATGTCCCATGGAAATTTGGATGTGACAAGTGAGTTGCTAGTCACTTGAATTTTCAGTGCTATCACTCCTAAAAACAGCTTATTTCTTGCTAGTTACCCAAACTATAATTAGTGTGAACTGTCATCACATGGAAAATAGTACTTTGTAATCTAATGGTCCAATTGGGCTTCCCATAGATTTTATAAAATGAAACAAAGAGAAAAAGACATTTTTGACTTATTTAAAAATAATCCCTCTTTTTAAATTAAAACTACAATTCATAAATATTTATAACTCATTAATTACCAAATTTAAAAATAACAGAACAAAGTTTAAAGAAATACAAATATCTATGGACAATTAGTTCACTAGTTTTACTTTTCCTATCATCAATAATTTCTAAGCCCAGTTTTCCCTGTATGTTTAAGTAGAACCTACTCTTTTAACTCATTCTAAAAATAATTATTAAGCTTTATTTGAAAAGATTTTTCTGATAGCTTCTCTCTAACCTGTTGCCTCATTATACAATGGTCACAAAAGAATCTATTTGCTTTACTTAAAGTGTTAACTATTGAGAGAGATAGTTGTACCTGATATTCCCAACATTCCCTGATCATTTAGGAGGATCTTTTCAGGTTTCTGGAGAAAAGAGGAAGATCTCTGACTTCCTTTCTTTACAACACAGGAGAAAGGGAGAAATGAAATAAACATAATTATTGGTGGTATGATACTATACATTTGATTCACCATGATGACTCTCCCACTTCCACCAATTAGTTTCCAAGTCTTTCCAACCTTTCCTTTTGACGATTAACTAGACTTTAAGTAATGGTTTTTGGCATGCATGCTCCTATACTTATGCTTTGTTGTTGTTCATCCTTTGTTTTAAAAGTAGGACCAATAACAAAGAGGACAGTGAACTGAATATAAGTGTTGTTGCATGAAGTCATCATCTCTCTCCCTTCCTAAGTTATCAAAGTCCAGTGGCAAAACAAAAGTCAAGATGACTGGTGATGGTCCAGGATGAAGTGGAAGATCTTAGTATCATTGATGTCTGACCAAACTCTAAAAGCTCCACAGTCTCCGTTTCAGATGCTTTCTTGGTTGTTAGAACAAATTGTTCCTATCTACTCATTCCCCTGGGGGACTCTTCATATACTTAGGGTAGATAATCCCTTCACTCACCAAGGTTTTGAAGCATCTTGATTACTCTCAATTTGGTTTAGCTCATCTGCTGAGACAGTTTTACTGTGGTATAGCCACGGCACATGCTATAGCTTCTTGAAGGTAGAGGTGAGGAGTGGGTGACAAATAGACATCAAAGGTGGATGAACAGCCCTAAAAAGACCACACCAGAGTTGCTAGTTCTCCTGAACATTCCATACACCTATGATTAGTATAGAATTAAATGTAAAAGTTTTCTGTTAAAGGCTTTGGAATGAACAGAACACAAACAAAAAGCAAACTATCACATAACAATTAGAGTTGGTTTACTGATAGAGAACTGGGCTCAAAGGTATAAAAAGTTTTGTCATTTCTTGAGATATAGTAGCTTCATAGTCCTGGACACATCATTTAATCTTTCACCAACCCCAAACAATTATTAAAAACTAAAATTTTCAGATCTTTGAAATTTCTCATCAGTAATTCCATATACCATTCACAAATCTGGTGCCTAAAAATTAGTAGTTGTTTGTCTCTTGTACTTGAAGAAGACCAGTGACATTATGACATTTGGGTCAAAGTATATAATGTGTTCAACTGTGACTGAAAAATTGATACTATCGCCTTTTTAAGACAATTGAAGCAGAGTATAACTTTTTAACAGTTATGAAGCAATTTCCCTATATGCAGAGAATCCTATACTCATAGGAAGTTAAAAAAAAATATGCGAGGAAAGTATGCTAACTACTCTGAAATTTACTGCCTTAGACAGTTGCCTGGGGCAACTGAGTGGTTAAGTGTCTTGTTCAAGGTTGCAGAGCCAGTATATGTAAGATACAGTGCTGGAACCCAGATCTTCCCAGTTATGAGACCAGTTTTATGTCCTATTGCCTCCCATATGAAGATATCAACTACAGAATTATGAGATTGGAGTAGATACTCTCTAAGGTTCCCTCCCCCCATCTAAAATCCTCATATCTATATTTATCATATTGTTTGCATTTTCCACACTGAGTTCAGAAATAATCTACATGGTAGGTTGTCCAGTTTTGTAATCTCTCAATTTTTCTTGACTAAAGTCACATCTATGATTGACATCAAATCATACTCAATTAAAGGTTCTTTTCCTCTTTTGCTGCTGGCAAATATGACATTGATTATAGGTTATTAGCATCCCACCTCTTCAGATTGAAAATGTACTAGAAGGTTTTATATGAATACTAATGACAGCACTAACAGCAACAGTACATACTTTGAATTGCTTTTTAAAATTTTTGGGCTCAAGGTCAGTTCACAGTGTATTTTATTATAGCTATGCTTGGTCAGAGATTTCCTGGGAAGTTGAATTAATTAAAAAAAACCCACCCAGGACCTTTTCTCATGCAGAAAATAATTTAATTCAGAGACTTAGTGGGATTATAATTGTTAGCTGGAGATTGAGATACCTGGTTCATATTCTCATATTTTCTCTTTCTTATAATGGGTTACTTGAACCCATTACAGACAAAAGGTTCTACAGAGCAACAGTCACGAAGCCATAAAATCCCAGAACTAGAAGGACTTTAGAGGTCAACTAACCCATCTCCCTCATTTTACAGAGGAGGTCCTTTTCTCATTCATTCCTTTATTCAAGAAGGACTTGTTGAAGAGAGTATGGATATTTAGGGAAGACTAGAACCTCTGGTATGAATGTTTGCCATGACTTTTTCTAGGTTGCTCATTCACCTTTGGTGTTTACCTGTAACCTCACACTTACCTTTGGCTCTAAGAAGTTGTATCATGCACAGAGGTCCAATTCTATGCTACACCAGGTTGAGGCTAACCAATGGGCTTCAATTCTCTTGGCAAATTAGGGGGACGCCTATCTCAACCATGTAAAGACTTCCCCAGTGGAATAGGTAGTTTAAGGAAATTTGTTCCAGTGGCCTTGAAGGCAGCTGAGGCAGCCTCTGTGGGGCAATTCGAGATTTATCAGGCATTAAAGATACCAAGATCATCCATTGCATTCCAGGCCATCACCAGTTGGCTTGACTATTATCTTGCCACTGGACTTTGATGCCTCTGGAAGAGAGAGTGAGATTGATCAATTTGTGCCACATTGCCTTGCTTAAGCAGTTCACTCTCAAGTAAAGACATTAACCCATGATGTCTTTGAAAATGAAGGACAAACAACTTGATGAGCACATATTTGTGTGAATATAAGAAAAGTATAATATGATTATAAAACAATGAGAGTGATTTTCATAAGCTATACATAAAAATCCATAAGAGGCAGCATGGTGGATGCAAAGAAGGATATTTGTTGTCAGAGGACCTATGTGTAAATCTCTCACAACTTACTGGGTGTGCAAACTTGGGGAAGTCTTACTTTCTAAGTGTCAGTTTTCTTACTTTGAAAATGGGGATATTGAACAGGATGATAACTGAAATCTCTTTCAGTTCTCAGCTCTAAATATGTCATTCTGTGATTTCATTGCCTTAATAACAAGGGTCCCTAGCCTAGGAGCTTCCTGTGATTGTGAAGTCCCATGTAGTAATATTTACTCTGTTTCTTGGGACTACTATATATCTCATACTTAGTAAATTCATTATCATCTCCATTTACTCCTCTCCATCCTGTTGTAATACAGTCTTAGGGACCATTGGTAATACTGCCTTAGTGATATAAAAACTTCATGGAAATAAAAAGAAGTTCTCCTAATGAAACAGTTGGGGGAACTTGTTTAAGCAAGTATAGATGAGTGTTCCTGCTGCCCCCTCACAATTTGCCTCCTGAATATCTACTTTTTATTGACCAAACTTTTTCCAGTTTTCTCCAGACACCAAAACTGCTTCAAATTGCTTCCATCAACATATCTGATGATTAGACTATGGCAGTTTCCCTCTTTCTCTAGCTGGCTTGAGAACTGGAGAAATCCCTTTTCCCTTTAGTTCAGCTGAAAGAACATTGGGATTTTTTCCAAAATAAGCTATACAAATATAAATAATAACAAACCAAGGAAAAGGAAAAATGAGTTTATTCAATGCAGGTTTTCTCTCATTCTCATTCTTCTCATCTCTTTTTCCTTCTCTTCCTCCTCGTTATTGTTATTAACCTAAGCTTGGCTTTATTAGCACTAGAGGTAGGAAGAAGTATGAAATTGCTTTCTTGGGCTTCAGTTTTTTTCTAAAGAATTCTAATCAAAAATCTTATTTTATGTCTTAGGAATTTTCCCCCTTCCTCACTCTTTCTTCTGTGTCTTTGTTAGCTCTAGTCAGGTCTCCTAGATATTGCTAGACATTGAAAGGTGGCATGAAATAATGGAAAAAAGAACTAGATTCACAGCCAGGGATGTTTAGAATATTAGAATATTTAGATATTTGGAATACTTAAATCCTTCCTCTGACACCTACGATTTGCAAGATCAGAGAAATGTCTTATTCTATCAAGTTTATTTATCTGCAAAATGGAGATGATAACATGTAGGAATATACAAATGAATACTTCTTGCAAATTTTAAAAGACTGTGTAAGTACCAGTTATTATTAATTGTATTATTATAAATACCACAATCACAACAGTGTTACTGCTGCTTTATCCATAACAATTAAGTAAGGTCTTTCCTTCATCCTTGTGAGGTTTCAAGGGTCACTATCTCGTGCCTAAGTCCCTAAAAGTAAAGACACATATCTTATAACTCATACTCCTATCCTAAAGTAGCTTACAATCTAGTTAGAGATATTATATACTGACTCAGTAGGTACCTTGGACAGCTCGTGATATATTCCTTCCCCTCCCTGATATTGGCATGTAGTTTTTAGGAAATGATTCAAGAATCTTAGATAAAGGGTAAAAATACTCTGTCTTCCACTTTCTTGAAGGCCTTTGTGTTAGTATCCATTAGGTAGAATAGTTTTTGCAGTCTATTTATCAGAAATGGCTGACTCTATAAAGATAGTGCTCAAAAAGGCACTAGTTTTTCTCTAAAGAATTATTGTCAAGCTTGTTAATGGCTATTCCTTTTTTTTTTTTTTCTCATATAGCACACTCAGGTTTCCCAATGTCTTCTTTTGAAAAAAGAGTTTCTATTACTTTGTTCAATGACTCCCTCTGGGAGCTTTGCTATCTAATCAATAATAGTTATATGTATTTAGAACTTGAGGACACAGGTGGAGCAAGTAGTCAAAGTTGCATTCAAATTTAAGTCCTATGACTCCAGAGAGTTTTTCTATGGCATCAGACATTTACTTACTGACTGTGATGTGCCAGGCCTCCTACTTAGAAAACAATCCCTGCCCTTGAGGAGCTTATTTTGTTGTAGGAGGTCACAACACATAAACATAATAAATAGAAAGATGATAATTTGTTGATGGAGAGAACACACAACTAGGGAGATCAGGCTTGGGGCCCCATCAGAGATGGCTCATGACCTGAATCTTGAAGGAAGCCAGGAATCTTTAGGAATGAAGATGTGGAAGGAAAGTATTCAAGCATTGGGTACATAGGCTGTGAAGAAGTATGGAGAGAAGAAATGAAAAACTAAGTTCAGGAAATAGCAGTCAGGCTGGAATGGGAAGTACTTGAAGAGGAGTAATAAGAAAAATAATGAAAGGTAGGCCACAGTAAGATTGTGAAGGACTTTAAAAACCGTTCTGAGTATTTTTTATTTAATCCTAAGGACTATAGAGCAGAGGTTTTTAAACCTTTTTCTATTTGCAACCCCTTTTCACCTGAGACATTTTTACATGACCTTGGGTTTATAGATAGACAAAGTAGGTATACAAACCAAACATTTACTGATAATAATTCATATAATAAATAAAGAAAAACAAATTTAATGATCCCCACATTCAGTTATGACTCCTATATGGGGTTGTGAACCATAGTTTAAGAAGTTTTGCATAGTATAGAGAACCATTTACTGAATAGGGGTGAGTGATATGGTCAGACTGTACCTGGCTCTTCACTCTCCAAGAAGTGTTATATTTTATGTTTCTGATCTTGGAAATGAAGCAGGACTTAAGGCAATCTCCTTCTTTAAGGAATATTTAAATAGTATCGAAACGAATAATCATACTTCTACTGACAACAGGTTGGAAAGAGTGGACTGAGTAGATTAGATTAAAACAGGGGTTCTTAAGATGTGGTCTACAGATCCCAAAGGACTCCATGGATAGGGTGTAAAGGATCTGTAAACTTACCTTTTAAAATATTTTAATGATTGTACATTAGTATATTTGGTTTCTTTGTAATCCTATGTAGTTTATTTTGAGCATTTAAAAACATTCTGAGGAGAAATACACAAGTTTCATGAGGCTTCCAAAGGGGCTACAATAGAAAAAGGTTTTGAACCCCTTAATTAGAAGTCCTTTCCATCTCTAAATGTATGATCCTATGACTGGACATCAGTTTAGAAAATGGAAAAGGACTTCAAGAAAAATCCATCTTAAAAAACTTTATAGGAAAGCCAGGATGCTTGAATAAAATGCTCAATTTAGTTAAAAAAACAAGAATCAGCTAATTCTTATCCATAATACCCTGCTAAGTAATCTATATAATACTGAGCTACTGGGACCTAGGTTTCTCAGTCAAACATTGATTATCCTTTGGATAACACTTTTAACATTTTATGGATTGACATTCAATGCCATTTTCAGGCACAGTAAATATTTGCCCTGTCAAACTACATTTGGTATCCCATGAATCTTGTTTAAGAGAAGTATGTCAGGGACTTTTTTTTCCTCAAGAACTACAAGGAAACACAATACACATCAATATTGTTCTCACTTCCCTAACAACTGTGAAACTCCAAGATAAAGACTAATATCTTCAGAGTTCTCATATCCTGATTGGGTTTGTGTCAAGTCAAAGGGAAATCAACCCTGGCCCCTACAATATACTGGCCATCAATATTGTAGCATGTTCCAAACCAGAAGCAATTTCTGTTCAGATGTGTCTCTCTTGCCATCTCTGTTATTAAAAAGTTAAGGAAAGGAGAGAGGGGAGGATCAAGATTAGATCTTGCACAGATGAAATTACAAAATGAATGGTGCTGAGCAATCTGTTTGGAGAGGTAAGGAAATAGACAATGACTTTAGCCCAGAGGGAGATATAAGGAGGCAGTGATTTGTTTCAGTGGAAAGGATTGAAAAAGGCAAAAAGAAAAGAAAAAAAAAAGAAAATTTCTCTCTAGCTGCAAACTGACATCCTGTATCAGGGTTACAGAAGTAAAAGGCCACATACCACTGAATTGCAAATGGGCAGGAGAAGATTGAGTCTGAATAGAGTTAAATTCTATTCACTGCTGAATGGAAATTAATTGAACATTCCTGGAATATCTCATGAACATCTTTCACAAATAACTACAAAAAACAGATTAGTGCAACTGTACCCATTTTACAGACAGAAGAAAATGATTTTGAGTCCATTTATTTTTCTGCACAATAGTTTATCCCACCATAAGATGTAGATCCTGATCTTCTCTGGCCTTTGAGGGCTATTCTCAGTTTTAATGAAATGCATAACTCTGGTGAGACAGTTGGAAATTTTTCAGATGAAAGGAATGCTTATTATGTGCTCATCAGTGCCCTCACTATCACCATTATGATGAGAAAGGTCAGCTAGTGATGAAGGACTATATCTGAATTAAAACACAAGGGAGCCAGGAATATCAGATACAGATTTTCTGCTTTCAGCTTGAGTGACCTCATTTGGAAGGTTTAGAATATAAACATTTAACATACATTTATCAACTTTCTCATCCGGTAATTCTCATCTCTATCTCCTGGTTTCCCCAGTTTATTTCAGGTCCCAGCTAAAATCTTAAGATTGTCCAAAAAGCCTTCAATCCTCAGTTTCTCCTAATATTAATGAATACTCTCTAAAATTGTCTCTATTTGATCCTATATATATTTTGTGCACATTTATTTATATGTTGTCTCCTCATTAAACTGAAGCACCTTAGGAGCAAGGAATATTTTTTTCCCCTTTCTTTGCATTCCTAACACTTAGCACAGTGATGCATGCATGTAGTAGGCTCTTAATAGATGCTTACCTACTTGTTAACTTTCTTTTGTGTATGGATATGTGTATCTGTAACTCTTAAATCAAAACACAATTATGGCAGGGCTATGGGGATTTTGCTGCAGGACAATTTATTTAGGCTAGTTTAGAGGCTGTCCACAACATTCTGACTTCTTGCTTGGTGTTTCTGAATTGTTTTTTCTCCTTCCTCCTCCACCCTAGGATTCTGCCTGTCCTCCACCTTAAATGAGGATGTGAGTCATGACATTTGAACCTAGTATGGCTTGTGGTTTTTGCTTTGGGTGAAAAAATTTTAATTACAATTTAGTGTCTAATCATTTCAGAATCTGAATTTCCCAGCAGTCTCATTTCTCCAGTGGTATGATAAGCCACCATAAAAACTTAGATTTGAAGGTAGAAGCAAAAACAACTCTACTCCATATTAGCTAGGAAGGATCTTTGACCTTCAAGCAGCAAAATATGTTAATTAAAAAAATAACAAAACAGCACATGTATTGACTTTATGAGCCACATCTTCTCCACCTGTGTATTAAGGTACAGAACACAGTAAGCTCTTAATAGGTAGGTCTTGTACCTTACCCATGCTTCTTCAATACTTAGAGCAGTCCCTTATGCCCAATAGAAGTTCAGTAAACAATTCTTGACGATTTGGATGATAAAATCCTCTTAGTCTTCTCATTGCTATGCAATAGCTCTATTTCTTTCCATTTTGTATTGATTCTTCCTGCCTCCATCTGTATGGAGTGGAGGTGAGGGCATGGTCCCTTGAGATTAGCTTCCATTTGTCATTGTGTATGTATATGTGTGTATATTTGTGTGTGTGTGTGTGTGTGTGTGTGTGTGTGCATGTAGGAGTTATGTGGCATTCCAATAATCCTGAAGAAAAGAGCCCAGTATCCTTAATTACTTCTCATCCTTAGAGAGCTCAAGGATGTGGGTTGGATGTGGTTATGATATTAATAGGATTGCAGGGGAGAAGATTGAAATTTTAAATAGTTGACTCAGGGTTGGCTCAGATGTGGATAAACAAAAATCCATAATGTTCAGAATACTCCTTATGGTTTCTTGTACTTTTTAGAAAAGTGATTCTATAAATGCTTAATCATCTAAAAATCTAACATGTAGATGAAGCTTACAAAAAGTTTTTTGTGGGGAGTCAAATTGAATTGTGTTGGGGATGGGATAGTAAAGGAAAGTCCATTTTTATTTGGAAGCATGATTTTGGGGGATTCTGAATCACATGACCAAAATGGAAGACTACATATTTTCTCTGATCCTCAACCTGTCACAGCTTTCCAAAACAGAAATTATGCACTAATGTTAAAGCAACTTCAGCTACCTCCATGGTCTTGAACATATGGAATCTTTAAGATTCCCTTACAGCCCACCACACTACTGACAATAAGGCTGCATTAGCCAACCAAGAATCTTGACCCTTAAATATAACCCCAAACTGATCTCTCCTCCCTCCTTCCAGAACCATGGAGATCTAGGCTCCCAGGAAGTAGAAATTTGCTAACCTCAGTGATTAGCAGAGCATCATTCCTTGGGGTAAAAGATCCCTGTAAGAGAGTGGAGGAGCAGAGGGAAAAGGGTAGGACACATGTATAAACTTGAAATGATGCTCAACCTTACACCCTCCCCTCCCAGAGCTTTGGAGATCCAAACTCCAAATGATGAAAATCACTTCTGGCTTCAGTGTCACTGTTGTGCCAACAGAGAATAGTCAGGATGGGGCAGAATATTGTGTGTGTATTTGCATATGTGTATGTGTAGGAGTTATGTGTCATTCCAATAATTCTGAAGAAAAGAGCCCAGTGTCTTTCTGGGGCCAGTTTTGTCAACTTAAGAGTCATTCAAAAGCAGAAACCTAGGCTGGTGAATTACAAATTGCCCAGCACAGGAGGAGGCAGAGACACTTTGAGATCCAGCCTCCAGGGAAACCATTATCAGAGAAGGACTCAGAAAGTGACCAATAGGTAAAATGGGATGGGAAAGTGTGTGTGAGTGTGTGTGTGTGTGTGTGTGTGTGTGTGTGTGTGTGTGTGACAAAGAGAAAGAGAGAGAGAAGAGAGAGAGAGAGAGAGAGAGAGAGAGAGAGAGAGAGAGAGAGAGAGAGAGAGAGAGAGAGAGAAGAGAGAGAGAGAGAGAGAGAGAGAGAGAGAGAGAGAGAGAGAGAGAGAGAGAGAGAGAGAGAGAGAGAGAGAGAGAAAGAGAGAGAGAGAATTTAATCAAAGATTTTAGGAAGATTAAAACTCAACTATCTTACACATAAGCAGATAATTCAACAGAGAAAACATTATTAGCAGTAGAAAACATGATCTCCAGATCTAGTAAACAAGCTCAGGTATCTATAGATAAATTATACAAAACAAAGAAAAGCAATTCAATACCTGATGAAAGAGAATACTCTGTGGAATTGGAAAACACTGTATATAAGTGATTTAAAAGAGAAATGAGAATAAATAGAATTTATTTCTTCACAGCAAAAAAAAATTGTCTGTGATAATGATGATGAAGCTATGATAAATCTCACCAAAAAAAGAGAAAACAATTGATTGCTAAAGGGTAATCCAGAAGAGGAGGAAAAGAATAATAACATTAAAAGAAAATGTGCTCTATAGCCAAATAAAACTTGCTTATCTTGAAGACAGGCTTATAGATCTCCCAGAAGAATACAAGTCAAAAAAAAATCTGAATACTACAACATAAGAAATAATATAAAAAACCAAGAAAAATAATGTAAGAAATAAAAGGATATATGAACACAAAAATTGAAATACTAACTAAAATATTTATAGATTACTTTCCTCCCCCTCCCCTCCAAAAAACCTGAGGCTTCAAATTCTAAGACACATAATTGTTAAATTTAAAGATTCTATTCTGAAACAAGAAGTTCTGAAAGTAGTCAGGTGAATGACTTTCAAATAGAAAAGAAAGGAAGTTTGATAAACATAAGACTATTCTGCCCCCATGTGAAAACACAGGAGGGGATGGAATAATAGGTTCCAAAGATTAATGGACCTGAGGATGCAACCAAAAATAACTGTCCTATAAATCTGAGCTTAACCATAAATGAAAAAAAAAAAAAAAGATGGATCTACAATAAAGAAGTGTTTAAAACATTCTAAGGAAAAAAAAAAAAACAGACCTGGATAGATTATTTGGTGCCAAATATCTCAGTCAACAAAAAATGCAGGAAAAATGTGAATGAATGCAGTAGTCAAGGACAGCAACAGCAACAGAATGACAAAAGAAATACCAGTAAAAGACTTCTTCCCTAAATATACATATAAATATATACGTGAAGACAGAAGTGAAGTTAGAAGTGGAAAGACAGGCTTGAGACATTATAAATTGAACCTTGTGACTCTCTCCCTTAAAGTGAATTGATATTTTGGGAGCAGGACTACTACATTTATGGAGAGGATTGCTACAAATGGAAGGATGCATGAAAAGGAGAAGGGGACAAGTATAGAGAATGTATGATGTACTTGGGTGAAACTGAGGGATAGTAATAAGAGATCAGGGATTCCTGTGGTTTCTTGAGAAGAGAAGAGCCTGCAAAGAAATGGGTAAGGAGGAAGGATAAAGGATTGAAAGTGATGGTGGTAGGTGGGAAGGAGGCTTTGCTTTGGTGGTAGGACAGGGTTCCATTGATGAGTAATTCCACATAGGTGAAAAGAGATGTTCTATGAAGGAAGGCGAAAACCTTGGGCTTGGTTTTGGTACTGAGTAGGTATTCTCATCCTACCTCAGAAGAGAAATTGGAACTCTTTGAGTCAAATAAGGCCTGAAAGAGTAGAATGACATGGATGCAGGGCTTACTCGGAGAGAGGGCTTCTGGCTCTACTAATAATAATCATGGACATAGCGTAGGGTATCCTAACAGAGGGAAATGTCCTCTCTGCCACCAGAAGGTATTATTCTGGGAGGGAATACATAGGGTAAGGTCTACAAAGAAGAGGCAGAAACTACCTAGAGGGAAGAGCCCAGAATGGATAATTTTTTTTTTTTTTTGAGAGAGCAAGCACTTTTATTTGGGAGAATGAAAGCTCACAGAAGATTAAGGATTTCTTTAGGACTCCTGTAATATTCTAGACTTTTTTTTTTGCCAAATACAAAGATTTCCTTTTACAAGACTCAGTTCAGGTACCAACCCTTCCATGAAGTCTTCCTTGTTCCCCCCAGTCTCTCCCCAGGTAAAAGTAATCTACTCCCTTCTCACATTTTTTTCATAGTATTTTGCCAGGATATCTTCTTTTCTTTTCTTTTCTTTTTCTTTTCTTTTCTTTTCTTTTTTATTTTATAATAACTTTATATTGACAGAATCCATGTCAGGGTAATTTTTTTTTTACATTATCCCTTGCACTCGCTTCTGTTCCGATTTTTCCCCTCCCTCCCTCCACCCCCTCCCCTAGATGGCAAGCAGTCCTATATATGTTAAATATGCTGCAGTATATCCTAGATACAATATATGTTTGCAGAATCGAACAGTTCTCTTGTTGCACAGGGAGAATTGGATTCAGAAGGTAAGAACAACTCGGAAAGAAAAACAAAAATGCAAATACTTCACATTCGTTTCCCAGTGTTCTTTCTTTGGGTGTAGCTGCTTCTGTCCATCATTTATCAATTGAAATTGAGTCTTTGTCAAAGAAGTCCACTTCCATCAGAATACATCCTCATACTATATTGTTGTCGAAGTGTAAAGTGATCTCCTGGTTCTGCTCATTTCACTTAGCATCAGTTCATGTAAGTCTCTCCAAGCCTCTCTGTATTCATCCTGCTGGTCATTTCTTACAGAACAATAATATTCTATAACATTCATATACCACAATTTACCCAGCCATTCTCCAATTGATGGGCATCCCAGAATGGATAATTTAAAAGTTTTTATTTCATGAGGAAATTTCATGAGGGACTAGATAACTTTAGGGATCAGAGGATGAGGGTGGATAATTTTTTTTCTTTTATTTTTAGTTAACATTTATGTTGGGAGAATCATGAGACAAATCAGAACTAAAGAGAAAAATCATAGGAGAGAAAAATATATAAAAATATATATAAATAAATATAAAAAATATAACATAATATATATAAAAATATAAATAAATATTAAAAAAAGAAGTGAACATACCATGTATTGATTTATATTCAATCTTCATAGTTCTTTTCCTGGATGCAGATGGCATTTTCTGTCCAGAGTTTATTGAAATTGCTTCGGATCACTGATCTACTGAGAAGAACCAAGTCTTTCATAGTTGAACATCGCACATTCTTGTTGTTACTATGTGCAAGGTATTCCTAGTTCTGCTTGTTTCACTCAGCATCAGTTTATGTAAATCTTTCCAGTCCTTTCTAAAATTATCTTGTTAATTATTTTTATAGAACAGTAATATTCTGTTACTTTCATATACCACAATTTATATAGCCATTCCCTAATTGATGGATATATACCCATTTTCCAATACTTTGCTATCACAAAAAGTTGCTACAAACATTTTTGCACATGTGAGTCTTTTTCTCTCCTTTATTATTTCTTTGAGATACAGACTCAATAGTGGCCCTGTTGGGTCAAAGGGTATGCACAGTTTTATGGCCCTTTGGACATAGTTCCAAATTGCTCTCCAGAATAGTTGGGTTATTTCACAATTCCACTCATTAGTGTCCCAGTTTTCCCACATCCCTCCAATGTCATCTTAACCAAATCTGAGAGTTGTTTTAATTTGCATTTTCTCTAATCAATAGTGATTTAGACCATTTTTTCATATGCTGTAGATGGCTTTGATTTCATCATCTAAAATTGTCTGTTCATATCCTTTGACTATTTATCAATTGGGAAATAACTTTTATAAATTTGACACAGTTCTTTTTATATTTTAGAAATGAGATCTTTATTAGAAAAACTGGCTATAAATTTCCCCCCCAGCTTTGTATTTACTTTTAATCTAGTTTCTTTTGGTTTTGTGCACAAATTTTTAAATTTAATGTAATCAAAGTTGTCCGTTTTGCATTTCATAATGTTCTCTAGTTCTTCTTTGATCATAAATTTCTCCCTTCTTTAAATATCTGTTGTAAATTATCCCTTGCTCTCCTAATTTGCTTATGGTATCACCCTTTATACCAAATCATGTACCCATTTTGACCTTATTTTGGTATGACATGGTAGATGTAGGTCTATGCTGAGTTTCTGAAAAAAATATTTTTCCAGTTTTCCCAGAAATTTTTGTCAAATAAGGAGTTTGGGGTTTTTTTTTTATCAAACACTAGCTTACTAAAGTCATTGATTATTGTGTCATGTGTATCTAACCTATTTCACTGATCCACCACTCTGTATCTTACCAGTATCAAATGGTTTTGATGTCTGTTGCTTTATAATATAGTTTTAGGTCTGGTACTGCTAAGCCACCATCAAAAGGATGGTTACTTAAAAGAATGAGGAATCTGGAAAGAGGTATCAAATGAAATTAAACCAACCAACAAACAAATGAACAGGACTAGTTAAAGGGGAAGAGAGAAAGGAAGAATCTTTTGATTAAGAGGGAAAAAAAGAGAGAAAAATTGAATAGCCAGATAAAAGCAGAAAGGAAAAAAGAATTAATAAAAAAATTTCCCCAAAGGAAAGGGATAGTAAATGAAAAAGATGAGATTAGAGATGAGGGAAAAATAGTCAGTGGGAATAGGATCATTAAAAAAAAAGATTAAATTTAAGTAATTGAAGAGACATGATATCATATTTTGAAAATAACTTTTTATTGATAGAACCCATGCCAGGGTAATTTTTTACAGCATTATCCCTTGCATTCACTTCTGTTCTGATTTTTCCCCTCCCTCCCTCCACCCCCTTTCCCAGATGGCAAGTAGAGCTTTACATGTTAAATAGGTTACAGTATATCCTAGATACAATATATGTGTGCAGAACCGAACAGTTTTCTTGTTGCACAGGGAGAATTGGATTCAGAAGGTATAAATAACCCGGGAAGAAAAACAAAAATACAAGCAATTTATATTCATTTCCCAGTGTTCTTTCTTTGTGTGTAGCTGCTTCTGTCCATCTTTGATCAATTGAAACTGAATTAGCTCTCTTTATCGAAGAGATCCACTTCCATCAGAATACATCCTCATACTATATTGTTGTCGAAGTGTAAAGTGATCTCCTGGTTCTGCTCATTTCACTTAGCATCAGTTCATGTAAGTCTCGCCAGTCCTCTCTGTATTCATCCCGTTGGTCATTCCTTACAGAACAATAATATTCCATAACATTCATATACCACAATTTACTCAACCATTCTCCAATTGATGGGTATCCTTTCATTTTCCAGCTTCTAGCCACTACAAACAGGGCTGCCACAAACATTTTGGCACATACAGGTCCCTTTCCCTTCTTTAGTATCTCTTTGGGGTATAAGCCCAGTAGAAACACTGCTGGATCAAAGGGTATGCACAGTTTGATAACTTTTTGAGCGTGATATCATGTTTACAACAGAGGAAGAAGGAAAAAATAGGTTGGGAAGTAGGATTTTGGAGTTTTATAAATAAAATATGCTAGGTTAAGAGAGGCAATAATAGGATAATTTAATAACAATTTATGGCTTGAAGGAACCTTAGATATGATCTTGTCTAAGTCCTTCATTTTACAGATGAGGAAACTGAGGCTCAGAAAGGGAAAGTAACTTGCTTTGATAGTTCTATGTGTTGTAAAATTCAAGTCTCACCTATATAGCCTTTGCTTCCAGAATATCTTGGCTTATTCAGGGACCTATATGACACCAGAGTCCTGGGATATGGCTATGATTTCCCCGTTGTTGTATCTCTCATCCTTTCCTTGAACTACACTATTGTTACCATTTTTCCTCTCTGCTCTGCAATTTTTACATTCAATTCTTTTGCTGACAAAGGCAAGTTCATAACATAACAGAAACATAATGCTGGTATTCATCCAAGTCACTTGTAATCAATTAAAATCAATCACCACTTTTCCCCTTTCTAGACCTCATTCAGACTACCTTAACTTGTTTTGATATTAAAAAGTTAATATTGCTTACTGAGTGTCATGCAGAACACAATAACTATGCCCCCAAATCCTTGTTCCTGCAGCCTAGGGGGAAGTGTATAGGAGGTGCTTCTGCTGAGTTTCTCATTTCTCATAAATGTTAATGGCTAGTTCATTTTGTTCCTTCAGAAAAATACAACCAATGAACCAACTTTATTCTCACTTGTTAGTGAGCCAATACTCTCATTTTATAGATGGTGGCATAAAGGGAATATTGAAACCAGAGTGGCTTAGTACAATTCTGACTCAAGATTTTAAGGATGATATTTTAGGAAGGGATATTTTCAAATTGGAGCATCTCTCTAAAGGGCAGGAACTCTGTATGACTGATTTAATTCTATAACAAGGCGTTAACTCAGTGGAATTAAGATGATGATTCTCTAGTTTACATGTACTTAGTACTTAGTATAGTTCTACAAGACTGACACCTTCGATGATGTACTTAGAATATATAAGAGCTAAGAGATCTGGGAGGGAAGACAGACTGGAAGATAAAGACATTAGACTTATTCTGAGTAAATTAGCCATTGGATAGAGTAATAGACCTGGAGCCAGCAAGATTGGAGTTGAAATCTGTAGAAGGTCACAGTCAGTGGGGAAACTCTGGGTGAGGTATAAGACCCTTCAGCCCAGAGGGAACCTGCTGACAATGTCTGGTTTAGCTCCCCATCTACCCTAAGGGCTCTCTGCTTTCCTGAGAAGTCAGGGGGTGGTGACAACCTGTTGTGATTGAAGCAGAGTGATACCAGGTGGCAAACTACCTACAATAGCAAGTTGTTTATGTGGTCCCACTTGAGCAGTGTTATTTTTGTTACATAATAAAAAGAGGAAAGTCCTTGAAATAAGCGGACTCCATTTTTCCACCATCCTCAGGAGTCCCACTTCATCACTTTTCCACTAGGAAGGTATTATTTTAATCACCCTGGTGTGGAGGCTCTAGAAAGCAACTGTATGTTTTGTCACCTCAACTTTGGGGCTCTAGAAAGGACACAACACAAATCCAATTTCAGATATTTAATAACTTTGTGACATTGGGCAAATCATTTGACTCCTGTTTGTCTCAATTTATCCATCTGGAAAATGGAGACAATAATATCTCCCTCCCGGGGTTTTTAGAAAAAACAAATAAGATAATTTTGCAAACATTAAAGTACTAAGGGAATGCTATAATTTATTGTTAGACATTATTTATTAATTATTAAACATTATTCTGGTTGACTCCAGGGGGATACAGGGCCAATAGGGAAAAATGACAGGGGACAAATTTTGACTGAACAGTAAGGAAATAACAATAAGAAGTGTACAAAAATGAGGTGGGCAATTTTTTTGGAAAGCATGGATAGGTCCTATTCTGTGTTGGTTTGAGGTTTTCTTATAGGTAAAGAATAGGTAACTTATTTCTATATAGAAAGAAATGCTAATTATGAAAGTATCACACCTTTCATCTCATTAACAGAATTAATTAGTTTAACAGGATTAACAAGATTAGGAAAGAGTAAATTCCTTGTTACTGGAGTGTTTTAAACAGTGACTACATGATTATTAGAGATGTACATAGGGTAAGGGTTGGATTTGATACCCTCAGAAATCCTTTCCAACTCTGTTATTCAGAGAATCATAGAATCTAAATCTTGGAAGTTAATTTAGATGATAGCTAGTTGACTCCTTACCTAATAGAAAATCCCTTCTCCAAAATTTCCAACAAGTAGACATTTCATTTTTATTTGAAAACATCCAAGGAAGGGGAATCCACTATCCCAAGAGGCATTACATTCTTCTTTTGGAAAATTATAATTGATAGGAATTATTTTCTACATCAAGACTAAATTTACTTTCTTCCAACTTTTACTCATTACTTCTAGTTCTGCCCTGTGCTGCCAAGCAGAACAGATTTGATTCTTTTTTCCATATAATAACCCTTCAAAACTGTCACCCTTAAGTCCCTACTATAAGTCTCTCTGTCTTCACTTTTTCAGGCTAAATATACAAATTCCTTAATTTTATCCTTTAGCACATTCTCCAGTCAGTCATCTTACCATCTTGCTTGTTCTCTTTGAGATGTGCCTCTCTATTAGTTTCCTAAAGAATGGTGCCAAAAAATTTATTATAATCTTTATTAAACAGAATTGAATGTAGTTAGAGTGCAGATTTCTTCTGACTTGAGCAAAATATAGTGAAATTATTTTTTTATTCTGGGCATTATTGCTTTCAATGAAATCTAGTGTATTGTGTTTTGAGTGGTCATTTACTACCTAATTAACTCTTCCCAAGAAATTGTGTTCTAGCTCTATCTCCTCCATCTTGTGCTTGCAAAATATATTTTCAAAAAACAACAAATTATAGAATTTTACATTTAATTTTATTCAATTTGTCTCATTATTTTGGATTTTCAAAATGTTTGGCTCCTACGCCATCAATCTAATGTGTTAGGAATCCCTCCAAGACTCATGTTACTTGAAAATTTGATTGGCACAGATGCCCTTTATACCTTCATCCAATTAATTGATAAAAATATCAAACAACACAGGGCTGAGGACAGATCTCTGGGGCACTCCACCAGAGAATATCTTCCAAGATGAAATCAATTCATTTTAATGCTTTTCTTTGATTCCAGTCACTTAATCTGTTCCAAAATCATCTAACTATATTACTATCTAGCCTCTGTCAGGTCCACTAAGTGGCTTGAAAAAAAGATGTTGTCATGATTCCATACTTCTCTGAAATATATTTTCTCTATGTTGAGCAACCACTAAACCCTGGAGGACAAAGTTGTTTTAGAAAACAGGTTCTGCAGAACCATTTGGCAAGGTATGCATTGGTTACATAATAGAAAATTTGCCCTGACCCAACCTCCTGAAGTTTTGGACTACAGAAAACACTTTGCTTCTTTTGCAGTTTCAAAAGTAGTTTCCCAGCCTGATTTTTAAAAAATTATCTTAATTTTATTCTCTTGCCTTTAAAAAGATTGTTTTATCAAGACTTTTCTTTCTTTTATTAAATAATTTATTTTATTTTTTAAAAAAGGAAAAACAAAAGGAAAACAAAACAACATTGTCGTGTGTGCAACAGAACATCAGGGATGATTCAAAATATATAACAATAAATTAGCAGTTCAAGAAAGGATATATAACAAAAGAAATTATATTCATGAGTGTCCATCTTTTCTTTACTTCCTTGTAAGTTCTTTAGTTCTCTGCTGTGTACGTTTTAAAAAATTCCCTTTTCCTCCTTTCATCCCCCACTTCCCCCAAGCAAGCTATAGTTAAGAGAGGATATATTTATATATACATATATGGATGTATACACACACACACACACACACACACACACACACACACCAACCCTCTTTTCCCCCACATATCTTTCTTATCCCTGATAACTCTTTACTAATTCTCCTCCCTAACTTGTCTTACTACTACTTAACTTCCCTTCATCCATGGATTCCATCCTTCCTTCTTCCCCCACCTAGTCTACTTTATTGATGATGTCAATCTTAAATATATGTTATATATTTCTATGCTTAAAAACATAAAGAATTTGTCCATGTGAAGTTCCTTGAAACTGATCTTTGTTATTGGCTCTTACATATTAAATTTTCTGTTGAATTTGGATTTGATTGATAGTTCTGAAAATCTGCAAGTTCGTTGAAGGTCTACTTTTTCCATTCAATATTATGGATAAATTTGCTGAACATGATATTTTTGGCCACAAGCCTAGTTCTTTTATTGCCAGTATGGATGATTCTAGGGCTTATGGTATTTTATTATATCTTTTGATTAAGTTCTGTACAATTCTAATTGTAACTTCAGTGTATTTGAATTATTTTTTTCTTGTTTCTTGTGAGATTTTTCTCTTTGATGTGGGGTTTTAGATATTTGGCAATAATATTCCTATATATTTTCCACAAAAATTTGTTTGAGGTAGTGATGGGTGGATTTTTTTTTTTTTTTCTATTTCTACTTTCCCCATATGGTTTACACTCCAGGACAATTTTCTTAGATTATTTTTTGCATTATTATGTCATAGCTTTTTTGGTCATAGCTTGGGTAATCCAATTACTATTATATTTCCTTTTCTTAAGAGATTTGTTCTCTAGATCTGTTGTTTTTCTTATAAAGTATTTTGCTTTTTTCCCCTGAGGCAACTGGGGTTAAATGATTTGCCCAGTGTCACACCTAGTATGTTAAGTGTCTGAGATCACATTTGAACTCAGGTCCTCCTGACTTTGGGGCTGGTGCTCTATTCACTGCGCCACCTAGCTGCCCCCAAATGTTTCACATTTTGTCCTGATTTTTCATTCTGTATATTCTATTTTATTATTTCTTGGTCTCTTATAGCTTCACTGGCTTCCCTTTCTCAATTCTAATTTTCAAAAGTTAATTTCACCTTTAAAACTCTATATCTTATTTTCTAGTAGGTTAGCTTTATTGTTTTTATCATAATCTTTTTGTTTTTCTTGGATGGTTTTAATTTTTTTTCAATCTCATTTGATTTTTAAATTCTTTTTTGAGCTCTTCTATAAATCTTCTCTGGGCATGGCTCCCTGCCATAGTGATAGCAATAAGAGAAGACAAAAATTAAAGGAATTAGATTAGGCAATGAAGAAACCAAATTATTACTATTTGCAAATAATATGATTTTACTTAGAGAACCCAAGAGCATCAATTTAAAAATTGCTTGAAATAATTTAACAACTTAAACAAAATTGTAGAATATAGGATAAATCCACATAAATCATCAGCATTTCTGTATGTGACAAGCAAAGCCTAGTAGTAAAAGATAGAAAGATATTTTCCATTTAAAATAAGTGATAACAATATAAAATACTTAGAGATATACCTTCCAAGACAAACCCAGGAACTATATAAACATAATTACAAAACACTTTTCTTACCAAAAAACTCAGATTTAAATAACTGGAAAAATATCAATTGCTCATAAGTAATCCAAGCCAATGTAATAAAAATGACTTTTCTGCCTAAACTAATTTACTTATTCAGTGCCATCCCAATTAAAAAAAAATGGAGCTAAAAAAAATAATAAAAATCATCTGGAAAAATAAAAATTCAAACTATCCAAGGGAATTAATGAGAAAAAAACACAAAGGAAGTGAACTAGCAATACCAAGTCTCAACTACATTATAAAGCAGTAATCATCAAAACTATCCGTTATTGGTTAATAAATAATTATTCAATGGGATAAACAAGTTACATAGAACATTGTAGGTTATAACAAAAGTAACCTAGTGTTTGATAAACTAAATGTCCCCAGCTTTTAGGATAAGATCTTTTTTTGGCAAAAATTGTTGGGAAAACTGGAAAACAATAAATTAGATATAATACAATATAACAAATATAACAAACTGTATAGAATTACATTTCACACCATACACCAATATAAGGCAGAAATGGATGCATGATTTACACATAATGGATTACACCATAAGAAACTAAAAGAGCAAGGAACATTTTACTTGTCAAATCTATGGAAAGGAAAAATACTAATGATCAAACAAAAGATAAAAAGCATTATGAAAAGCAAAACAGATCATTTTGATTACATATCATTAAAAAGCTTTTGTACAAACAAAACCAAAATCAACTAAGATTAGGAGAGCAGAAAGCTGGAAAATAATTTTACAGCAAGTACCTCTGATAAAGGTCTCATTTCTCAAATATATAGAGAACTGAGGCAAATTTTTAAAAATACAAGCCATCCCAACTCGTATATCAATTGATATGATAAAAAGATATGAATAGGCTGTTAATTCTCAGATGAAGAAATCAAACATATTTGTAAACAAATGAAAAAGTACTCTAAATCACTTTTGATCAGAGAAATGCAAATAAAACAACTTTGACATACTACCTCACACCTAACAGATTAGTTAATATAACAAAAAAGAATGTGATAAATATTGAAGAGGTGTGGGAAAATTGGGCCACTAATGTACTAGGTAGAGTTGTGAACTGATCCAATCATTCTGAAGAGCAATGTGGAACAATGCCCCAAAGGCAACCAGATTGTACATCCCCTTTGACCTAGAAATACCACTACTAGGTTTGTATCCCAAAGAGGTCAAAAAAAAGGGAAAAGGATCTACATGTACAAAAATACTTATAGCAGCCCTTTTCATGTTGGCAAAATATTAGAAATTGAGGGGATGCCTAAACAAGAATATAATGGCATAGTAACATACAATAGGAAATGATGAACAGGAAGTCTTCAGAAAAACATGGAAAGAATTATATAAGCTGATGAAAAAAAAAAATGAGCAAAACCATGAAAACTGTGCACAGTATCAGCCACATTGTGTGATGATCAGCTATGAGTGAATTTGCTTTTCTCAACAACACAATGACCCAAGACAAATACAAAGGACTCATGAAGGAAAATAGTATCCATACAATGATAAAATTCTAGACTCAGAATGCATATTAGAGCATTTTTTTCTTATTTTATTCTTTCTCATGCTTTCCCCACCGCTTTGAGTAGGTTTTTCCTTTCACAACTGTGACTAATATGGAAATAGTTTTTAAATGATAGCATATATATAATTTGTGTCAAATCATCTTTGGAAGAAGGGAAGAGAATCTAAAAATCTTGACATGTAACTGGGGGGAAATAATATTAACAAAAAGAAAGTGCGCAAGTGCATATTTTCTTCTCTGTCAATATGGACTAGACAAGAGGGCGTAAATAGTGCAAACAGGGCAGGAGGGACTTGGTCAAGGATTGAAAAGAATTAGTACATTTCTCTTCTCCACAGTCTCTGGTCAAGACTGGTTTATCAGTGGGAAAGGAAGCTGTTAAATTGCTCCAGGATCCTTCAATAAGGAATCTGCTCTTCCTTTCCTTTTCTTTTTCATGCCTCTCAATGTGAGCTTCAGTATTAACAATGGTCCTTAAAGACCATGGTGCTTAAAGATCACTCATGGAATTTCCAACGTGGAAGGGACCTCAGAGTTCATGTTAGTCCAAACCACATATGAATTGGAATCCTCTCCTGTGACATCTCTGATAACACATCCAGCTTTTTTTTTTTTTTTTTGAAGAGCTCCATTGAAAGAAATTCCATTATTTCTTGAAGCAGCTTGTTCAAGCTTTCACTTGCTCTTTCGAAATTTTCATTCTCTCTCCTAGTTCTGTCCTTGCTAGCCAAGCAGAACAATCCTGAAACCTCTTCTATATAATAGCCCTTCAGATACCTGAAGACAGCTATCAAATTCCTTCTTCTTCAACTCTCAACAGCTACATGGTGTAGTGGATAAAGACATAGAACTGGAATCAAGAAGACGTGAGTTCAAATATGGCTTTAGATAATTGCTATCTATTTGATCTCAGCCTCAGGTTACTCAACTATAAATTGGAGATAATAACAGCAATGAAGATCAAATGAAATAATTTTTGTAAAGTTGTTGGTACATACTATGTGCTTAATACTTATTTCCTTTTCTTGTATTAAACATTTATTATATGTCAGGTACTGTGTAAGTTCTGGGGATAAAAAGAGAGACTAAAATAAGGTCCTTGTCCTCAGGCAGCTCACATTCTTATGAAAAAGACAACATAAAAATAACTAGTTACATACAAGATTTATTGTATAGATGAGATGTAATATTAAAGAAAAAGACTTGAGAATCTGAGGAGACTAGGAAAAAGGTGGCAAGGTTTGGAAAGTGGGATTTGAGCTGAAATTAAAGTAAGAAATGGGGGATAGCCAGTGAAAAAGCACAAAAATGGAGTTTTATATATAGCAAGCAGCCTGATGTAGCTGGATAACAAAGTGTGTACAGGGGAGCCAGGTGTGAGAAAGATAGGAAAGGGCCAGGCCACAAAGAGCTTAAATGCTAATTCTTTCAACAAATCCTTACATAATAGAAAAAGAAATATTTGATTATCCAAGTTCTCCTCTTCAGGAAGCCATCCTCATTTTATTAGATTCCTT
Source organism: Antechinus flavipes (assembly GCF_016432865.1). Classification (NCBI taxonomy): domain Eukaryota; kingdom Metazoa; phylum Chordata; class Mammalia; order Dasyuromorphia; family Dasyuridae; genus Antechinus; species Antechinus flavipes. The sequence continues at coordinate 337,408,199 of NC_067399.1, forward strand.
CCTAAAATAGAACTGAATTCTCACCTGTGGTCTGATCAGGGGAGAGTCCAGCTGAACTCTCTACTTTAGTCCTAATCACTCTTGCTCTCAATGTAGCCAAAGACTATTAGTTTTCATATATGTTGTTTCACTCTGTTGTACTTTAATAAAAATAGCTAACATTTATATAGTACTTTCTATGTACCAGACACTGAGTTAAGCAATTTACAATTATTAATTCATTTGCTCTTCACAACAACCCTGGAAGATAGATGATATTATTCTTATTTTACAGATGGGGAAACTGAGGAAAATAAGAGCAAAGGGACTGGTTAAGATCACACAACTTTTAAGTTGAACTTCTTAAAACAAGGCTTGACACTCTATTCACTCTATTGCCTTGCCTTAAAACCCAACAATCTTTTCAAGCAAATTAGCCATCCTTATTGTTTGCTTATGAACTGATTTTTAAAATTAAGTATAAGGTCTTGCCTTCATAGCCATTAAATTTATATTTGAGAAGCAGAATGATGAAATAGCTAGAAATCTAGTTTCATTTCTAGATTTAAGTTCTCCCCTGACTCTGGTAAGGTGATACAGGGCAAGTCCTTTAAATTCTCATTGTCTTCAGGCCATTCTCTAAGAATTTAACTTGCAGAGCAGGTGCATGTATGTATTGGTAGAGTTTCTGCAAATGGAATTTCTCATGCTAGTTAGAATCATAGAGCCTTTCCAAAAGAAAAAAAAACTTAATAGATTCAATTTAATGTTTTAGTTTTAACCTCCTTTCCCTAGAGCTACCAGTCTGTTTTATAAACTGCTGTGCCCTTGGAATTGCTTTTTAACCCCCAAGATCTTTATTTTTTCTTACACTATGGAATTCCCAAGGCACCATATAATCTTAGTTTAGATGCAATTTTGTAAATTAGCTTCACCAGTTTCTTTTAGATATGGCAATTCACAAAGCCAAGAATTCACTTCACAGTGTGTATTCAGCTGCAAGGAGCAGAGCTTGGTTTACTAATTGCTCCATCTGCCCCTCTGGTACAGGTCATAAAAATTAAGTCTGTCCCAATAAAGCCTGATTCTCAGCTTAGCTATATTGGTCAATATAAAGGACAAAAAATGTGTTTCTCCTTTACCTCTTAAAGAGAACCTGTCCCTTGAGCAGAGAAAAAGAATAACTTTCAAGAACTGATTGCCATTTTAGATTGAAAGCTGAGAAAATACCCCAGATTGTTGCTGTTTAGTTGGACTGGCCGTGTGCTCCTATGATTTCATTTGCTGCTTCTGGCAGTTTCTGGGGAGCAGCTGCATTCATAGTTTAGTGTATGAATATCTCTGAGAGCATTATTCAGTGACTGGGGAAGTGTGAAATGATAGATGTGGTACTAAGGCACCAGGGAAGGGAGGGCCAGGATAAGGTTTCTTGAGCAGATAGGAGAAAACATTTTGTACTGACTTGGAAACGCTTTTTGATAGCACCAGGTCCCTGGTGGCCTGGCATAGGAAAGCTTCTTACTGATGAGCAGGATGTTTCTGCCCATGCACAAAACACACTGGGATAGACACTGCTGGCCATACCCACCCCCATTCCACTAAAGCAGAAGTTTCAAATTTTTCTTCTTTTAGAATGGGGCTGCACAAGCCTGCTCCCCTAAACTCCAGGTAGTTTAATGAGGGAGGGACAGCTGAAAAAATTTGGTTGAAGCTGAAGGGTAGAGACCTGATTGTGCACCCAAAACAGCTTAGAATGTGCATATGTCCATAAAGTCCTTGAGTGTATAAAGAGAATTCATGTTATTTCTTTGGAAATCAGAGGAGCTGAATACAAATCTTGATTTTTCCTCTATGATCTTATAAGTCAATTAATCACTCTGAGCCTCAGTTTTCTTCTCAAGGGAGAAGGGAGATTTACCTTATAATCTTTAAGGTTTCTTCTAGTTCTAAAATTGTTATCCTAGGATGCTTGTGGATTTCTGATTTTGAACCTGATGTTGCTTCTGTGCAACATATTTATCTTGGCCCTTTTCTGCTCACTGACTTGCCTGCCCTGTTTCTGGTATTGATTTACTAGATTATGTCTCTGTTCTCCACTTGAATCATGTCCACTTGTCCTCCCTCATACTTTTCTTTTCCAGAAGGAGATGGTTTAATTGATGTCCTACATCCTGCCATGGTCCTTGCTCAGCCCAGGAGCCAGTATATTCCTTTTATAAAATTAATGGTATTTTTTTTAGTGTGGTCTAAAATATGAATGGGAAGATTTCAAGACTGCATATAAGATGGACTTTGGAAGTTCAGAAAGAAGCAATAGAAAGAAAGATGGGGGACTCAGAGCAAACTACCTTCTTTACCAGTTTGCAGATCTCTGAATCCCACACAAAAGATTTGATAGCAGTACAAGCCAGGTTTCTCCAAATGTATCAGTTCCTTTTCCATATAATGAAAAAAACTAATATTCTTTACTATCATAAAGTCTTAATGATAGTGAAGAATGAAGAAACTGTACATGGGTCATGGGTCAGGGAGTGGAGCTTAAGTTAACCTTTTCTCAGTATAGATTAGTAGACCTGATCATCTTGGGGTAGAGTAATTTGGGGGCCTATTAGAAAATTAGTCTTAAATGAGTGATAGATTCAAGATGAAGAAACTACATGGATTATGGTATCATAGCATGGGGATATGGAGGGAATGTGACTTAAGTTGACCTTTTCTCAGTATAGATTAGTAGACCTGATTATCTTGGGGGAAAGTAGCTTGGTGACCTTTTTGAAAATTGGATTTAACATGCTTAGCATTCAATTGTCTCAAGAAATTTATTTCAGTATCTATCAGGCAGAGTGATCTAATCAATGGTTAGTCAAGAAAGATGTTCTTATTCAGGCTTTTTTTTTTAAATAAAGAGTAGGAAGACAAAATAGTATTATAAAGAGATCATCGGGGACTGGGCTCATTCCTGCCTCTGGGAGTGAGAGTCTTGCTGAAAGATTTTGGATGGGTAGAAAGCCCTGGGTTCTCTCCCCCACCTTCCCTTCTTTAGTAACTTTCATGTGGTTCATAAATACAGGGATTGACTCTTTTCCTTTTTGTATTTGTTCTTTTCTGTTCTTTTTAGATGAGGGTTTATTGTAAATGGTCACGATTTTATATTTCAGAGTAGTGGGAGCAGGATTCCATGCTAGGATTTGCCAGATGTCAAGCACAGGTAAGGCAATAGCAGAGGCCTTGACCTAATGCATCAGTAGGAAGTGATGATAACTATATATTTGGAAATAATTTGGAAAAGAAACTGATGAGTGAATGCTTGAATGGGTAAACTGCTTTAAGTTTAAGTCCCTTATTTCCCAGGGACCAACTTGGTGTAGGGATGTTTGCCCTAAGCATTTGGGAGCCAATGTTTGCAATCTTATTATTGTTACACCTTCACAGTAAATAGCCCTTTATAAAAGTTGTTATTGCTTTTAAATTGAACTAGGAATCAGAAAGTTTGCATTCTAGCTTTGAGGCTGTTGTTAACTTTCTATGTGATCTTAAGCAGGTCATAACATCACAGAATCTCATTAATATTCGTGGATTTTAGCTTCTTCAACTATTTTGCTATCTTTTGGTTAAGGGCTCAAGATTATTGTTTTAGGGAAGAGCTTCCACCAATAAAATTCAACAGCTCTTAGGCAAATTATAGTCTTTTGAGAGTTACATCAATCATCAATCAACAAGCAATTTTGGACATGGACTGTTCCTATAAAAAGATGAGAATGTAACAGTTTAAGCTTTTAAGGACTGTAATAGGCCTGGTATTACTCAGACCTGTTTGGTAGTTCAGATTCAACATTAGAACAAAATGAGACACTCATAGATAGTTTATTGGTTATCAAAGGGACATTGCTTAGCCAGAGCTGGGAATAGATATTCAAGAAAAGGATATCAAAGGATATAGTAGTGGCTCAACTGGGTATAGCTTCCCTGCTTTTCTTTTGCCCATGTTGGTCCACCAGTCAGAAGCCTGAGGGAGAAATGGAAAACTCCTTACGTCCTCCAGTTTTTGTCCCTAGCTATTAGGAAGTTTTATCAACAGCCCAACTCACCCTTGAGCCAAATAAATATAACAGTAAAATACTTTTTAAGGAAAAGAATATTGCTTCTGCTGAAAAGAACAAGGAACTCAATTATGTTCTATTCAGAGTAACATGCACATTGATAGGTTGGAACAATATCCCATAGGGCCATGTCATATGCTCTGGATTTGCTTTTCCTAGGTTCCTATTCCATGAGGATTAGAAACTTAATTGATGCAAGGCACTAAGGCTTGAACTATTAACACTATTTCTGATAATCTAATATAAAATCTAGCCCACAAGGAGTAGGGAGTGCTTGATAACCAATTGCTGAGTCAGTAATGTATATTATCAGGAAAGTCACCATGGTTAATGCAGAGGCAGGGGAACTTTACCCAACTGAATTAATGCTGTATCCTTGTTAAATATCTTTGCCATGCTTTCACTAAGTAAATTTTCTTTTATTAGATCATGTATGAACATCTCATTTTGTTTCAATCCTGAATCTGGACCATCAACTTAAGTCAAGTATGGCCTCCAACTACTTCTAAGCAAATACAAAATAGATACCAAGATAAATACAAAATAATTTTTTTTGGGAAAAGTTAATACATGATGTGGAGGGAAATCAGGAAATTTCTCATTTCATAAGAGTAGAGACAATATATATATGTGTATATCTATATATCTATATATAGTATTTGAATCTCAGCAACTAGCACAATGCTTGTTATCCAACAGTTACTTAATAAATCCTTATTGATTGACATAGGAAGTTGAGATTGAACTGAGCTTTAAGGATATCCAAGGGATTTCAAGAAGCAGAGATGAGGAAATAAACTCAATTCAGTTCAATAAATATTTATTAAGCCCCTACTATGTGCCAGGAATGAGGATATAAATTTGGGGGAAAAAAGACAGTCTCTATCCTCAAGAAGCTTATAATACAATGAGAGAAAACAACACAAAAAAGGAAGCTGGAAATCAGAACAGCATGACCAACCAGAGCTGCTGTGGATGTAGAGGGAGCATCCACGTCCAGTTTCTTTCCTCCCTAATGGAAAGCTCTGGGTGGAGTTAAGTGTTCTCATTAGAGAGTAGAGGAGATCGAAAGAGTTGGGAGGTAAATATAATCCAGCCAAATTAAACAGCATTTCAAGGAAATTTCTGATTTATCCTGGGAGAAGCATCTTGGAACAGAAGTACAGAGGGTGGGGTGGGATAGTAGAGCATGAAGACACAGAAATGGGAGATAGAATGTCATGTACTAGGCTAAGTAAGGCAGTTTAGCTTGTTGTTGAAATCCTGTTTGACCCTCTGTAACCATGGGGTCTTCTTGATAAAGATACTGGAGTGGTTTACCATTTCCTTTTTGAGTTGATTAAGGCAAATTTTAAAATTCAAGTTCAAGGTGACATCCTCTTGACTTCGGGTCCATACATCTCACTGAACTATCTAGTTGCTATGAAGATGAATAATGTGGAAGAAGTCTAGAAAGGTAGACTGGAGCCACATTGCAAAGAGCTTCAAATGTCAAACAAAATAGTTTCTATTTTAGCCCAATGGCAATAAAGAACCTCTGGAACTTCTTCAGTAAAGTGATAGCACAGCAATATTAAGCAAAATTAAGCATATTGTTAGTAGAATTAATGGAATTAAAATATAACCAACAATATTAATATAATATAATAAACAGAATAATTATTCAGAATATTAGATAGCTTTACAGAATAGAGATTGGAGTGGGGATAAACCCGAATCAGGAAGACAAATTAGGAAGTTGTTCAATCATCCAGGACAAAGGTGATCAGGGCATTTCCTAAGATGGTCCTTGAAAGGGGGTATGTGAAAGATAGGCAGTCAAAACCAACAGAACTTGACCACTGGCTAGACAAGAAGGGAAGGTGAAGGAGAATGAGGAGATGAGGATGGCTTTAATGTTGAGAACCTATATAGTCAAAAGAACATTATCTTTTGGGAGCATAAATTTAGAGCTGGAAGGGACCACAGAGAACATCAAGTTTAATCTCCATTTACAGGTGGGGAAACTGAGGCACAGAGAGGTCTGAATAAAAGAAATGGGTTCAGAGTCATCAGGATGGGTTATGCGCATCCTTAGTAGGGGTTTGGCTTCAGATGGAGTCCTTCAAGGGCTGTAGGCAGCTCAGGTGAGGGGAATAATATGGAGAGCTGATGAATTGTCATATTTCTCCTTTCCTTTCAGGAAGTTAGACCAGGACACATGTGGAAGGAACACAATGTAATTATCTTTGCAGACACAAAAGGGACAGGCTAGGATAGTAGTACAGAATGGCATTTCTCTCTACTCCTTGCAATCTAGAGACTCCCAGGCAAAGAGACAGGTATGAAATAGATCTGAGGGGTGTGTATGTGTTTCCTTTAGACCCTGAGGTCTCTAGAAGGCAGGAAGGTGCAAGGCCAGTATGCAATGGAATCAAGTGCATTCCACTCCATTCCCTATCATTTATTAATTTATTATCCTTATTAAGCAATCACTGAATTCAAGGTCCTACAGGAACTTAACAAACCTGAGAAACTCACTATTTTTCCTTCTCAGAAGTCAGGTGATCAGAAGTCAGGTGATCAGAAGTCAGGTAAGCAGTTAAAGAAACCAAAAGGAAAATATGAGTCCTTATGGTTGGTAAATGTCTGTGTAATCAACCCAAAGGTCTCTGAATTTGCTACAAAGAATCTATTTGGTGGCTTTAAAATGTCTTTTTTTCCCTGAATATTTAAAGAACTTTTGTCAGTTTATAAACATTTGTTCCAAATAATCTAATCCTCTTGCCAATACTTTCTGGAAGTAACGAAGTAATAAATTCCTTATGGAATGTATTTAACCTTGTGATGGAACTACATACTTTAATGTTCAAATTTGGATTGTACAAAGTATTTTATTCAATTAAGAAGGATCAAAGGATCACAGATTTATAGGCTGAAAGGGCCATAAAGTCTATCTAATACAATACCTTCATTTTACAAATAAGGAAACTGAGTTCCAGAAAAGTTATGACTCAAGATTATGTAATAAGTGGCAGTATGGAAAATTTGAAATGATGTCTTTTGTCTACCTAAATACAAGATGTTGTCTATCACACCTTGGTTGCTACATTACTTTTGCAAACATCTCTTTTATTTTTCCCCTTCTCTCCTCTGATACCATCACTAACCTGGTGCTTATCATCTCACATCTGAACAACTGCAATGTCATTTTGTGGGTTTATCCACCACAAGTCTACGCCCGCTCCAATCCACTCTCCATTTATCCACTAAAGTGATCTTCCTAAAATGAAAATCTGACCATGTTACCCTTTCTTAAAGTTTATTTATTTTCAATACACATTGTTTTATGAATTAAGTTGGGAGAAGAAAAATCAGAGCAAAAGGAAAAAACCATGGGAGAGATAAAAAAAAAAAAAAAACAGAAAAAAGAAATGAACATAGCATGTGTTGATTTACATTCAGTCTCCTTAGTTCTTTTTCTGGATGTAGATGGCACTTTCTTTCCAAAGTCTATTGGAATTGTTTTCAATCACTAAACCACTGAGAGAAATCAAGTTTTTCATAGTTGATCCTTGCACATTTTTACTGTTATTATGTACAATACATTCCTGGTTCTGCTTGTTTCACTCAGCATCAGTTCATATACCACACCTTATTCAGCCATTCCCCAATTGAGGGGCATCTGCATTTTCCCATTCTTTGCCACTACAAAAAGAGGTGCTACAAACATTTTTGTTCATGTGGGTCCTTTCCCCTCCTTTAAGATTTCCTTGAGCATTCCACCCTTTACAAATCTGATTGGTTCTCTATTATCCCCAGGATCCCCAGGATCCCCAGGATCAAATACATAATTTGGCTTTAAAAATTTTTCCTAACTTGGCCTCTCTTACCTTTCTAGTCTTCTTACACCTTATTGTCCTATGTGTATTAATTATGCAATCAAGTGACATGGGTCTCATTGCTATTTCCTGAACATAAGACACCTCGTTTCTTGACTTGATATTTTCACAAGCTGTGAAAATCCTTGGTTTTCTGGATTTCCTGATTTCTTCAAATCTCAGCTTACGTGCCATTATCTGCAAGAAGTCGTTTCTGGTCTTCTTTTAAGGAATATCCTCAATTTATGGTATGTATATGTTGCTTGTGTGTAGTGGTTTGCCTGTTGTCTCCATAGTAAGACTGAAGTACTAGGGAATTACATATTTTTTCCTATCTTTGCATTCTCAGTGCTTAATACACAGTACTTAATAAATACTTATTGATTTGACTTCTCATGTCATAGCATCCAATATGTATTTAACTCAGGAGTTGTCTCCCAGTGATAAAAATTTCTTCATTGTATTCTTCTTTATTGCTCTATAGACAAAATGTCAATCTTTGTGTATATTATGTAAACAAATATGTTTTTATAAATTAATGTGCAATTAATTATGGGAAAAAAGAAAATCAAAGGCCTAAGCCTTTTATAACTAGCTGGGATAGTGAGACAATGGAGGAAAATAAATTCTAGTATTTGTGTTTTGCAGGGGAAGTGGCAAGGCAGAGAATATTTTGAATTTAACAAAAGAAGATGCTCAGGGACATAAGAATTGGTAAATTGACTCAGTGAGTAGTGGCAGAAGAAAGTAGATTTGAAGATAGGAATTTCTATGACTACACCAAGGTAATGTTTTTGTATGGATGGAGGTATGAATTTGAAGAAAGGCCACTGAACTAGACAAAAGGGATCCTCCTTCTTTACTGTCTTATTTCCTTAGTAAGAAAGTTGGGGTAAGAGAGAAAAAGATTGAAATAGAGAAAGATAGAAAAGGGGGAAGAAAAAAAGGAGGAGAGGAAAAAAGAAGAGGAGGAGGAAAAGACATAGGAGAAGAAGGCCAGAGAAGGACCACAGAAAGAAAGGACTGGTTCAAGGAGCCCAACTTTGGGTGTGTGCATAACATTACAGCTCACACCTGAAGTCACAATTATATTTTGATTTATCTTATATTGTCGAACCCAAAATACAACAAAACAATTCAACTTCTGAGCCATTACTTGGCTCCCACGGGCTCTTTCTAATTGATCGGTTGTCTTTTCCCCTCAGAGTCCATGTGGTTATTTGCCCATCATTTCTCTTACCTTGTATATAAGGTATTATGACTCACTTCCCTAAGGCAACTATTTTCTGTGAATTATTTTTGTAGGGATCCAACCTCTCACTGGAGTTATTCTGTAAATAGACAAAATGACTCATCTCTCAATTAGTTGGTATAGAAAGATTTTTTCTGCTAATTTGTATGTTTGCTAAACACTAAGGTTTTTTCAGCAAGACTGTTACCTGCTACAATTCTTAAAAATGAATACAAACACCACACCATTATTTGTTCTTGTCATAGCTTTTTTTTTGAGAGGAAGTCATGATTAGTGGGGAAGGATTTTTTCAGAGAATTTTACTTTGCTATGAGAATTTACATCTTTTCCATTTTCTTGGATTCCAAAGCATAAATCAATAAGCAGGTGTTTCTTGACCAAACATCAGTAAGTATTGGATAAAGCCTGTGGTATAATTTCTGATGGAATTGTACTCATGTACTAGAAAGGCCATACACTGACTATGCTGAACTTTCTGAAAAGGTCTCAGTGTCTCTGGCATGTTAATCAATATGTGATTAAAAAGTTCAGGGGACAGAATTCCTTGGTGATGATATGGATAAAAATTGCCTCCACAATGGCATGCTATAGTACTAGACATATTGATGCCTGTCAAAGCTTTTTTTTACCCTTGCTTTCTCTTGGAAAGGTTAGGAGTCAGTAAGGTGAATTTATGAGTTTCTCCTTGGGTAAATCTGACCTGCTACTATTGCAATGAAAAAGACACTTATCTTCCTGCTAGACTTCTTTCTCAACTAATGCTTTTATTCTTCAGGCACTAGAGGATCATCAAAATAAAACTTCTCAAGATCTATCATAGAGCAGTTCCTCTTGAAATATTTGCCAACTATTAATAACCAGAAGAAAGATTGTAGCAAAACACTAATAATAAGAGAAAAATCAATTAACTGAAATTTTATCTCAAAGTGGAAAACAAGACAAAAAATGAGAAAAATGAATATTGGAGGGATTATGGAAAGACAACATATATTTAGGCCATTTGTGGAGCTGTACATTACTTCAACCATTTATGGAAAGCAATTTGCAAGGAACCTAAGAAAGCAATTAAAATGATCATGTTTGTGGATCCAGAGATTTCAATGCTCTGCATATATTTCAAAAATGTCAGGGACAAAAAAGCCCTATATTCATCAAGACATACTTAGCAATACTTTTATAGCAACAAACAAATTAGATGCCCATTAATTAGGAAATATAGAGATTGTAGAATATGTACATATGAATGAAATATTATGATGCTGTGACAAAAAGAAATATTAAAAAAATCAGAAAAGCATGAGAGGACATATGATTTGATGCAAACCTAGGTTAGTATAACTATTAAAACAACATATCTAGTTTACATGAAAAAAAGCAATAATGAAAAAGGAAACTGGATGCTGTTTAATTATCTGAACAAACAACCTGAAGAAGAAATGAGAAAATGCTCTCCCTGTCTTCTTCAGAGGAGAGAGACCAGTTGGAAAGCTACATATATTATCAAATTTGATAGTTTGCTTTGCTGACCTGCTTTCTTGAAAAGTTTTTATTAAATAGAACACTTTATTGGATAGTGGAGAAATATAACATTCAAAGATGAAGGTAAAATAAAAAGATATCAACAATAATTTTAAAACCCCCAAACAACAAAGATTTCTTTAAACTTTTTGCACTAGCTCTATGGATGGTCAAGATATGCAGACGTTAAGATATATCCTGTGAGCTCTTGACAAAGCTTGAATTGATTTCAATTGATAACAATTCAGAGACAGTTATCATATCAGATGTATCAGAGCCATACTGTTGGACTCCATCTTTAATATCAACCACTTTATTAAGAAACTTTAACAGTGCAGACAGAAGCATATTTTTAAAACTTTATTTTTCTTGATTTTTTTACACATAGCTAATATGGAAATATGTTTTGCATGACTGCACATAGCTAATATGGAAATACGTTTTGCTTGACAGCACATGAATATAATCTACATGAAATGCTTTCTTTCTCAACAAGGCCAGATAGGAAGGATGGAGAGAGACAATTTAGAATTCAAAGTTTTTAAAAAATGAATGTTAAATTTTTAAATTTGTAATTGGAAATTGTAAATTCAAAAAAAGAAAGAAAAAGAAACCTTCACGTTTACTTGGATATATCTCAAATATAGGTACTTTAAAAATGACACAGTCTAAGTCTTTCTGTAGTTTGTAAAGACATTTTCCTCCATTGTTTTTCATATAATTATTGGAATAACACTTCTTACATGCCAAGCACTGTGCTAAGCAGTCTACCATTATTATTTTGTTTCTCAAAATAACCATGTGAGGTAGGTGCTATTATTATTTTCATTCAGAGGAGGAAATTGAGGCAAAAAAGAGATTAAGTGACTTGTCCCAGATCTACAGCAAAATTTTGAGGGTGGACTGAACTCAGGCCTACCTGATTCTATGCCCAATACTACCCAGCTATCCCTAGTCATTTGAGATCTGAAGAATGGCCTTAAATATGTTTTATAAAATTAAATAAAATTTTGTTTTTATAGCATCTAGATTTCTCACTGTACTCTTTTTCCTTTTCTAGAGAACCATCTGTTATAGTATAAAATTTTTAAAAAAAGAAAAAAGGAAGTAGAGAAAAAAATCCATAAAATTTGTCAATGCTTTAAAAAAATTGATATTATATGACACATCCATGGATATCCCCCTCCCAACTCCTATCTTTTATCCCCACACTTTTATAAAGAAGCAGGGGAAGATTCCCTTTCCCCTCATACCTCTTCTTTGGCTACACACATATTCTTTATAATTTTGCAACATTTAGTTTTGATTTGTTGGTATTATTGTTTTTTCATTTCCCTTGTTGTCATCATTTTATATATTCTTTTTCTGGCTCTACTTGCTTCACATTGCATTATTCTTTTAAGTGTTTCTATGCTTCTCATTTTCATAATTTCTTACAGTAAAACAATATTCTAAGACATTCATGTGCCACAGTTTGTTTAGCTCTTCTTCAATCTATTTTGGAACTTTCTTTTGATCAATGATCTCTTTTTGCTATAGGCCTGGAATTGGAATCTTTGGGTCTAAGAATTTCATTGTTACTTGTGCATGAGACCCAGTGAATCTAGAATACATGAATTTACAAACCACTGATGCTGTCAGTTTTTTGGGGAAAGACTGATCTCTATCTCTGGACACATCTCTGTTGTTTAGAATCATCTTCTGGTCAACAAACTCTATATTCTTTTTTCAAGAACATCTACCACTCAAGGGCACCTATCTATTCAAACTATAGCAATAGCAAAAGATAGTTCTGAATTTTTGGTTGTTCTCTACTACTATTATTATATCAAATTGTGATCAACTCTATCTCCCTAATCCTTTGCCTTTTCAAATGGAATAGCTTCGTCAGTTTTATTTCTCAGTAGGTTTTCTGTAGACTATTGTCTTGCAGTTTTTGAGAAAAGCAGAGGTCTTTTGCTTTAGTTTAGTGGTCCATGAAAGAGAAGCTGTTTCAGAGGCAGTTGAAGTTAAATTTTCCTGAATCAGAAATCAGTTCTCAAAGTTTTCTATTATTTTTAGCAATTGGACACAATTCAACTCTCATAATATCTAGCAAATATCCTTCATAGATTCTTGTGTCCTTTAAAAATTTTTTAGTTTTAATTTATGGAATAAAACAAGTATTTCTATAACATAGTACAATAAAAATGTGAACATGAAACTGCAAATCTGTAACAAACTTGCTATGCCTTTCAAATATACAACAAAATTATCATGTAAATTTCTTCTTTTTTCCTTCTCTTCCTGCCTCCATCTTAGAGATGACTATCATTAGACACAAATAGGTATATATACATAAAATTATTCTACTCTATTTATCAGTTCTTTCTCTGAATGTAGACAGAATTTTAAAAAATAAATTCTTTATAGTTAATTTGGTTTTTATAATAGACAAAATGACTTCTTTTGCTCATTCTTAAAACAATATTGTTTTTTTTTACTGTATACAATATTCTCTTGGTTCTGCTCATATAATCTTTATTATTTTATGCAAGTCTTTCCATGTCTTTCTAAAATCATTGAGCTCATCATTTTTTATATTACAGTAGTATTCCATTCCAATCATACAGCATTCTCCAATTTATTTCATATTCATATTCAAAATTATAATTGCTATTGTGAATCTCTCCCACTTTATTTTTATTCACTATCTTCTTTCTTAGTCTCTCTTTTCACCCTCTTCCTATTATCTTTTCTCTTTTGCTCTTATTTCCTTGTTTTACTCTTTCTTTTAGAAATCATTCCCTTATCTATATACTCCACCATCCTAATTTTAATTAATATGCCTTTCTAAAATTTTCCTCTTTCTTATCCCTCAGTTTTCTCACCTCTCTAGAAGCTCAGATATAACTGTTGTCTCCTATTCAAACTAGATAAGAGTAAATTTCCAAAATTACCAGCTTTCAACCCATCTTCTTTCTGTATTAGTTCTTCTTTTATGCCCCATCTTTATGAGCTAATTTCTCCTTTTTATACCCAATTTTGTTTTTTAGAATTATCTCATTATACAAAACTTAACTTCAACATTACCTTAGTAATGATAACATTTATTAAGAGCATTATTAGTAATAAAATAATGATAATTGCTAATCATATACATAAGCAAACAGTTTGATCTTAATGAGTACTTTATAAATAGTTTTTAATGATTTCCTTATATTTCTTCTGGATCTTTAACATTGAATTTTCTATTGAGTTCTATTTTTTTTTTTTTTGTTATAAATACTTGACTTTCAGTTCATCAAATATTCTTTTATTTAAAAAATTCAGAATTATTCACAATTTTACTGGATAAGTTATTTTCAGATGCAACAGTAGCTTCTTTGCTCCTCAAAATATAATGTTCCATATATAGTGAGGAAAAACCAAAAACAAAAAAAAAAGAATCTGACCATAGAAAGTTACAGTTACAGGGAAATTTAAGACACAACCTCACAAGAGGATAACAGTCAAAATACCTATGGGCAAAACCCCAAAGAAAAGCAGGAAAAGTTTTTAAGCCCAGAAAGAACTCAAAAAAGAGCTTTTTTAAAAAACCCTAAAAATCATATAAGATAATTATAAAAAAAGGGTAAACACCTTAGGAAAAGAAAAGAATTGCTTAAAAAAGACCACATGGAAAAGACAATACAAAAATACACTAAAGAAAACAACTCCTTCAAAAATACAATTGGCCAAAAAGAAAAGAAAATACAAAAATTAATTGAAAAAAACAATTCCTTAAAAGTTAGAATGGAGAAAGTGGAAGATAATGACTATGAGATATCAAGAATCAATCAAATAAATTCAAAAGATCCAGGAGAGACAGTATAAAATCATTAGTTTACCCGACAGCCATAATCAAAAGGAGACCTTGGACATCATCTTTTAGGAAAATATCAAGGAAAACTGCTGTGATATTCTGGATTCAGAAGGAAAAATAATCCTTGAAAGAATCCACTAAACACCTCCTTAAATAGATCCCCAAATAAAAATACCAAGCAACATTAAAGCTAAATTTTAGAACTATCAGATTAACAAAAAAATACTTCAAGTGGTCAGAAAGAAACAATTTAAAAATTGGGGAGCCACAATCAGGATTACATAGGACTTAGTAACTGCAACATTAAAAGATCAGAAGTCATGAAACATAATATTCTGGAAGCCAAGGAGCTAGGACTACAACCAAGAATCTGGTGAAATTAAGAATAATATTTCAAAGTGAAAAAAATGGTTTTTTAATGAAATAAGTGGATTTCAAGATTTCATAAGGAGAAGACCAGCATTAAACCAAAAAATGATCTCCAATATCAAGACCCAAGAGAAGCATAAACATGTAAAAATGGAAAAGAAAACACAAGGGATTTAATAGGAAGATGATACTTGTAATTCTTAAAAATTGTGCTGTTAATAGTACAGATAGAACATGCATAGACAGAGAGTACAAATATAAGGTGAAATTGATGAAATGACCCTTAAAGAAGAAGGAATGAGAAAGTAGAACACACTGAATGCAGAAGTAAGGGTGGGATAGAATGGGGGAAATTATTTCATGATGACAGGAGGATGATGGGCATTGCTTGAAACTTACTCTCATCATTATTGGCTCAAAGAGGGAATAATATATACAATCAGTTGAATATAGAAATCTATCCTACTTGATAAAGTAGGAAGGGAAGAAAATAAGTAAACTGACAGAATGGAGGGCAGATCAGGGGAGGTGGTAGACAGAAGCAAAATAATGGTGAAAAGGAGAGGATTGAAAGATGAAAGAGCACAAACAGGAGAAGAATAAGATGGAAGAAACTACTAAGCATAGTTAGTAATCATAACTGTGAAGGTGAAGGGAATGAATTGTCCCATGAAATGGAAGCAGATAGCAGAGATGATCAAAAACCAGAATCCTGTAATATTTTGTTTACATGGAGTTGATAAAGACCCAGAATCTTAAAATATGTCATTTACAAGTAACACCCTTGAAGCAGAGAGACATATACCAAGTCAAGGTAAGGGGCTGGATCAGAATATATTATGTAAAGTAAAAAAGTAATAGACATAAAAAGCAGGGGTAGCAATCCTGATCTCAACCAAATAAAAGCAAAAATAAAACTAATTAAATGAGATAAGGAAGGAAACTACATCTTGCTAAAAGGTATCATAGACAATGAAAAAAATATTAATAGTAAACATATATGCACCAAATTCTTAAAGAAGTTAAGTGTTTTAGGT
This sequence comes from Antechinus flavipes, assembly GCF_016432865.1. Lineage (NCBI taxonomy): Eukaryota > Metazoa > Chordata > Mammalia > Dasyuromorphia > Dasyuridae > Antechinus > Antechinus flavipes. Next base: position 337,424,158 of record NC_067399.1, read on the forward strand.
ATTATGAAATATAAAATAGATAATTTCAATTATATCAAAATAAAAACTTTTGTACTAAGAAAACCAATGCAACTAAGATTAGAAGGAAAGGAGAAATCTGGGAAACAATTTTTATAGCAAGTGTCTCTGATAAAGAATTCATTTCTCAAATATATAGAGAACTGAGTCAAGTTTATAAGAATACAAGTCATTCCCCAATTGAGAAATAGTCAAAGAATATGAACAGATAGCTTTCAGATAAAGAAATCAAAGGGCCTATGAAGAAGGATTCTAAATCATTTTTAATTAAAGAAAGGCAAATTAAAACAACTCTGAGTTACCATCTTATACTTATCATACTGAACAATATGACAAAAAAGGAAAATGATAAATGTTGGGGAAGATATAGGAAAATTGGTGCACTAATGAATTATTAGTGGAGTTGGGAAATGATTCAACTATTCTGGAGAGCAATTTGTATGTCCAAGGGACAATCAAACTATGAATACCCTTTGGTCTAATAATACCACTACTAGATTTGTAGCCTATGTCCTCATAGGGAAAGAATCTAGATGTGCAAAAATATTCACAACAGCATTTTTCATGGTGGCAAAATATTGGATATTAAGTTAATGCCCATCAATTGGTGAATGGCTGAACAAGCTGTATTATATGGATGTACTGGAATCCTGTTGTGCAATAAGAAATGATGAACAGGGAGAGTTCAGAAAACCTGGAAAGGAACTGATAGAGCAGAACCAGGAAAACATTGTACACAGGATCAGCAGTAGTGTGTGATGATCAATTATAAATGATTCAATTCTTTTCAGCAACATAATGATCCACATCAAGTACAAAAGGACTCACAAAGAAAAATGCTATCCACATACAAATAAAGAACTGATAAGTTCTGAATGCAAATCAAGACATTTTTCCCCACTTTATTCATTCTCCTGCTTTTTTTTCCTGGTTTTGATCTTTCTTCTTTAACAACTGTAGTTAATGTGGAAGCATATTTTACATGATAACACATGAATAACATTAAATTGCTTACCATTTTCAGAAGAAGGGAGGGAAGGAAGAAGGGAAGAAGAAAGTTTCAAAACTCAAAATTTTATGAAAGTGAATGCTAAAATTGTTTTGACATAATTAAGAAAAATACTATTAAAATTATTCAAATAATTTATTATAATAGTGAATCTAGATTTTTTTGACTATAACTTTCAGGTAGTCCAAAAATTCTTATATTGTCTCTCCTTAATCTATTTTTCCAATCAGTTGTTTTTGAGATGTTTCAGATTATCTTCCATTTTTTCTAATTTTATTATATCTTGGTATTTTATAACATCATTTGATTCCACTTTCTTAGCTCTAGTTTTCAAGAACTTATTTTCTTTTTTTAAGATTTTGTTTCTCCTTTTATAACTGGTTATCTTTCTTTTCATAATTTTCTTGGATTGCTTTGACTTTTTCCTAATTTTTCCTCATTTTCTTATTTGATTTAGAAATATTTTTATTTTCTTCCTTAAAATTTTGTATCTCTTTTTCTAATTGGTTAACTATTCATGATTTTTTGGAATTGCTTTATTTTTTGTGCATTTTTCCTAATTTTCTCTTATTTGATTTTTGAATTTCTTTTAAAGTCTTTTCAAAATTTCTTTTTGGGCTTTTGCCCATTTGGCATAATATTTTAGTAGTAGAGTAGTTTTTTTTAACCTCATTCCTCTGAATATGAACTTAGATCCTCTTTTACACCAAAATAACTATCAATGGTCTGATTTTTTTTTTTTTTTTTTTTGCTTGTTCATTTATATTTTGGATTTGTCTTATTTTCTTTTTAGCAGCTTGGTATTATTATTATCAAGCTTTAATTTCCATTTGTGGGTAACTCTCCAGAAGCTCAAATTCAGGAACTCTTCTTTCCCTAAGATCCAGCCATGCTGCCATGGAAATGCTCTTCCTCGCTGCATTAGCACACTCACTAGGCTTGTGCTCACTCTTCTTCACCAAAGCCAAGTTGGAGATTATATCATTAGGCCTAACTTTTGGAAACAGCAGGAGGTCCTTCAGATCCCTCTTGGGATCTGCTATTCTTTAGATGAAAGTTGGTGAGCTAAAAGTTAGATGAAAGTTTCTGTGGCTGTGAAGCCATGGGGCTTCAGGAGAGTCACCCTTTAAATGTTTACACTTCACTCAACCAAAACTCAGTCCCAGGAGTCTTCTATGATCCTCCCAAGATGTCTTAGGACAACTGCTTTACCCCTTCATTTTTGCTTCCTCATGTTTGTTTTTGGTAGTTTTTCTGTCTGTAGAGGAAATCTGGAGAGCTTGGAAATTTCTGATCTACTTTTCCATGTTTTTAAAATGCATCCTTGTGTTCTTACAACACACACACACACACACACACACACACACATTTTATCTGCCTCTAAGATTTTGTCTTTCTAGAAATTGCAAGCATTACTGATCTATTATTTCAGGATTTTTGGTTCAGGCTCTGAACATATGCATGTGGTCTCTTTGGTGGTTTATACCAAATTTTTCCCCTAAATCAGTAAGTACCCTAGTATTACAGCCTCATGGACCATCCAAGTTTCTTCTGATTCTTCCCAGAGAAATTTTAGAAATTTCCTAGCTTTCAATATTTACATCCTTGTGAGGGAGGCCATTTAGAGTCAGGATTCTGTGGAGTTAAAATTGTCTTTTCTTGATTTAAGCAAGCCCCTCAGTTTTTCTACTGGAATATATTCTCTGCCCATAAGGGCTTTAATTTTTTTTTATTTTTAAATTAATTATTCCTTCTTGGTGGGAAAAGAGCAGGATACTAGAATGACAAGATCTGCTTATTAATTTCTAGGCCCCATCACCTACTGTCACTGTATCAGGAAATCTTGAGTGATCAGCTGCATCTGGTAATTCACAAAAAATAGACTGAGTGTGTCCTCTAGTCTCTCCCTGCTATTAATCACTGTTCAGTTTTCCAATTTTTTTGCAGCTCTTTTCAATGATCTCACGCAGTTTTTATTTTCACACTTGGGGTCTACTTCTAGGATCAAGAGAGATAGCCATTATATTAAAAAACTTCCCCAGCAGTGTGGCCTTCATTTTATTCAAATATTCTAGATTTGCATTTAAGAAACCAGTAATACACCAAATACACAGAAGCATCCAGTAAAGTATCAGGCAAATGCAATTAAAATAAAATAGTTTTATAAAGCAACAAAAAAACCATGTTGATATGAATAAATATAACATACAAACAATTGACATATGAATAGGCAAATACTGTCACTGTCACTAACCTTTTGGAATCTGTTTCCTTATTTTTAAATTGAATATATTAGTAGCACAGATTTATTTTGAAGATCAAATAAAATAACTTATAGGAAGTGCTTTGTAAACTTTGAATGCTACTTTATGGTAGAAGTAGTAGAAATAGTAGTAGTAGTAGTGATGGTGGTAGTGGTGGTGGTGGTGGTAGTAATAGTAATAATCCCCCCAAAAGAAATTCTCATAGAAAAGCAATAAATAAGAAAAATCAAAAATTGGGATTCAGGGAAAAAACCAATTTTTGTGAATGAATAAGACATTCAAAATGTATATAACAAAAGGAAAAGGGGGGGGAACCAAAGATAGCTTTCCAAGAGGGAAAAGAGTTGAAATTACATTTAGCTCAAAATTACAAATCATCGAAAATTTTTTTTTCAAGGAGACTGTCCTCTTAAGATTCCAGAGACCATAGATTTTTCTGAGGATGAAAATCTCTTCCTGAGCATTTTAATTATCTCCAGCTGGAGAAATGTTTGTGAGGGAAGGATATTAGCTTTGTCTGAGATTCTTTTCTAGGTTCCTAAGCCTTAATCAATTGGGAGAAAGTACCTCAAGGTCCAAGGGTGGAATGGTGCCTTTCCTTCCCTTACCAACTAATAAGTGTTTTTAGAAGTTGCTAGTTCAGATGCTCTAGAAAAAAAATCTCTCTTGCTCCAATTTCTGAGAAATCAGCTTGCACATCTAGATTTGTGACTCAGCTCTTGTCCTTTCTGGGCTGCTGCTGGAAGTATGCCTGAAAATATCTGTTTGAGCACAGGGAATGATTATTTTCTATGGCAGGCATGGTCCAGAGTATTCACTATTATATCTCTTCTCTCTCTTAACCCCCCCCCCCCAACTTGCAGTAGGGAGTTGTTTAAAGACAAAGGAATCTAAAACTTTAAATTTTTGGAGAGGTGGGTGGGGCAGGAGCTTTTAGCTTTCCTATCATTCCTTCAGTTCCTCACCAATAATTTCCTAGAAAAAAATAAAACTTACCAATATATCAATAATGCCTGTTAGTATATACAACTGAAGAAGGGAAGAGAGGTTTTCTAATTTAGTTCAAAACCTTGGTCAAATTTGGGCATTATAATTTTATAATATTCAATTTCATTTTATTTTTCTATTGACATTGTTTTAGTCAGTGGAGCCATATTGAACCAGTTCTCCTGAGCTGGTTGTTAAATTTTCAGAGTGAGCATTTATCCCTCAGAACTTGGCAAATGTTACAAATTAGGGTTTAATATATTGTCTTGATTGTCAAGGCTTGTGAAAGTGATGGAGAAAATGTTAGTAATATTGATTCAATTTAAAAGTGCTTTTAGTAAGATTTTCAAATATGCCTCAGAGAATTAATTATTAAACATTTACCAGCACAACTCTGGTTGTAATTCTAAAACAACTTTCTTGATTCTGTTTACTTCATTCTGAGTTAGTTTAAATAATTTTTCCTATGCTTTTCTGAATCACACTGAATTTATTAAATACCAAATACTGTGTAAACCATGCCTACCACTAAGACTGCCATTTGGTTCATCTGCTGAAAGATTTGTAAACCAAGGAATTGAGTTAGGATTATGGCATATGCTTCCTACTCATGACACTTAACATTTTCATTGTTGTACACTGTCCTTGGCAAATATGAGATTGTTAGCTATCTGTTACTACAAATCAAGGCTTGATTTGTGATTTTGATGATTGTTTAGACTTTAAAAAGTGATAGAAAAATCTTAATAATGAAAACTAAATTATCTTTAAGTACCACCTAGAGATCCTTTTAAATTTCTTAGCTTCCTAGGCACAGTTGGTTCACTTCTTTCATTGTGGGGCAAACTACCTTGGAAGAGAATTGTTATATAAGAGAAAGTAATTAGTGCAATGAACAAAAGATTTTCATTTGCTTTTTTCTGTCCTTTCCAGTCAAAAAGCCTGTGGTAAGTGCAAGAAAAGTCAGACTTGGCAAATTACCTGTCCTAGCCCTTTCTGTCTGGAAGAGTACTTACAGTTCTAAATATAAGTGGAAAAACTACAGGAAGACAGAAAAGCCAATGTAATCCCAAAAGACTGACATCAGAAGTTTTAGGGTCTTCAACTTTGTCCAGTAACACACTGACAAAGGGATGAAGAAGCAAAACCAACAGTAAGAAAATTATGTTTGTCAGTATTTAGTTCCTAAAAAATGCAAAGAAGTTGATGCTTTCAAAATATCTCCAGGAAATGCACATTGTTAAAATAGCAGTACAATAGTTAACATATATTTCTCAAACAGGTCATTTTAAATTTCTATTTTGTGCTTGACATACTGTTTGATGGAAAGAATTTTATGCTTGTTTCCTTGACTCATGAACATGACTGCAATCAAGTTTATTGTAAATATCAATTCCTAGTAATTCCTATTGCAATCTTTCATCAGATGTCTCTCAGAACATTTGGCAAACCCTTGGTGATTAATTCTCACAACAATCTTTCCGGTTGAATTGCCCTCCTTATTTCATAAATAGTAAATAGAGGATATGACTTTCTTGGGGGGTATTTATGAAAACAGAATTTAACTGCTTGAATATTGGATTTCCCAGATAGTGAGCTAGCAAGAAACAGAGATTGATATAGATAGATTATGGATAGATAGAGCATTTATAGAGTGCTTATTGTTCGTCATCTTGAGAAATATGAATTTACTTTGTCACAAGAGCTCTTTAAGTGTCAGACAATTCTCTCTAAGGAATTTGTGTGCAGAGGGATTGTGTAGCCTAAGTCTGGATGGATGTTTCTATAACCACTGTCTTTATGATATTTAGTAAATACATTTTTTGTTGCATGTGCCAAAATTGTGGCAGCCCTGTTTGTAGTGGCTAGAAACTGGAAATTGAATGGGTGCCCATCAATTGGAGAATGGTTGAGTAAATTATGGTATATGAATGTTATGGAATATTATTGTTCTGTAAGAAATGACCAGCAGGATGAATACAGAGAGGCTTGGAGAGACTTACATGAACTGATGCTAAGTGAAATGAGCAGAACCAGGAGATCATTATATACCTCAACAATGATACTGTTTGAGGATGTATTCTGATGGAAGTGGATTTCTTTGACAAAGAGACCTAACTCAGTTTCAATTGATCAAGGATAGACAGAAGCAGCTACACCCAAAGAAAGAACACTGGGAAATGAATGTGAACTATTTGTATTTTTGTTTTTCTTCCCGGGTTATTTTTGCCTTCTGAATCCAATTCTCCCTGTGCAACAAGAGAACTGCTTGGTTCTGCAAACATATATTGTATCTAGGAAATACTGCAACATATCTAACATATATAAGACTTCTTGCCATCTAGGGGAGGGGGTGGAGGGAGGGAGGGGAAAAATCGGAACAGAAGTGAGTGCAAGGGATAATGTTGTAAAAAAAATTACCCTGGCATGGGTTCTGTCAATTAAAAGTTATTATAAAATAAAAGAAAAAAAGAAAAAGAAAAAAAAATACACTTTTTGTGACAGCTCATTGATGTTAAATGGATGATTACAATTGAGAAGCATAGCAGCTGAGGGCTAATAAGTGACAATTTAAAAAACCCTAATCATTTGGGACTAACCTTATAATTTTGTAGGGGAGAAAAATTAATCAGCCTTCTGGTGATATAACCTGCTTGTTGGGATTAGTTGGGAAGGTGAATCCAGAGGGAATGTTAGATAAAGGATAGTTCACAAGGATAGTGAAAAATAGAAGGATATGTTCAGAAATGAAAATGATATCTATATGTCTATATCTAGATATATGTAGATATAGATATCCTTGATTTTAAAAATTCTGTTTTGATTTCAAAGATACCAACTTTTTTTAGTGAGAATATAAAATAATTATAAGGCAGACCATAAATGGTGAAGTCTAAAACATTACAAGCATTACAGGATTCTTCTATTCCATGTGCTTGCTTCATGAATTCCTATCAATTAGAATGCAGATTTAGCAGCTAATTCAAGAGGATACTCTAACTTTACATTGAAAAAATGAAATGTGTATACTGGCAAGAGCAAAAAACAAAACAAAACAAGGGGGGAGGGACAAAAACAAAAAGACAAGAAAACCTTTGATGGTTTTCTTTGATGAAAAGTCAGGCTACCTTAAAAGCCTGAATAATTTCTTTTTGTTAAACAATAGTTTTTTATTTTCAAAAGACATGCAAAAATAGTTTTTTTCAACATTCACCCTTGCAAAAGCTTGTGTTCCAATTTTTTCTTCCCCCATCTCCCTCTCCTAGACAGCAAACAATGCAATATATGTTAAACATGTGTAATTCTTCTACATGTTTCCACAATTATCATGCTGTACATCAAAAAGGAAAAAAAATGAGAATAAAACACAAGCAAACAACAAAAAAGTGAAAATATTATATTGTGATCCACATTCAGTGCCAATAGTCCACTCCCTGGATGGACTCTTTCCATCACAAATCTTTTGGAATTGGCCTGATGGACCTCATTGTTGTAAAGAGGCACATCCATCAGAGTTAATCATCACAAAATTTTGTTGCTGTGTATAATGTTTTTTAGTTCTATTCACTTCACTTAACATCAGTTTCTGTAAGTCTCTCCAGGTTTCTCTGGAATCATCCTGCTGATCATTTCCTATAGAACAATAATATACCATTACAGTCATATACCATGACTTATTTCCATTTCCTTGCCATTATAAAAAGGGACTGCTCCAAACATTTTTGCACATGGGGGTCCCTTTCTCGGTTTTATGATCTCTTTGGGATACAGACCTAGTAGTGACATTGCTGAATCAAGGGGTATGCACAATTTGATAGCTCTTAGGGAATAGTTCCAAATTGCTCTCCAGAAGTTCACAACTCCACTAACCATGAATCAGTGTCCCAGTTTTCCCACATCCCCTTCAATATTTATCATTATCTTTTCCTATCATCTTAGCCAATCTGAGAGTTGTGTACCTCACAAATATCTTAATTTGTATTTCTCCAATTAATATCATTCTCATTTCTTTTCCCACTTTTTTCTACTGCTCTCATTTGATTTTTAAAATCTTTTTAAAGCTCTTCCAATAATTATTAAATAAAAAATTTAAAAAAAAATAAAGCTCTTCCAAGAATTCATGCTTTTTAACATGACTTTGTAGTTTTTTAAACATTATTATCTTGTAATTTAGTGTTTTCACTAGAAATGGTTTTAATTTCTTTGTTTGAAAATTGTTCATATCCTTTGACCATTTATCAACTGGAGAATGAATGTCTGAATAATTTAAACATTTTATCAGTGTTTCCTTTTTTTGATTTGTTTTAAAATTTAATTTGTTTAATAATCTCCACTCAGGATTATTTACAGGAGAAGTGTGCTGTTTCTTTTTTCAGCTGTGTTTTCTTGTAATTGGTCACAAACTTTCTTTTTTATTGCTCTGACAATTGATTTTGAATGAAAAATGCATGAAAAGGTTTCCATTTTGATAAAGAGCAAGAGGAAGAGGAGAATTAACTTAAGAAAGAAATTTTTTTGAAAATTGTGTGCCTTTTTAGGGTCACTTAAGACAAAAATATTTGTTAAATGCTTACTATGTTTCAAGCTGGGGGGCTAGGAGCAGTGGATAGAGCACAAATCCTGGTGTCATGAAGGTCTAAGTTAAAATCCAACCTAAGATACTTACTATTTGTGTGACTTTGGTCAAGCCATTTAACCCATATTTACTTCAATTGCTCATTTGTAAAAATGGGGACACTGGAGAAAGAAATGGCAAACTACTCCAGTTTCTTTGCCAAGTAAACTCCATGGATAAAATCCATGGGGTCAGGTAGAGTTGGACTGTGGTATCATTCTTTATATCTAAATAATGCATCCATTTTGACCTTATATTGACATATAGTGTGAGATACTGTTTTATATCTAATTTGTGCCCTATTGTTTTTCATTTTTCCAGTTTCCCAGTATCAAATGGTGAGGTCTTATTCCAAAATCTGGGGACTTTATCTGGGGAGTTTATCAAACACTAGGTTATTCTTGGTCATTGACTATTGTGTTTTGTGTAACAAATCTATTCTGAACAACAGCAACAGCAGCAACAATCAAACAACCATAACTATGATAATGTTCCAAGCATTGTGCTAAGCACTAGACATGCAATAAGAAAAAAAAGCACAGAAAACAGTTTTTGTCCTCAAAGTGCTCATAGTGTAATGGGGGAAACATTTAATGAATTATGTACAAACAAAATACATACAGGATAATTTGGGGATGATCTCAGAGGGAAGGCACTAAGATTAAGGAGAACTGGGAAAGACTTCTTTTTATTAATTAATTTAAATATGTGCAATTCTTTTAAATATATTTCCATATTTGTCATGTTGTGCAAGAAAAATGGGATCAAAAATGGGAAACATCACAAGAAAGAAAAAAAAACCAAGCAAACAACATAAAAAGGTGAAAATACTATTCTTTGATCCACATTTATCTTTCTGAATGCAGATGGCACTTTCCATCATATATCTATTGGAATTGCCTTGAATCACTTCAGTGTTGAAAAGAGCCAAGTCCATCACATAATTTTGTTGTTACTATATACAATGTTCTCTTGGCTCTGCTTATTTCACTTAGCATTAGTTCATGTAAGTCTTTCTAGGCTTTTCTGAAATGAGCCAGCTCATCATTTCTTATAGTACAATAATATTCCCTTACATTAATATACCATAATTTATTTAGTAATTCTCCAACTTCTTTTTTTAAAAAAATTACTTAATTGATCATGTTCCAAAGGAGGAAAACCCATGAAAAAAATACTGAATGTATGCTACAATCTACACTGACTCATTGACTTTCTCCTTTGGAATTGTCTTTGATCATTGAACTGCTGAAAATAGTTAAATCACCTAGAGCTGTCCACTGTACAGTACTACTGTTACCACATACAATGTTTGTTTGGTTCTGCTCATTTCACTTTGCATCAGTTTATATAAGTCCAGGTTTTTTCATAAAAAATAATGCTATGCATATTTTTGCGTATGTTGATCCTTTCCCCTATTTTATGATCTCTTTGAGATTCCTGTCTAACTGTGGTATTGCTGGGTGAAAGAGTATGCACAGTTTATTTGCCCTTTGGGCATAATTGATTGCTTTGAAGAATGGTTGCATCAGTTCACAATTCTATCCATTAGAATCTCAATTTTTCAATATCCTCTCCAAAATGTATCATTTTCTTTTTTGTCATATTGGCCTATGTGATAGGTATGTGAGGTGATATCTCAGAATTGTCTTGATTTTTATTTCTCTAATCAAAAGTGATTTAAAGCATTTTTTGTGACTATAGCTTTGATTTCTTTTTCTGAAAACTACCTGTTCATATCCTTCAGCAATTTACCAACTGGGGAATGGTTTGTATTTTTGTGAATCTGACTTAGTTCTTTATATATTTGAGAAACGAGACCTTTTATCAGAAATACTGTAAAGATTGTTTTCCAGCTTTCTGCTTTCCTTCTGATCTTGGCTGCATTGCTTTTGTTTATCCAAAAGTTTTTAAATTTAATATAGTCAAAATGGTCTATTTTGAATTTTGTAATGCTCTCTATTTCTTTTTTGGTCATGAATTTTCCCCCTCTCAGAGATTTGACAGGCAAACAATTCCTTCTTCTTTTAATTTGCTTATAGTGAGACCCTTTACATCTAAATCATGTGTTTGATCTTATATTGATTATAGTATGAATTGTTGATTTATACCTAGTTTGTACTTTATAATTTTCTAGCTTATCCAGTAGTATTTGTCAAATAACAAGGTCTTATTCCAAAAGTTGGGGGCTTTGAGTTTATCAAACACTAGGTTACTTTGGTCATTGACTATTGTGTCTAGTGTAGCAAATCTATTACACTGATCTACCACTCTCTTAGTACTGGATAGTTTTGATGATTACTTCTTTATAATGTAGTTGCTAGGTGACCTTCCTTTGTGTTTTTTCATTAATTAGCTTTGATATTCTGATCTTTTGTTTTTCCATATGAATTTTGTTATTTTTTTTCTAGCTCTAGATAGCTTTTTTGAGTATTTGATTTGCATGGTTCTGAATAAGTAAATCAGAATAGACATAATGGTCATTTTTATTATATGAGTTTGGCCTACTCATGAGTAATTGATATTTTCCCATTTGTTTAGATCTGAGTTTGTGAGAAAAGTATTTTGTATCTGTGTTTATATAGTTCTTGGGTTTGTCTTGGCAGGAAGACTCCTAAATATTTTATATTGATTTTGGTTATTTTGGATGAAATTTCTCTTTCTATCTCTGACTTCTAGGTTTTGCTTGCCATATAAAGAAATGCTGATGATTTCTGTGGGTTTATCCTATATTCTGAGACCTTGCTAAAGTTGTTAATTATTTCAAGTAATTTTTAAATTGATGCTCTAAGGTTCCTTAAATATATCATCACATTGTCTGTAAATAAGAATAGTTTAGTTTCTTCTTTGTTTATTCTAGTGCCTTCAATTTCTTTTTCTTTTATTTTTTGCTATTGCTAACATTTCTAGTACTAAACTGAATAACAGTAATGTACTGGTGACCTAGTTGTACTGATGACTTTGTTGTTACAAAATAGGAGTCATCATTACAAGACAGCCAATATTTAGTTTACATAATTATGATATTCATGACACATTTGGGAGACTATTTTTTGAAAGTGAGATTCATACAGGGAAGGAAAAGACTATGAACACTCTTCCATATTTCATTCTCTGCTTTTCAGTTGTAGCATCCTTCCTACTTCCCCTGACTCATTCTATCTTTCATATTGGTGGGCAATGTCTCTAGACACTGTCTGATGACTTCTTTCCCCAGGGTTCTACAGATAACTTTTAAAGGCTGAGGTATTCTACTGCTTTTGTTCATGGGCTCTCATCAGATATACTCCTCCAATATCAATAATGCAATTAGCATAAATTAATTTATACAGAAATTATTTACTGAGAAAGCCTAATAAGAACAGAAATTACAAAAACAATTCCCCAAATTGGGAGGTCTGCCTTTTTTTTTTTGAGGTGATAAATTTGAATACCAATGAGTGACATGGATTTTCCTATTTCATAGAATTTTGCATTGCAAAAAAAATTTCAAGGAAGAAATCAACTCAGTGTTTTAAATGATGCATGCTAACTTGCTTTGTATATACTCATAAAGGCTTTTGAGAAGAGAACGTAATAACAAAAGTTATAATGACCCCAGGGTCAGCTCAAGCTTAAATTAGAAAGTAAGGTACCCATGCAGAGGGAGACCCTCTGGCACTAGATGTCCTTAAGTTTGGAATACATTCTGTAATGAATGAAAAAGGTAAGCAAATAGGAAGTAGCAGCAGGACTGTGTTGTAGTGATATTTTAGGTTATATTAGTTAATCTAAATTTAGAGTGTTAGCAGTTTTATAATTTCTCCCAGTTCTGAATGAATGTATTCTATATGAATAAGAAGAAGGAGGTAGGTAATGGGAATAATGAAATTAAGGTTTGTTAAAATGTTATGGTAAATATGATGAAGGAGTAAGAGATTTGAATAGACATTTTGTAGAGCTAGAAGTATTTCACCAATGGGTCAAGATTAGGAAGGGAGGAGTGTATAGCCAGAGGAGGTATGATAATACTAAGGGATGGAAGAAATGGTAGTCATGATGAAAATAAAAAGTAGGAAGAGTGAGGTATAGAGACATATTAAAAGGTAAAATACTGTGACAAGATGAAGTAATTTCAGATTTCTTGAGCATGAAAGCAGAACTCTTGTGATTGACGGTAATGTCAGGGATATTTATATATGAGTGTATCAGAGATGAAGCATAAGAGGTGTTGTTGTAAGTTGAATAAATTGAGGAATTGGAATTAGAATATACGAGGAACCATAACCATGTGCATTCAAGACCCCTAAAGTAGGGAAGGAAGTTAGGGGTGGTAAGAGAAAGGTTGTGACCAGGCAATGAAATCAGTAAGAAAAGAAGATATAAACAGTTATCAGATTATAGACTTGTTGATAAATTTGGATTGAAAGTTCCTCAAAGGAGAAGATGTGGCTAAGTGATGAGAGAAAAAGTCTAAAAGTGGCAATGGAGAGCTAGAAGCATTTCAAGAGTGAATGGATTTGGGGGGATAGTGGGTATAAATAAAAGTGCAATTGGTACTGGAGATTGTGGCAAAGAAATCATTGTCATTAGTGCAAAACCAATGCTAAGATAAAAGGAAAACCATTAAGTGGGTAAAATTAGGTATCTATAACCTTATAACAAAGGATTAGAGATTTACATAGAGAGAATTAATAAAAATATCTAGGAACAAGAACCATTTTCCAATGAATAATTGGGGAAGGATATGAAAAATTAGTTCTCAAATGAATTGAAAATTATTAATAACTATATGAAGAATTGTTCTAAATAAATCACTAATAATAAGATAAATGCAAGTCAACATAATTCTGATGTTTTGCATCACAACAAATTGGCAAAATGATAAACAAAGGGAATAAACAATGTTGAGGGAAAGAGGGAAGACTTCTCTGTTGGTGGAGCTGTGAATTTCTCCAACTATTCTGGAAAGCAATTAGACAATATGCTTAGAAAGAGATTACCATGTCCATACTTTTTGACCCACAAAAAAACTTACTATTACTATTAGTTTTACTACAACTACTGTCTATATAACATTTACTGTGTTCTAGGCACGTGCTGAATACTAAATAATTATTGTCTCATTGCATCCTCACATCAACCCTACAATGATAGTTATTTTTGTATATTTGTATGATGCTTTTAAGGTTCATAAGCATATGGAATAAGGAAGTGAGTTTCATTTTGTTTAGCTCTGATCTCAGCTGTACTTCTTTCTTTGGCAAAAGAGGATAGTCATTAAATTCTCAAGCCTCCCTGTCCAGGCCAAACAAATCCATATAATGGCAGCCTATTAGGTACAATTTCCACAGATGGCAGACAATTGATGATTTATTCTCTCCTTTGAATGGTGCAAAAGGACACATTGTTCCTATAGACCATAGCTTATCCTAATCCTTCTTTCCTCCTATTTCTCCTTAGATTCTGACCTTTTAAGTTTTCTTCTCTTCTTTCCCTTCCTCTCTATAACTCCTGTGGGTTTGTCAATGTTAAAAAACTTCTTAAGGATAGGAAATTCTATCCTTCTGTATTTAGTTTACTATTGATCATCATATAGTATTGAGAAAAAGATCTATAATTATGGCAGTAATAATTGTGTCCCATGCTGAGATAAGACATTTGAACTCAACATCACACTCTGAAGAAAACTACAAAAGAAATAAATGCATATATAAAGTAAATATTTTGATGATATATTCACAGTTTAGTCCCAAACTTGCTTAAGCAAAATTCCAGAGGGAGATATGAGAAAAAATATAATGACATATTGTCTCAAATACTCAAACCCCACAAATATTTCTCTTTCAATAAAAAGTAAATTAAGCATCTTTCATAGATTAAGAGAGAATACAGGGTGCTTCTCTACTGGGAAACAAACTTGTATTTAATTACTTTTTTGGAAATCTCCTGACTCCTCTAAACTGTGACTCTCTTGAATACTGAGTTTATTCATGATTTTAATATCTAACCAAGGAGCAAGATGGTAGATCCAGGTCTCTTTAACTCTATTCATCCAAAAAATTGTTGGAGGGAGGCAATGCATAAGATATAAAGCAATTATAGGACAAAGAAGAGAGAGTATCCTGACAGGATAAAACCCTTATGAATGAAAACTGGAGAGCTATAATTCTAAAAGTATTCATTTAGCCTTCCTTCCTCACTAGCTTGCATAGGATGCAACAGGAGCATAAGTGTTCTCATAAGTTGACTCAAAAACTTGTAACTAGGGCTCCCTCTTTGACTCTTTCTCCCCCATACTACTTATACCGCAGCGACACCCCTCCTCTTCCTGTATACCAGCATTGCCTTGATGTCAGAAAAGAGGGAAGGGCTGAAGATGTGCTGATTTCTGTCTGGGACTTATCTCTAGGTTATAGACCCTCAAGGCAACATATAATCTATTTGGGATACCTTCTTTTCCCTCAATACACCTTGCAAAAACAGTAGAAGAGGCTGATTAAGCCCAAAAAGAAAATGAAAGGAGGAAAACTAAACTAAGAATTGAGATATGGTTGTGTGTGTGTGTGTGTGTGTGTGTGTGTGTGTGTGTGTGTGTTGTGTCCAATGGACCTGAAAGAAAAGGGGACTTAAACATATTTGGATCAATTCTGTATGTCTCCAAAGAATATTCTGGTAGATAAATGTTAATAAATACTCCAAGGAGGAGACTGAAGCCACCTGGTAGCTGGTGATATACTCACTTGCAAAAAGGGAAGAAGCAGAAAATGAGTGACAGGGAAACACAAACACACCAAAGATTTTAATGGGAAAATCCTCAATAAAATTCAGAGAATAAGGAAGTAAGTCAACAGAGAGTCTACAAAACCAAAAGAAAGCATTTATAATAAATTCTCAAAGAGAATATAACAATCTCTTAACAAATACCACAGAAAATATTAAAGTGAAACCAAAGTCTAAAGAAATTCTGAATTTTGTGAACTCCCAAGAAAACATGTAACAATAACAAGAAAATCCAGAGCAGTTCAAGAAAGAATTAAATCTATAAAAGTGGGATTTAGGTAAGTATATTTGTGAGAATTTAGTGAAGATTTTAAAAAAAATCTCTCAATTATCAAATTAGAAAAAAAGGAATATAGAATGGAGAGTTTCAACATTTGGATGATTTATGAACAGACTTGGAACACAAAAATACTGAAGTGGAGGAAAATCTGGCAGAAGGGAAGCAAAAAGCAGTAACATTAAGAGAATCCATAAATTCTTCAAGGAAAAATAGTTAAAAACAGAATATACAGATTAAATTTAAGGTCCTAAGTATTCTAGAGGATTCAGAAAAATAAAAACATTCTGAATGCCAAAATATGGGAAACATATAAGAAAACTTCTATGTTCAGAAATCAAAACATGGATCAAGAAAATCCATAGAGTCTCTAGAAACAAATGAACAAAAACCTCTTCCTTCAAAAACAAACCCCTAAGAAGTGGTTAAGTTTAGCCTTTCAATGATGAACAATGAATTCTGCAAGCAGTCAGAAGACTTTCATATATAAAGGAAAGGAAATTCAAATAATAAAAGATTATTCTGTACCCATGAGAAACTGCAAAGGGGAATGGATTTATATATTCTGAAAAGAAAAAGAACTAAAGCTGAAATAGAAAATGACATGTCCTGCAAGGCTGAGTCTAATCATCAATGCAAAAAAGATGTATGTTCAACAAAAGAGGCATTTAAGGCATTCCTGCAACAACAACAGCAACAACAAAACCAAAGCAGATGTGAGTAGAATATTTGACTTGCAAATACTCCAAAGAACTGAAACACAAGAAAGATAAGTACTATTGCTAAGAAAAGAATAAGAAATAAAATAAGTTATTCCACTTTTAGAGGTTTTGAACAGAGAAGAGGAGGGGAGGGAGAAGAGAAAGAGAGAGAGAGACAGACAGACACATACACACACACACACAGACAGAGAGAGAGAGAGTGACAGAGAGAGACAGAGAAAGGGAGAGAGAGACAGAGACAGAGACAGAGAGAGAGAGACCGAGAGAGAGACAGAGAGAGAGAGAGAAAGAGAGAGAGAGAGAGAGAGAGAGAGAGAGAGAGAGAGAGAGAGACAGAGAGAGAGAGACAGAGACAGAGATAGAGAAAGGAGGGAGGAAGAGACAAAGAGAGCTACTGAAGGAAGATCGACCTTGGAATTTATAAAAACATCAAAACAGGATTATCTAGGGATAAAGAAAACATACGGAGTGACAAAAATGTAAGAACTCAAAGAAATGGGAGAAGTGAAATTGAAGGGGCAGAATTTGTTCTTCCTGCATTAAACACTATGGACCCCAACAGGTGAATTAATGTTCTTTGTGAGAAGAAACCTAGAGTAGGAGAATATCTAAATGGGGAAAAGAGAGGTATGAATTCACAGGTGAATAGTAATATGATGATTCCTTTAGTTTCTCTGCAAAAAAGAGAGACTTTAGGAGAATGGGAAAGGTTGGAAGAAAAAAAAGGATTAAATCTTGGAAATTCAAAGAGTGGTCTCAAGTTAACAGTAGAGAAAGAAGAAAGTTGAACAGTAAATACACAGAGGAAGAAGTATATGGCTGTGGTATGAGGTGGGAAACACATGATGAATTCATTGTGTGTTAGAATTGGTACAATTCTCTGAGAGAACTTCTCTGAGAGATTGTTTTGTTTCCATGGACAACATCTTAGTCAGAGAAGGGTTGTATGCTTTTCTAGAGACAGTTGGCATTCAGAAGTGGGGAGCATGAAACTGGAGATGAAATGGTATAATCAGGAGGACATGATCATAAGACAGGTTGGATGAAGAATTGGAACACATTACTAAGGAAACAGTCTAATTTCTATCTCATGGTTCTACTTTATTCCACATTACTTTCCTCACAAGTTGATACTTTTAAGGGTGAGGCACAATAGAACAAAGACCTATAAAAATAATAATATAGAAACTGATTAGAAGAGAAAGCTCAGACCCAATACTTCAGAAGCCTTAACCTCATGAAGAACACAAAAGATTAAATAAGAAATAAATTCATACTGGAAAGTTTAGCTGACTTTCAAAATAGACATAAACAATAACATGGAAATATAGGGTACTTTAATATTCATCTTTCAGAGTTCATAAATCTAATAAAAAGATAAAGAAAAAATTCACCAAATTTAAAGAATTTAGAGTAAAAAGACATTGCATCTTCTGAATGGGAACTACATTATACATATATACATACACACAATATATTTAGATATAATATTAGTAATATGTGTCATCTTTGCAAAAATAGATTCAGTCACAAAAATGACAAAAATTTTTAAAAAGCAGAAATATTAAGCACATATAGTACTTTGCAGATCATAATAAGATTAAATAGTTATCAAAGAAGGAAACACAAGCAAAGGGCATAAAGCTAAATGGAAACTTAGTAGTGAAATCTTGAATGATGATTGGGAAAAAGAACAAATCATAAACAAAGTTATTAATTGTGTTACAGATAATGGATTAAAAAGTACACAGCATGCCAAAGTTTCCAAATTCAGCTACAGCTGTCCTCAGGAGAAAAATTATGTCACTAGGAAATATGCAATAAAAATCAGAAATCTAACAAATAATTGAATTCCAAATAACCATAAAAAAGAAAATGTCGAAAATTAGAGTAGAAATGGATATGCTAGAAACCAAATAAGCTACAGAAATGATAAACAAATATAAAATCTGGTTGTTTATAAAGACTAACAAAAATGCTAAAATTTTGAACAAAATGATTTTTAAAAGGAGGGAAATAAAATTAACAAAAT